>NC_086231.1:7826785-8136071 GCF_036321145.2 Pelmatolapia mariae
TGCCAAGAAGATCAGGTTTTCACAAGTACACTTATCTCTTCCTTTTGGCTTCACAGCTTCAAAGTGATCTAAACTTCATGGATATCTCCTTTGGTAGAAAATGATGTTCCAAGTGACTGCAGTTTGTGCTTTCAGAAAAATATCCAGACTTTAAAATAGAAGATTCAAAAGTATGAAGTGAAATGGAGTTTTAATTTTAAAAATGAAAGTATTTAAGTATTAGACAGGAGTAATCACAGAGGCCCCACTTCATTTATAGTAGTGGGATGAGGAAAGCATCTGGAAAGTGTTCCCTATAACAGCAGTCCCCAACCTTTTTTGTGCCTTTTATGTCCGACAATATTTTCATGGACCGGCCTTTAAGGTGTCGCTGATAAATACAACAACATAAAACCAGTACCGGTAACAAAAAAAGAAGATTTATTCATAACACACGAGAAAAGACCCAGGAAAACAGAGTTAATGATAAAAACGCTAAAAAACCCAGATAAAAGCCAATAAAAACCATAAAAACCATAAATTTCAGACCTGAGCCTCAACTCTTGCAGCCCGGTACCAAACGACTCATGGACCGGTACCGGTGCATGGCCCGGGGGTTGTGGGCCGCTGCCCTGTGACACTCAGTCAAGTTCAAGTAAAGATTTGATTTTAGATCAATTTTGAAGCATAAGAATAATGATAAGAAGAATGAAGAATGAGGTGGAAGCAATGTATTTCTTCAATATTTAATAAACCACCCAATCTTTCCCTGATTGTATGCGTTTATGCACAAAGTAAACTAAACATTAGCCGAAAATGTGTTTGGCTTTGCTCTGATGCTTTTGAACATCTATGTGTGCATGCCAAGCAATAGAAAAAAGATAAAAACTAAAAGGAGACACACTCATCAAAGCATTGCCACACAGAGATGCACAGGCATCTTACTCACTAAGTAAGAACAAAAGCTGCACACTCTTTTGGATGTGCCCTATGCTTTGTACACCTTTTGACTGTTCAGTTCTTTATTTGCTAAGCACTACATATATTTGCAAATTCAGTGTGTAGATTTAAAAATAAAAATATTATACCACGCATATAAAGTCACTCATCTTGCAAGAAAAACCTCATAGAATTTTATTTCTGTGTTGTGATATCTCTGGTTTCAGTTTATTCTTAGTAGCACACAAAACAATTCAGTAGGTAGCCTCGACCTGAATGAGAACACAAAAAGTCTTTTGTTTAAAAGTTGAATCATAATTGTGACATCAGGTTATTTTGAAAGATTTTTTTCCCTTTTCAAAGACCAAGACAGCATAAAGACATTTAGCTGTTTCTGCTCATTAGACCAGACATGTGCAAATCTTTCCTAAACCTCGAACAATTTATTAGTCATTACAAATCTATTAGTCATATTACAAATCTCTGTCAGTCACTACAAAGCAAAGAGCATGAAAGCAAAAAAGCTTTTATGGTAATTAAACCTACATTTTGCAGTCAGAGCTATAACAAAATGCCAAATCCTAAAACACGTGAATTTAAAATTGTGCATGTTAAAATATTTTCTTAGGAAATAAAACCAAAAGTCCTAACTAAGTGTTATGGAAGCAAATAGAGCTGACCAGAATGCACATAATTTAACTTTATTTTATAGGTTTCTAGATCTGAATGTGCAATAAAATAATCAGAGTGACGCACAGTGGTGTTATCCAATGCCAGACTGCTTTGATTGAAGTACCTGCAGTAGGTCACACAAGACAAAAAAAGCTTTGTATTCGATCATGAACTCTTAAGATTAAAAAAGGAACATACATGTAGCATTATATTTTAAATGTGCCAGAAAATCATGAAAGTAAGAAGAAGAATTTAATGGGTCTCTGGTGGTGTGTCTGAATATCCCTTATTACATTTGCAGTAGCTATACAGAGGATAAGTTATGGTGTAAAGACAACACTTTCTTTGCAGAAGGCTTTGACGCCGTGTATAAGTCTGTTTCTGTCTCACTGCTGCTGCCACTGCTGTCCCTGGATTTAATAACTTCAGTAGCCTTTCACTTATAAGGCTGTATGATTCCTTGAGGGACTTCAATTGATCAGTCAGTGGTGGGCTCTTACACTGTGGCAGCTAGATGAATGGTACTGACATCGACTTCATCTAAACCACTAAAGCATACACTCTGGGAATGTGAGAGCCCACTCATCTGTTTCTATATTCTTTCTCTCTAACGATTGTCCTCAGTGAGTAGAAGATTAAATATAAAGGAAAATTCAGCTTTTTTTTTTTTTTTTTTTACAACAAAACTGTGCTTGGAGAATAAAGACAGATGAACAAGCAATACTAGCTTTTTTTTAGTGACTATAGTCTCCGTGTTTCTCCCTTGTCATCTAATCTCAAAAGCACCATGTTGCAGATGATTATGATTAGCTTGGTTTTTGGTTTGGTTACTCTCACAAATGCTGAATATCAAACTGCAAGTGTTTTCCTTAAGAAAGTGATCTTTTTTGATGTTGTTTTCATATTTCTTTTTATGTTGTCAAAACATTTGGTTCCTCATTGTGTTCTTTTAATAAAAGACTAATAGAAATTGTCCAGACGTCTATCTGAACAACAAAAACAAAAAAATTAAAATCATTGCAGTCATCTCTTACTCTAAAAATCCATGTGACTGTTATTATAGCTTCTTTAGTTTGTAATATCAGCTCACATTGGACCTTGCTGGATCTGCTATGCTGTGGAGTTTGCTTCTCTAGTGCTGTTCATTTTAAACCTGCAGTAATGATTTTTCTCAGTACAGAAAACTGCAAAAAAAAAAACAGTGGCAAAGACCAAAATATCGCATCTTTGTGTGGTGAACATGTTAGCAAACTGTAGCTTCTTAATACAGCTATATAACAAAGACTAACATTCATTATCACATATTGTACGTCTCTGCCTCTCTCTGTTGTTCTTTTATAATTTTTTTAATTAACACTTGTCTAGTGGGTAGTAGTTGAAAGTTAGCCACACTCAAAATAAAGACCCTGTAATTTACCCTGTTTTTAGCTTTGTTTTTGTCTCTCCCAGTTGGGAAATATCTCATTCTACTACAGACAGACGTGTTGCAAATTAATGCATGATCACTACAGTGGCGACTCTTATGGGAACATCTTTTGGGTTCACTTGTCCTTGGAGAAGGAAGGGTCACTGCAGTACAATGTATAATGAAACATTTCTCTTCTAATTGGAGTGGGCTCTTTCAGGATGACAATTCCCCCATCAATATTGCATGAGGGGGTCACTGAATGATTTTATGAGTATGAAAATTATGTGAATTATATGATACGAACTGACAAGAGGGCTCTTCACCTCCTCAAAAAACAAATGAGGGAAATGATGCTGATGAGGGCGATGAAAATGAACCAACACAAGAACATAGTGTTCCCCATCAAAAACACAAGATAAAACAATACTTAGCAGCGGAGACTTTGGTGTTAAATGTCATCTTGACCAATGTTTGTCCCAAAAATACGAGAATAGCATCCACACTGATAAAAAGTAGAATTTCCAGTTAAATTAAACTGATTCTCCCTCTCTCTCAGAGGTAAGTGTGTCTCTGCATCGTGCTGGGCCTGATTGTCAGCTCAGCAGGTTTACAGCATGGCAGAAATGAGTCAGTCTTTTCTGATATGGTAATCCAATTAAACACTGGTCTTGTGAGAGATCACTTTGTATTTCTCACCAGGCAATAGGAATGAATGTTTCATAAGTCAATACTTCAGTATGTCTCTGGTGTTTTTGATGCCACAATGACAGATTTTTTTTAATGTGGCTATTTCAATTGTTTTACCAGGATCTATTTTTAATGCCCACTCACATCTCCTTTTAATGAGTGTTTTGGCTGTGGGAAGCTGGTAGCTGTTGTCATTTGCAGCCTCTGTTATACCTGGAAAATATGCTGCAGTTAGTTGTGTTCAGCATGTAGAGGCTTTTGAGTTGGCAAAAATGGGTTACCGGCCTTTGGAGCAAACAGTATGATTTGAATCATTATTAATTCATATGGTGTCTCTATTGTATGCCCCACAACCTCAGTTTTTTTTTATGGCTGCTGCTGTTTCTGCGGTTGGGCCCTCTGGCCAGAACCTTACTCTGTTTTCAGTGTTTTGATCTGCCTCTACGTTTGCCAACTGAAAAAGGCTGACTAGCTGCACACTGCATGAGGTAAGATTGAAACAGAAAATACACACTGGATTTTTTTGTTCCCTGTCCTTCTGTGGTGTAAGCCCACTAAAGCTTAATGTGCTTCATACCTTATTGAATAACAGAGATTATTTCTTGTCAGGTGTGGATCTTTTCACGTCAACAAGATGATCGTGAAGCAACATTTGATTTGATGTTAATTCAACTTAACAATACTAGGGTCTGTCAAGTGCACTTGTTTGAACTCTACACTTGGAGTTTAGATAAGCAGGTTCTTACTCACTCTAGATGTATAATTGTTATATTAAAGCTAAAATTATTTATTAATTATGTATTTTCTTCTAAATTATATAAGCTCCTTTAACTACATAACTAATTTGATTTGATGGGTCATTAATAAATATCTAATTTTGTGCTATATATATATATATATATATATATATCTATATATATCAGTGTTGTTCCTTTGATGTCGCTAAATGAGCATGAATGCAGTGCAGCTAACGATGAAATAACCCGTTTGGAATATGCCAAAGGTGATGCCATTGATATTCAAGACTCTGTGGCATTTCTTGTTTGTCAGTTCTTTGATGAACTGACCTCAAGCACCTTGAGGAACACTCAGTAGATTTCATTTTGTAAACAATACTAGATATCACATGACCTTCACTGTTTCTTTGACTGCGTGTTGATGCATTTTATGTTTATGCATTTAAATTTTTTACATTACAGGAGCTGTATGCAAAGAGATTCTGGGGGTTCAGCTCAAAAACCCTCAGTAATGGTGACTACAAAAGAAACAATATATTTTTTTTAAATGTTAACTATCATAAGATATTTTTCAAATGCTTGAAATATGTTCCTTCTATTTTTGTTTATATTTGTCTCATACCTAATAATACAGGATACAGAGTTGTTACATGACATTTGTCAGTTTCATGAGAGTTATGTTTTATATGTATTTTTATTTGTTATTGAAAGTAGAGAGAAGGAGTGTGACAGGAAATAAAAGCCTAAGCTGGTATCAAAATAGAAATTTGTTACTGGCTCAAGGTGTGTTATATTGTAAGTGTCATGAGCTGGTTGTGTGGCAGGCAGAGAGAGGACCCAAAATGCAGGACTTGGCAAACAGGCTTAACTTAAGACAGAGCTTTATTTGCTGGCAACTGGCTGATTGAACAATATACTGTAACAAACAGAGCTAAACTGGAGTAAACTAACTGAAACCACAAACCCTGAGACGCACACACACATACACACAACATGAGAAGATGACAACGACGTGACAAGGAACAGAGGAAAACTAAGGAGCTAAATACACAGGATATCAAGAGTCTGAGCAATGGGTGGAAAACACAGCTGGACAAAATCTGGCCAATGAAACAAGGGAAGCAAAACTAAATGTAACGCACATGAAACGAGGGACTGTCAAAAGGAAACAAAGTGACAAGCACACTGAGACTCAGGCAAAGACACGTGAGCTTGACACTAGGACAGGGGATAACAGATATAGAAACACATGATGGACTGACATAAAAAGGGGGACAGACATAAAAGCAAGCAATAGCCAAACTAGAACAGGGCTGCTGAGGGGGATGCTGATGAGGACATACAGAGAAAAGACTGGGAAACTGGACATGAAAGGGAACTAAATTAAACAAGAACTAAGAACTTAAATAACAAAAAAAAGAGGCTCCCTTAAAGTGAAGATCAGAATTTCAGTATTTTGCACAAATGAACAACAAACTCAAAAAACCTGGGTCAAAGCCCCAGGACCATGACAGTTTAAGTTTCAAATCTTATGATCTTTAATTAGAAAAGAAACACCAACAATCACTCGGAAACAGTCGGGAGGAAACCCATTGCAGCATGACTAAGGGATGGTTCAGCATCACTTGATCCGTCCCTAACTATAAGTTTTTTCACAAAGGAAGATTTTAAACCGAATCTGTAAAATAGAGTGTCTGTCTCCTGTATCCAAACTGGGAGCTGGTTCCATAGTGGAGGGGCCTGATAGCTGAAGGCATGTCCACCTATTCTGCTTTTGAAAGCTCACAAGTAAGCCTGCAGTCTGACACGAAGTACTCGGTTAGGATAATAAGGTACAGTGGAGGTCTTTGAGATATATTGGGGTGATTCTTCAAGACTATGTGCGAACAGAACAATTTTACATTTAATTCTGAATTTAACAGGGAGAAATATGGTGTCTCTTTCTTGTCCCAGTTAGTGCTGTCGCTGTAGCATTCTGGATCAGCTGAAAGTTATTCAAGGTGCTTTTAGAGCTTTTCACAGCACTTTTGGAAATATGCTTACAAAAATTCTACAACAAATAGAAACACCCTATTCCAGGATGTCATTCATAGTATTACCTCAGTTTAAGTTTTTGAACTTGTAAGAGATGATTCGATGCATTATGTGCCTCAGTTTTGCCTCTTCAAGAAGTATTTCTCCTTTTTGCAGTCTGTGAGGTCTTCCAGACACCATTACCACGTTCCTCTTTTTCATGTATTCTCTGTCGTGCTTCTATTACTGTATGTTGTGCTTGACTGACCAGGTGATCCTGATATAGCAAGTCATGCAGCTGACAGCAGGAACAGCGTGTTGTCCTGGACGCCTCCCCACCTGCATGTTAGATCAATTGTTTGATTGCTGTAGAAGCTGAAAGCAACCTGTTGCTTTCTCCTAACCCTTGCGATCAGTTCTTTGGTAAGAACAACAGGAGAGCACTTACCTAGTGATTGCCAACAAGTTTTTTTTAGTAGAGAAATGAATGTACAGCTCTGTTCCATAAGGTTCAGTTTGCAGCAGCGTTTCTCAAGGGCTTTCTAAGTTATGACCTGATTTATTTTGAGTTGCAGGACAAATTGCAGTCTGCTTTTAATGTATATATGTGGCCTAAAAAGTGTATTTTTGCAGAAATCAGCAACGCTCCAAATATAACTTTAATGTCAGATTGACCTTAGGACTAGTCAGTGGGCTTTTTTAAAGAATTATTATTACCTCAAATGTGTGCATATCATCATGTATGATCAGTTTTTCCATTTTATTCATTCACGTCTCCTTATTCTTCACTGACTTTAGGTGAGTGTGACTGAGTTCTTGAATTAAACAGATAATGTTCTTATGTTCTATTTAGCTGTTTCAGAACACAAAAAACTTGCTTGTAAAAAGAAAATGTGAGAATGAAGCATGACTCATGAGGACATTTTATAAATAAAAACAGCGGCTGTGGTTCTCTTTTTCCTGCCTGCCTTTTGTCATTGTGTTAGCACTAAATAAATGAATAAAAATAAGTCAGAGCTAGTGGGCAACGTGACGGGAAAAATAAGAAAATTAAAAGAAGAGTGCATCTGTCATCTCTTTCCTTTTTGCATCAGGGGATTCACACTTTGCAAAGTCTCTTATTGTAAACTTTAATGGGCTCATAAAAAATGACGAGTTTACTCATGAAGAGTACTATGAGCTTCATATTACAATAAGTGTACAGTAGGTCAGTTTGAGTTTTTCAACCTTTAAATAAATCTTTTTTGTGACTCTATTATTAATATGAAAATTATTTAAATTATCATCAGTATCTAAACTATCCACAATTTGGGATTACAAGGAAGACACTAAAGGAAATGTTCATTCCGACTGAGTTTGTCAATTGTGTTACTTACAGTCCAAATAATACTTTTGTAAGATGACATTATTAAAGTAAAGGCTATATCAGCTTAATACCATTAACTGATGAGATACATTCAGTCACCTGGCATTCATCTGAAATAAACATCACTTAAAACACTGAATGAGCTTTACCCTCTAAATGAGGCCACAGAGCTAGGTTTTGTCCTTGCCACCATATTTACCAATACAATATAGCGTAGCTGATGCTAACTCGCACTGACATAAGGGATTTTAGTCATCAGACTATACAATTTGTTCATAAAAATAAACAAATTCAGCTGACAAATAACCAAATAATCATCATTATCTCAAGAGTGACTATACATTGGTTTAAGTTTCATGTTTTATGACCCATTGCTAATCCTAATGATGTTGCTGGAACACAACCTAGCAAGCTAGAAAAGCTTTATATTTGTTGTACTAATAATTCACAATTATTTAAATGTCATATGTAGTTGTTCAGCAATTGCAGTAGATTGTTTCCTCCATACTTTTGTGCAGGTTCTGGTTGAATTTTGGCATTAATCAATCAAGTTTCGATGAATATCATTGCAGAGGAGATTAGAGTGGTATTGACTGGCTGAAGGGTTGGACCTTGTGCCAGCTCTCATTAGCGGTCTCTGTCCTTTCACCTCGGTTTGTCTCTCAGTTTTCCCTGCTGCTAATGTTTGTGCCTGCTGATTTAAACCGATGGTAGTCCTAAGTGCTTTAATAGAAATGTATTGATCACAGGGCTTGCGAGCCATTTATGTGGCTACATGGATATTTTCACACAGAAAAGACAACAGGCAACCTATTTTCTGAATGTATACATTGCATTTTATGTCTTTCATTCTGCTGTTTTACGGTAAAAAAACCCAATGTGAAACATTTGTGTTTCATGTAAGCAGTCTGAATTCGGCCTTACCTTGAGACCTATGTCCTATCAGTACTTGGCTATTGCAAAAAGAGTTTAGTCCATTTAGGTCAGTCAACCTAAATTTTCACCCAAAGTCTTAAAGGTTTTAACTCCAAGTTTGTCTCTAGTTTTCCAGTTTTTGAAAAACTCTTTCTCTGGTATCATTATTTCCCAGGACTCCATGCCCACTATGTAGAAGCCATAGTAATCACACATTGTTGTTTCTTACTCAGTTGACCCCTATGGCCTGCTCTCTGACTGCTCACCTCTTCCACACTGCATGGTGTTTTTAGAACGAGCCTCACAGTCAGCGACATCCTCAGCAGCTCCAGTTTTAATCAGTGGTTGTCTTCAGATGGGGAGTCCAAACTAACCACTTTCTGTTTCTACAGAAGTCTACAGTCCCATTCTCACTTGCAGCCTATGCTGTAGCTCTCACTTGCTTTGTTTCTTTTTACAGCAGGGTGATTGCCTCTTTATGAATGTGCCTGACCAGCACCTAAAGAAATTGGATACTAATTACCATTGCATGATTAGTAATGTTAACAGCTAAGCTAGCTAGGTGGCCATCCCAATACCCACTTAGTCATATATAAATCTGGTTCCTTACTATCTGTGAAAATATAAAATATGTAAAAACCAAAGTCACTTTCTCTCATAATATTTTACAATTTTTTATGTATAGAATAAACAACAAAACAACAATATTTGCTTTGTTATGCTGCCCCACTTTACAAAATAATAAGTCAGTTATAAAAGACTGGATTCTTGTAGTTGCTCTTCAAGTTTCACTGAACCTGTTTTGACCTTGATATTTATTTTATGCAATCTGCATATTGTGTTAACTCTTGTAGACTGCGACTTTTAATAATTGTTGTGATGTCTGTTGCCCTCTTGGCCAGGTCATTCAGGGAAAAAAAACAAACATTTTCTTTAATCACACTGAGACTTTTACCTAGAGAAAAATGGCAGAGTGGAGATGCATACAGAAAAAAACTATATAAATGAAGCACATCAGAGTTCAGACAGGGTTTGAATGTGATATCTAGCCCTATCTTTGAGTTAATGCAATTATATTGTTTTGATGTAAGCCGTTATTAATCCATTATATACATTATATAAAATGTGTAATGACTAATCAGTTAATGCTCTATTTGTTTTCCCTCACAATAAGGTAATTTGCAATGACTATCTTCCCCCATTCCCCCTCTAGGGATCACCTATTGTCCGTGTGCATCTATCTCTTAACAAAGTTTGAATATTCTGACAAAGCTATTCCAACTTTTGAAATTAACTTTGACCGGGGGCGTGCTGGTGGCTTAAAGATAATCACATCAAGGGCATGCAGCCTGACCTGTTTTTGCATCAGTAAGTTTCTGCTCACTGAAAAGCACTTAATCGTCAATTGTTGTCTTGGCTTTTGTGGGAATGTGAATAGCACCTTATTGATTGGAAGCAAAATGTTTTTAATGTTGTAGATGAGATTTCAGGATTGCTAGCTAATGGGAAGATGGAAGCTCGCTGCAATTTATTTTCAAGAAGAGGCCCAAATTGGAAAATCTTTACAGACATAATTAAGGCTTATCTGATAGTATTGTCAGAACTTTTCAGATGCTGTTTTTATTTATTTATTTTACCTATGCAGCAGTGTTTGTTAGGTACCAAAACACAAACATGCACAGCATTGAGATGGGTCTAGCCAGAAAAGTAATGAATATAATGTAAAGAGCAGTATTGATGTTTCATCAAAGCTAATGACAGTAAAAACAATGTCCTTGTAACTGGTATTGCATTGTTTTGCCATTATTTTGCCAAATAATTTAAAACTATGTCTTTTGTTGATGCTATATTATCAGTTAGATTAGTCTTACCCTAATGGAAGGTGTTACTTTTGTCCTCTGGTTGCGATTATGGGTCAGTGCATTGTGTATGCCGCTCAAGGATATGGTATGTGGACCAGTGGAGCTACATGGAGTTCAAAGTCAGGCTCCTCCACCTGGGGTATGACCTGGATATGAAGTAGCCATGGTGTTTTGGTGTTTCAAATAAGATTTCACTATAACAGATAATTGGTACTAGTGGGACTCTCCTTATAATAATATAGGCATGAAAGCACTCTGCTGGGGAAACATTGTTCAATCTTCTATGGGGCAAAACTCATGTCCTGACAAAACATTAACAACAGTCTCTCTTGCACCTTTTCTCAGCACTATGCTTTATACTATCTTTTATACTGGATGACTACTTTCTCTTGATCTCTGCAGAACACTTGTTTTGTTGGAAAGAACTGCACAGTGGGTATCTATGTTACTAATCCATGTAATCCAAGTAATCCAGAATTGTGGCTTGTAACGCTTGAAAATCAAATATTTGTTAAATTATTAGAATAAGCCATTCTGAACTTGAGTAAATCACTATTCAAACAATATAGCTGTCTCAATCTAGTTCAATGAATGTAACCACAATCATAGGGAAGACTGTTGACTTCACTGTTATCTGAATAACGATCATCAAAACTCTCCACAGAGAGGGTAAGCCACAGAAGGTCATGGCTGGAGAAGCTGGCTGTGCGACTGCTGTATTGAAGCATATTGATAAAAAGTTGAAAAGTGTGGTAGGAAAAGTTGCACAAACAACAGAAGCTGGTGTCAGACCATCAAGAGCCACCGCAAACAGATATCCTCAGGAAAGAGGCTACAACTGTCAGAGCTAATGTCAACCCACTCCTGAGCCAGAGACAACATTGCTTATCTGAACTAAGTAGAAAAAGAACAGTGCCAGATGCCTTTTTGGCCCAGTGTTCTCTTTTTAGATTAAATATTACATTTCATTGGAAATGTTCTGTATTGTAAATCCTTCTAACTGATCATTGGAGCTATTCTAAAAATTTAGGATACTGAATTTCTCATTTACATGAGCTATAAGCCATGAACATCAAAAGTAAAGCAAAAAGGACTTGAAATATTTTAATTTAGAGGTAACCAATAAAGAATCTATGAAATTTGAACTTTCTGAATTTAAAAAAAAGTTTTTTTGAGCTGTACTATACTTTAGTAGCTGGGTAGTTGATGCCATATTACCAAAAGATGCCAGTGTACCTTGTTTTTATTCATTTTGTTAGCTTTTGGGCATCTTTAAATTTCTTTGCTCTCTTGCAAAACTGATAAAACTTACATATCTGTACAGTAATATGAGAGTACCACCCGCAACTGGTTAGTTTAGTGTACCACAAATGCTGGAAATGTGCTGCACTATTTACTATGTTCATCCATCACCATAAAAATGGGCACTTTAATTTATTTTTAGCCAATCCCACTGCTGACTGTAATTAGTCAAAATTGTATATTTAAAATGATTCCCATCAACTGCACTGGAGTCTTCTGTATGATTAATTTCCCTAAATGATACAAGAAAGGTAAGGACAATTAGATAATCTGTATTAGAAAGTAACCTTTGCAAAGAATTACATTTTTAGTGCAACCACATGGGAATGGGGCAGAATAAGGGAAGTAAAGGGAATAGAGGTTCAGAGGTTGAAAGTTTTGGCTCCATGCAAGATGTCCCTGAGTTTGTACCCTTCTGCTTGCAGTTATTTTCTATGGGAGCTTCAGCTTGTCCCGCAATCACAACATGCGCTTCTCCTCTTGTGAGCTTGACCAAAGTACTGGCCAAATAGATCTCCTAAGGCAATGCTCCTTTAAATGATTTAATGTGATTTTCAGTGAATCCAAAAAATATATCAAGCGTTTTCAGTACGTCCAGATGAACAGAATCAACCTTTGGAGATATACTTACCTGGATGATTGAGAATGCATCAAGACATATCATGCATTATAAGAAAAAGAAAACACCCATATATTAAAAAATACAAACACTGTATACAAACTACCCATTTAGAGTCTTGGTATTTGTAGCTTTATTGTTGTGGTGAGAAATATTTCAGTTTGAAAAAGGCCGTTTCATACATTCTAACCAATGTGTATATTTGTGTTTCCAGTTCATGTGAAAGCAGGAACCTGTGAGGTAATTGCTGCACATCGATGCTGCAACAAGAACAAGATCGAAGAGCGATCCCAGACTGTCAAATGCTCCTGCTTCCCTGGACAGGTGGCAGGAACAACAAGAGCAGCTCCATCTTGTGTAGACGGTATGCCAAGCTTCTCATTACAGTTTTGGTGATGATTTGAGACTAAATTCTGATTAGGGTAGAAATGTGGCACGGTGTAAACCTGTCACACCTGTCACTGTGCCTCTGGTGCTTATTTCACTGATCGTTTGGCACAAGGAGTTTCTCGTGAAGCAAAAAATACAATGTTGAGATTGCTGTTGTATAACCCAAAGGCTTCATAATCTTCAAATCAAATCACTTATCAGTTCATTCACTCAGCTGTTTGTCTGCTTTTGAAGTTATATCAGACATGTTCAGTGGAATAGACAGAAGGCCAGGTCATTTAAAATTATGTCAAAAGTGGCCTCAGTTACAGGTGAATCGATCCCTATCTCCTCTTTTCACTGTAATATCTCTAACAAGGCTTCCATATTTTGACAGTTCTCCCTTCACTTTAGAAATGTCAGGGAAAGCTGTTTCTGCCCTATAGGCCTCCTTGAAGCAACAAAAAATCTTGACACATAAGCTTGCTGCACGCTTTCGTTCT
Source organism: Pelmatolapia mariae (assembly GCF_036321145.2). Classification (NCBI taxonomy): domain Eukaryota; kingdom Metazoa; phylum Chordata; class Actinopteri; order Cichliformes; family Cichlidae; genus Pelmatolapia; species Pelmatolapia mariae. The sequence continues at coordinate 7,840,157 of NC_086231.1, forward strand.
CCTCCTACATACAAACATTCATCCTCCACACACCTTAACACACCTGCTCACTACTCTCACTGGCTTGACATTGACCCATGCCCTGTAATTCAGGCCTGAAAACACTCTGGGGCAGGACTGACAGGTCTCCACCGCCAGCTAGAGATCAAAATGCTCTCGTTAATCACTGTGCTGTGTATAGAAGTCAAAGGCACTTGCTGTTACTTCAGTCAGAGCAGAAGAGAGCTGCATATTTAAACAGCATGGTGCTAATTGTTTACTCTGCTGTTTTTCTCTTTTCACTTTATTTCCGCTTTTATTTTACTCCCAGCATCCATAGTTGCACAGAAGTGGTGGTGCCAGATGCATCCCTGCATGGATGGAGAAGAGTGTAAAGTGCTGCCTGATCTCAAAGGATGGAGCTGCAGTACAGGAAACAAAGTTAAGACAACTAAGGTGTGTTAAGTTCTGTGTTTGAAAGTAAAAAGTGGGTTCGCGCCTTCATTCATTAAATTGCTAAAATCAACACAATAACACAGTGATAACAAAGTCACAGCCTAGAATAAAAGCTGTAAGAAAATGTGACCCTAAAATAACGGGGAAGTGCGAGGTGAAAGAAAAGGAAGAAAACCTAAGAAAGCACTGAAAGTTTTTTTTTCATTAACTTCAGATGAATGAGATCAGAGTAGGCAGAGTAGAAGGCAGCAGGAGAGGAAGATGTGACTCACAGGGGAGAATCAGTGAAGTGTATCTTGAAGCGATCAGCTTCTGCACTGGAAGGGGGTGAGTTAAGTTCAGCAATCTATTTACTTTTAGACCTGTTTTGTTGTCTAACTACAGTCAGTTTATTGTATTTTACTTAAGCTACTAATTTGGTTGCAGCATTTAGATGAGGTATTCGGCAATGCAGCAGGCTCTGGGGCAGACCAGGATGTATAGGGAAGCTGCTGCTGAAATGTACTCTTCCGTGCAATACAATTAAAGCCGAAGAATTCTGGTGCTTTTTGGTCCCACCAACCCTCAGTTTATTTTGGCACAACTGAACTCAAAAGCAATTTTATCCACAAAATGCCAAGGAATGTGTAAAATGAAGATTGGTATAGCTAACCAGAAAATAAATCTAGTTTTGTTATATTAGCAAAATAGTAGCAATAGAACTAAACGTACAATAGGCTAAAGTAGGTAGTTTGGATAATTTCTGATATGTTTTCTGACTGTGTTCAATCAATCAAATTCTAGATAATGTTAGGAAAATTCGGTTGGTTTATGTGAACAAACTGCCTGGCTTGAGCTGCAGGAGGCAGGACACGGGATGATCACTCAAGTGTTGTTAAATACACCAGACAATTTCATCCTCTTTTCCCACCTTGGCACAATCATTCAAACTTTGTAGGGAGCTGACAGGCTAAAATGTGTTTAATATATGAACCAACTGTGTCAGCCATGGAGTGAAAGATGCCAGTTTAAAACTGTTTTGGTGAAAATCTCAATCAGGCTTTCTGGAAAACGCTTGGTTCCAAGTAAAGAAGGCATTAAAAATGCATGGTATTGTACACTGACTGGATATTTTATAAGGTACACGTTGCTGGTATCAGTCTGGATCCTCTATTGCTTTTGTGGCATAGATTTAACAAGGTGCTGGAAACGTTCCTCAGAGATTTTGATCCATATCAGCATAACAGCATCATACAGTTGCTGCAAATTTGTCAGTTGCACATTGCTGATGCAAATCCTTTCCACGACATCCCAAATGCGCTCTGTTGCACTGAGATCTCAAGACTGTGGAAGCCATTTGAGTGCAGTTACTTTCCAGAAACCAGTTAGAGATGATTTGAGGTTTGTGACATGGTATATTAATCCTGTTGGAAGCAGCCATCAGATGATGGGTACTAACATGTGAATTTTTCAGCAGAAATTGATAAAGAAGAAGAATTAATAAATATCAGATGTCCAATTTAAGTGATTCTGTGTGAATTGTAGACTAGCTGACAGGAGTAACATTGATGTGGTCTTCTGCTGCTGATGGAGGCCACATACTTCAAGGTTCAATGCTGTTGTACATTCAGAGATTTGTTCTACTACTAGTTTTTGCACCATTCACTCTAAATTCCAGTGGTGGTCATACAAGAAAATCTCAGTAGATCACCAGTTTCTGAATTACTCAGGACAGCCTGTCTCACACCAAAAACCATGTCACATTCAAAGTCACTTAAATTAACTTTCTTTGTACTTTTGATGCTTGGTTTGAGTCAAACGTGGGAAGAAAGGTCCCACTTTTCTTCCCATCAAAATGTCAGCAGGTCATCTTCACCATGTCTACATGTGATTGACTGAATAGTTATTTGTGTTAAGACGGAGTTGAACAGGTGTACCTAATAAAGTTTTCCATTAGTGTATACATATGCTGAACACATTATAGTAGATGTCAAATTAAGAAATGAAGAATATCACACATTTATATAGTGATGATAGGTATGTTATCGGACCGATATAGAGATATGTTCCCTGAGCTACATCATAACAATGCATATAAATAGAGATACTGCCAAACCTTCACCGTGTTCTTAAACAACTTTGGAGATGACCTGAGATAAATATAGCATATGCTGTATATTTTATTATGGCTTTAGTTTATTTTATATTTAGCTCCTGTTAAGCAACATTCAAAAGGAATACGTATTTAATCAGAACTAATTGTTGTAACATTAGTCACAACTGGTTTCTTTAAACTTTTTCTGTCAGAATGTAATTTTTGGGGGATTTAAGAGATAATCTGACATATTTAAATAGCACTTGTGATGAATTACAATTATTAAATCATGAAATGAGCTCAGGGTTTTAATCACAAGTTGACATCTGAGCTTGTTTTAAGACAGCCAGACTGCAAAATATTTAGTGTCAAAATGATTACTGAATATTCATTTTGTGCTTCATTAATATATGCAATAAGACATTTGTCTTGTTTCTGCATGCGTAATTTCACACTCAAAGAAATTAAATCATTACAGGCTGAAAGTCAGATATAATCTTTTATATGACTAGAATAAATATAGAAATACAATTATCATGAGAGTCTGCACTGTCAGTTGGTAGTTGACTACTTTGTAAGCAAAAAACAATTATCGTATCTGTAACAGACAATGTGATTGTACACCACTGAGGTCACTGATACAAGATGGAAACTGCAGCCTCTGATGAATGAAATGTTTCGCATGACTGATCAGATTCGTATACCATGTTGCCATCTCATCCTCAAGGTTTCTGCGTTAAGGTTAAGTGAGAGGAGGCTTGAATCACAGCCTGCCTTTGAATAGGCTTGCATTTGACTTCCAAAGTGCAAGAGAGAAGCAAAACAAAGGCAAGCAATGGCAGGAGAAAGACAAACAAACAACGAACAAATATTCCCCCAGGAAGCAAAATTGTCGAGTGGGATATGCTGAAGGAGCCACGAGGGCTCAAGCTGGAGCACTTCTGGAGATTAATAGAGGTTATCTGGAAGTGTGTTTTGGGTTTGAGGGTGTGGTGGACCTGAAGTGGATGGTAGGTGAGGAGGGGGGACACAGTAGGCCCTTAGCCATCCATCACGGTCCACTGTTTGACTCACCAAACGCCTGTAGTTGAGCTGCCTCTTCCATTATTCATGCCTACAGGAGGCCGGGATGAAGCAGAGCTTTTTATTTTAGCCGGGTTAATAATTCATGCCCTCTCACACAGCCATGGGAAAGCAGAAACAGAGGCACAGACGAGCAGGGGTCCAGGTGGCTAGTAGAACCCGTCAGAACCTCGACTCTTTTTTGATTAGGGAGTCAGCGGGGGTCGCTCCATGCTCATGGCCTTGCTACCTCCCACAGAGAGCCAGCCAGGGACGGCTTATGTTTGCTAGAGGGCTCTGTACCTGAGTATCTCAACAGTTAACATCATTCCGAGGAATGAAGGGAGGGTTTCCTGAGGACTGAGCTCAGGTTCTTAAGTGTGGCATTGGTGCAGTAAATGTTTCTGTGAAGTCTATTACTCTCTGAATAGAAATTCCAACAAATGAAACTGGAGCATATCCAAAAATAGTATTTCAATGATACAAAATGTAAGCCTTTTAAGACTTGGTTACAACTTAGGTTGAAGGACATAAACCCTGGTGAAAATTATATTTTACACTCCATTTTTTAGATAATATGTGATTTGGGTAAAGTGTAAAATGTCCAATAACAGTCATAATTACATTAATTTAAGTAAGTCCATGTACAGAACGGGAAAGGTCAGAGGTAGCCTGGTTTTACAGTACACTGCATATTGGTTTCTTTGAAATTAGGACTTGCAAGTTTACAGTTTGTTTTGGCTTCACAGCTTTTATCAGTGTCTTTACAAAACCAGTGGGCAGAAATGCTTTAGAGAACAAAAGGTAACCCCGCTGTTGTTTACAATACTGCTTTAAGACTGAGCTCAGTTTAAGCTCTTCAGTCTGTAAGTTATATTTCATATTTGGAACATTAAGGGTCCAGAACAGACTTTGCAGTACATGCTTCCTACAGTACTTATTGCCCAGCAGTGTTGCTTCGATTAAAAAAAAGAAGTGTCAATTCAGTTATGATGAAGTCACATCAGTAAAGTAGATGTCTTAACACCTCCCTAGGCCCCTTTTCAGACAGCTCCAGTTGTTACCTCTTTCTCAGCATGTCCAGCAGCAGCTAGTGTTATGGTCCTGCTCGTAATGTCAGGAATTATAACCTCGGCTGTTCCTGCTTTTCACTTCTCATCAATCAGAAGACAAAACAAAAAGAGAGGCTTTCCACTTGACAGGTGCTGCTTGTAGAGAATGTGTTGAAGTGTGTTGATTGATAGCTGTCCAAGAGAGATTGTTTTTCCAGTAAAAAAAAAAGTGAAAATATCTCTTGTTCTCTCTAACATAACTGTGTAAAGTGTATGCATTTTAGCTACAATGTATCAGATAAATTACAGGTGCAGTTCAGCTGAGAGAATAAATAACCTTAGCTGGAATCTCATGTTTTCCGAGACCCCAGATAATATCCACATGAGAAAATAAGTTTTACTGGCCAAAATATAACGGAAAATGTGTATTGTTAAAACAACAAGAAAGAAATAAGCATGAAAAATTCCTTTAAATAGATGGTTTGTACTCCAACACAAAGGTAAATGCATTGAAAGGTAATGGAAAAGCAGAACAGTGCTGATGCTGGTTATTCACACTATATCTGGTCTCAAAACAAACCTGTTAGTCCAAAGCTGCTAGTCCAGTAATGACAAGTGACCTTATTGGAATTTCTTTCCACCGACCAGCCCTGAAATAAACTCTCATCATTACACACCTGCCAACAGGGAACCCTATACCATCTTCTAATTGATTAAAATGACTATAAAAGAAAATATCAGTGAACACAATGGTAGTTTTTTTCTTAATCCCAACTATATTGCCAGTCAAAGGCATGAGAATAAAACTGGTATTTAGAGTTAAAAGGCAGGGAAATGCTCAGCGAATGTTTAATCAATAGACAGCTCAGAAAGATGAGCTAAATAAGTTTAATGACAGTTGTTTTGCTTTTTAAATCATTGATCGAGGCTGACATCAACTGTGTAATTTGCACAATGAAAACTCGAAAACTGACTCTACGAGAGTAAAAAGTTATTAGAACTGTGAATTAGTCTTTTTGTTACTTAACAATGATATGCTCATTCTCATGGATATGGCAATAGTGTATACACAAATGTGCTCCTGCATACATGTGCTTCAGTAGCTATCCATCCAAAGTGGAGTCTTAGATTGTTAATGTGACTGACCTGCAGTTGAACAGTCAAGTGTGGTCTTTTATCCTGAAGCAACTTAAGCATTAAAGCCGAAGGAGCTGACTTCTGCTGATTCCCCTTTGTGTGTTTACTCCCCAGTAACCATCACAGTGACACCCAGAAACCAATGAATGCTAATTGCTTTGATAAGGTTTTGCTAGGCTTCAAGTTTTTGTGACTGCTAACATTGTTTTGCTGTGGTTTTACTCTGTTTAGTGTCCAAGCTTTTTCTCTCTGTCACTAGTTCTTTAAGAGGTCAAATGCCCATTAGAATCTGCTTCTGCAGTCACAAATGTGTTTGTACTTGTACTTTTCTAACTTTCCTTTTACAATAGAAAACATCTTCAGTGTATAAAAGAAGTTGTGGGGCTTTCACAGTTACTGTGCAATACAGTGAAATGTAATAATTAAAAATTAAATATTATAAATAAGGATGCAATGTGTCATAGACTGTGTGTGTCAGACTGTGTGTGTATGGTGGTAATTTACCGGCACAAATACAGGATGCAGAAGACAGGAGTAAAATATTAACAAGCTTTTAATGCTGATAAGTCAAGAAATTACAAAGTCTAACATCTGGGGATGAACAAAGAGCAAAACCACGGAATCCAGACATCCAAAATTTATTGGAATGTACAAGAAGCACAGGGAATCCAGACTCAGAAAACACTAGGAATCCCAATACAGGGAATGTTCTACTACAAGGACACACAACTACACATACAACACAACAAAGGACAAATGGGAGAAGTAATGGGTGGGGAACTTACACAGCTGAAGATGATGAACATAATGAGACAGGGCAAGTTAAAGTCAGTACCAGGCACAGAACAGCTAGCAAATCAAGCAGGAAGTAAAACACAACTAAACAGGAAAAGGGATTAAGTAATTCAACAGATAGATTTTTTTGCTTTGTTTGTTAGTTTTTAAAAATGTAATAATAATAAGTGGAAATCTAATAATGGATGGCCTGAAAACAGAAATACAGATGAGTTTTTGTAAAAATGTACCAATCTTTTGTACTTTTAACATAGCATTTTATAGTAGTTTCTTTAGAAAGCATAAAATACACACACACACACACACACACACACACACACACACACACACACACACACACACACACACACACACACACACACACACACACACACACACACACACGATCATTTTCAATTTTATTAGCCCAGTGAAAAAAGCTGACATTCTTATCGAGCCATAGAACAAACAACTTCTGTGCAATGATGTGCTTTAACGTTGTCAATGCTTGAAACATCAAGTTAAAACTGAGGGATATCTTCCAGTTTACACATAGTGTAAAAACTGCAGAAAGGGTTTAAGGTGTCCTTTGAGAAGGTATGATAGTAAAAAACAAAATAAATCAGTTTAGACTTGAGAAAAAGAAATGCTGATGCTCACAAATCGGGACATGGCGTTATCACAACATTTTAAATTGTCATGAACTAGAGTGAGAAGTATCATGAAGAAATTCAAAGAGTGCTACGCAGTAGAAAACAAGCTTGAAGGAGGTTTGATGCAAAAGATTTCAAAGGAGAGAAAACTGTAGTCTCAAAGAAGACAATCATGAGAACCCTGAACAGAAATTACCTGGGAGGTTGCCGAGCAAGAAAACCTCCACGTCTGCAGAAGAGACCTTCAAACCGCTATCAAATGTTAAGGCCAACTTGGAGAAATACTATGCATACTAGAAGTGTGTTGTTTTTAAACATCCAGAATAAAACTAGCATGTTTGGAAAAGCTTTTGCAAAAATTCCTTGTTCTGTTTAACCGCACTTTGGAAATACTGAACTTTTTATAGGGGGCTAATAATTCTACCCTCATGTGTATTTGTGAATTTCACTGTAGGTCACACTAGGACACTGTAGCAGTAATAATGTGACAAAATTTTTCTCTTATACTGTTGACAAAATCGCCACACCTAACTTCATGTTAAGCCACACCATGAATGTACTCCGTTTACAGGTTCCTGCAAAAGTAATATAAGACCTACTAATTTTCAAATTCTCTCTCACACCCGTGATTCCCGAGGACTGCCACATGGAAGTGAAAATTAAATTGTGGCTCCCCAAACAGCAAGCTCTGTATTATCAGCTGCAGCTCTAAGCAGCAGAAAAATCACACTTCAACACAGCTTTTGGATTGCTTTGCTCAGAACACTGATTGTGTGTGGTAAAGTCCTTATTGATTCAACTGGTGAGACCCCGCTAACTTCTAACTGAATAGCACTAAAGTGCAAATATTCACACAGGAACACCTGTTCTTATATCAACCTTTCTGCCTGTCTGTCTGTGTGTTTGCATGTGTGTGTATGTCTGTGTTGGTATTAAAGTGTGTCTAGCATCACAGGCCAAGTCACAGAGTCACTTGTGTTCTACTTTTTAAAGGGCAAACCAACAAAGAACAGCATTCACCTTCCAGAGTATTTTTAGAGATTTGCTTAAAGTGAGAGTAGTAGCTACAAACTGCACCTTTCAATCCGTTATATTAATATTCATGAAAACATCTGAGAATACTTATTCTAGTTGTATGCCATCATGAATAATAATATTCCCTCTGTCTGCATGGAAATCATTGACCAAGATGCACACTGCATTACATCTGACTACTACTGAGTGTCATTTCTTTGCTAAGTAAGAGCTCAGGTTTTAGAATTATAAACATACCATGCTGGGAATATGAGCACCTTGAACCTGTCAGACTTTCAAGAGATATAAATTGCTAAAGATGTAGCATCAAAACAAGAACTTTTTTTTTAATGGAAAAGTTATTATTCCAAGCCGAGTCAGATGGTAAGAATCTATAGCAATGGTAATGGATATTTTTTTAATACTAGCTTGATTTTTGTATATTTAAAGTTCGATTATTTACTTTAATATTAAAGTATTATAACAATTTCTTTATTAGTTTGATACTTGGTGTTTAGTAATTAGAACCAGGCATGCTCAGCTGAGGTACACAGCAGTGGCATCACTTCTGAAGGTATTTCATCATAACCTAATTTATTTAACAGATTGGAAATTTAAGCTGGTGCTGGATGAAAATGTAAGACATCACTATAATTACAATAGTTAATTCTACAAAGAACACTGTCTGGTGATTGTGTTGTGAACATCTGTGCTGTGAACATCTGTATATAATGTGAATATTGTTTTTGAATTATTTAAATATTTTTGTCTCGACTAATGTACTGCATCAAAAGGCAAACACGGCAATAAAGCTCTGCCGCTAAAATAATCAGCAGTCACCGATGCTAATGTTCATTAAGCTTTTTATTTATGCTCAAAATCCACATGCATTCCAAGGTCAATGTGTGCAACTTTTAGAAGTTCTCAGTCATAACGAAGCAAAAACATTATGCTCTTTTATTATAACAGCAGCAGTATGGTATTTTTTGTGTGATAATTTTCACATTTTGATTATGAGTGATCATGAGTGTCAGAAATGTATTTTGGATTTTTTAATGAATAGATAGGTTAGTCTGTTTCAAATCATCAAATGTTTAAAACATTTAGAATTTTTTTAGAACATTTTAATTTTAAATATTTCTAGAACATCTTAGACAAATTTCTTAGTTATATATAGTAACCCAGGTCATCTTCCAATTATATTGGAATTCAAGCAGGCAATCTACTGATAGTTTTTTTTTTTTTAGTCATATTTGCTCAACCCATCATGACAGTTGAATAGAAATAGCCTTTTCCTCATGTTTGTGACTATGAATGTCATGCTTTTTTCATATTTTAATGAGCCAATACTCATTTGGCACACTTATATTTGCATGTGTGCCAAATTACAAGTCCTGATTCGATGTTATGGTAAGAAAAGCTAGTGAAGTGTTTGTCTTCACTGGTTTTTGAGATATCCATGCTCAAACAATGCCTCAGATTTCAACGTGTGAAAAAATACCTGAAAGTGGGCAGATTTAAAACAAACACCCTAAAACAAACAAACCTTCACCAACAGTTTATGCCATAACTGGCCTCATAAATAGTTAAATAAGAACACAACCCATTTGCAGTATTTCCTTCTGCTTCCTAACTTCTTATTCCTTCCCTGTCTCTAGGTCACCCGATAGTCGTCTGTTTCAAGGATAACCTCATTTGAAACCAGACACTGTTTCTTTGATCAACACCGTTGGACAATTGGATGTCGTGTTTTGAGAATTGGTAGTAACCAGGGACCAATGAGGACAACAATCACGGACATTCCAGTGAATGAATGGAGGACCAGGGAGCATCGTATAAGACTACATATCCAAACAAATTCCTGACATTTGATCTAGTATCAACAGTAGCTGTCTCTGAACTCTACTGCCCACCAAATCTCTCTTTGTATTATAGTTTTATTCCTTTGGACTAGAGATCTCAACAGTGAAGATATATATTGACTAAAGGACTCTGGATAACAGAAAAAAAATCACTCTTGAAACAAAACCATGTGATGTGAAACTTTTGTGTTATTTTCTTGCCACAAAGAGCCCCAGGACTCTTGATGCATATCTGTGTTGATCTCGTGAGATCATAAGCATTTCCGTTCCTTTTAGCCTTATGGAGCAGATATCTCTTCTGTTTCTTTTTGTTAATTTAAAGTGTCTTGTCTTTTTTAAGTTTGTTAGGATGTCAAGTCTTCTTTCTGAAAGACAAAAAGACAATGCCACAACAATGAAACCAAGAAAAAAATGTAAGATGTTTAGCTACAGCTCACCAAGGGTCAACATAGCTCAGTTCTGCCAAAATGTTTTAATGGTATCTGTTGTTTTCAAAGCCTGGTGACTACTATTCATTACAAATGTCAGTATTATATCAATAAATCTAACTTAATGGATATTGCTGTTTAAAAAAGAAAGTTTGATTTTTATTTATTTATTTTTTACAGTTTCTGTTAAGGCATTTTGCATACCAGGCCATAGTGCTGTATAGGCAGGAGCTGTTGGGACTTAAAATTAGCAGGTCAAGCAAATAATCTGACAAAAAAAGCAGGAACAGGGGGAGAGCTCACAGCTAATCAAGGTTGTGTTCATGGTGGATTTGAAATGTGAAAATCAGCAAATGCAAAAGTAGGCCATGTTCAAAAATACAAATGGGTGAAATCTCATTGCACTGTTCTTCTTAAAATTAACAGACTTAAAAAAAGTATCTGAAATCTGGTCCAGGGAGATAATTATCTCTTACCCTAAACAACCTTAATCCTATTTGGTTCATTTCCCAAAGTAGATGTTAGTGTCATCCTTGGTTTATTGCATGAAATTAATGCTACCCATCACAATCAAATTATAGGACTTATTTACTTGTTTTTTGAGATCCCATGAGGCTTTTTCTGTTATAAATCCAAAATCCTTGTTACTATGTGTAGTAAAATAAAGCTTCTGAGGGAATTAGACTGAGGAGTGTACAACAGGAGGTTGGAAGACAATCAGTAAAAGGCACAGGATTATTTAGCCCTAATGACATAGCCATTTGAATCAGTGGAGTTCAAGATCAAATAAAACGTCCGTTCATCTTGACACATATAATATAGTTATTATAGTTACTGATGGACGGGAAGCTCTATCATGAAAATTGGTTAGAACTGGGTTTCTTTGAGAACTCATAAGAAAGTTAGGGATGCAATTATAGTTCACCTGCATGTGATGTATACCTTAGGGACAGGAAATCACAGTATATAATGTGCCACCCTTTTCTGATATGATAATAAAATAAATTATAATGTATATTTCCTCTATAGGTGTCATGTTTATGACTCTAGGAAAATATCATATAATCTGTGCAAAAATGGCATTTTAGTAATTTCTTTCTGCTAAAAAAAATATTTAAAAAAAATCAAACATTACTTTGTGCTACACTTTCATAAATCCAGAGATTGCAAAAGAGAGAAAAACGGAAAAAGGGAAAGCTTCAGTCTAGACTCAAAAGTAACCCTCACTTTATGGGGAATTTCATATTTTCTAAGTCAATTTCCATCTGTAAGTGAAGCAGTACACTTGCCACCGAATGCTGCTTATACTAAACACAATTAATTAAGCAAAAAATGTAAAAAGCTTGCTCCCAAAGACCAGACCCCAGGGACTGATGCTGAAGGGGAGGGATGAGAAGGTTTGCTATGGTTAAGCGATCCAGGTTGCCTCTTGTTTGGTTAGAAATCATTAAATTACAGTAATGACTAATTTCTCATTCCTGCATGCAATTCACTGGAGACCACCATGGATTTAATAAAGACCTGGCGATGAATTACAAACAGAGAATGGCTGAGGAAAAGCTATGTGATTATACAGAGTAATTCATAAGTGCATTAATAAAACAATACAGAAACATTGCTAAATCATTTGAGATAAAGGCTATTTGCATAATTCATTAAGATTAATCAGACCAGGCAATCTACCACAGTGCTCCAAGGAAAAGAGGGAGAAGACATGAATCCGTTCCCCTGGAAAACCCTTTCTATCTACAAACAATGATACAAATCTACCCTTGAATCAGAGAATTAACCTCTGTGCACTTACAGCCCCTGCAGTGCTGAAACACAATCCTTCAGTCATTCACCTTTATGCGGGCTAATATTCTATTAATAATGAAAGATCTTTTCATACCATTGCTCCTCTGGGTTTTGTTGCTTTGCCATAAAAGACCTTCACAGAAGTTGAATGGAAGTATAGTTTTTGTGTTTGGAAACCACAGTGCAAAGCTGAGGTCTGGCTATTTGACAATTTTGTTATTCACATCTGTATTTCATTCTCTGAAGTTAAATAACTTGGGTGGGATGTATGGGATGAGTTTGGCATTGGTTACAGATCACAGGCAGAAAGTAAAACTGCTGTGGCCCTCACTCCAGACTTTATCACAATCAGCTCTAATTGGGTACTAGTGTGATTAAGCATACTATTTCTTTAGTAACATTATATCAGAAAGGTCATGCAGAACAACAAAATTGACATTGCTTTACAACTCTGATTGACTCTTATATCGCAGAATATATTTCTTAGCTTTCAATATATAAGGACCCAAGTAGTCAGACATGCAAACAACGAGTGAACAGTTATTGTTGTTAAATGGACTGATTCTTATACAGCACTTTTCTACTTCAGGAGCTTTTCTACTCCCGGAGCATTTAAAAGCGCTTTTTACAATATGCCACACTCACCCATTCACACAAGCACTTTCTTCTATGCTTTTTAGTCCTTACTATCCAACATTCACACACATTCATACTCTAATGGATGCATCAGAGAGCAACTTGGGATATTTGGCCAACAGACTGGGCTACAGACAATTGTTAAATCCAAAGAACTACAAAGTCAAAAAACTCACAACAAACTAGAAAACAAAAGGACTACACTTACCTGCCAGTTCATTAGTTACACAGTTTTTAGTACATGGATGCATTTTTTTTCTTTTAGAACTGCTTTAATTCTCTGTGGTGTAGATTTAGCACGGTGCGGGAAACAGGAATTTTGATCCATATCACAAGTTTTAGCTGCTCATCTCAATTTCCCATTCCAACACATCTCAATGATGCTCTGTTGGACTGAGATCTGTTGTCTGTTGAGGCCATTTGAGTACAGTGAACGCACTGTCAACATCAAGAAGCCAGCGCGAAATGATTTGTGACATGCCATATTATCCAGCAGGAAGCAACAATCACACTGTGGTTATAAAGGGATGGGCATGGTCAGCCACAATACTCAGGTAGGCTGTGATGTTTAAATGATGCTCAGTTGGTATGAAGGGGACAAAAGTGTTAACCCCTCCACATTATATTGAACTATTGATACAAGGCAAACAGATCCATGCTTTCAGGTTGTTGACATCAAAACATGTAACAGATTTTGGTGAGCCTGTGAAAATTGTAGCCTCAGTTTCCTGTTCTTAGTTGACAGGAGTGGCATCCGGTATGGTCTTTTGCTGCTGTAGTCCACTAATTCAAGGTTCAAGGTTTGATATGTTGTGCATCCAGAGATGCTTTTCTGCATACTGGTGTTGTAACAAGGTGTTATTTGAGTTTTTATAGACTTCTTGTCAGCTAGAAGCAGTCTCTCATTCTCCTTTAACCTTTAACCTTTAGGCATAGGCCTAAATAGATTTAGCAGCTTCCACATGATTGGCTAATTTGATATTGGCATTAAATACCAATTCAACATGCCGTGAGTGTGCATAGGAGGTAAAGAAAATAAAGCGTAGGACACAGCAGAATAGGACACAGGAGTATAACAACACACAGCTGAAACTAATCAAGTTAAAGCCACGTAACAAAGTAAAACTAAATGTATGACACAGTAAACAAATTATGTACGGATCCCTGCAAGGGAGATGGGAGAAAAAAAAAGAGAAGATGATCTCGCAAAACTTCAAACTGGTGGGTAACAGACGTGTCCGAAAACGTTGGAGCACTTTTGCAAATATGTGATGTCTTGATAAACTGAGCAGATATTTGAAGTTTGCACAGCTACATTGTTGCCTGAAAATATCTTAAAAGTTTATTTTGTGACCCAGAAAGAGTAATAAGAGTAATATTAAAACTAAGTAGCTGCCGCTATTGTTGGAAACTGGAATTGGCTGGGCTGCGCTATGAATTCTGGGATAGGATAGGTTTGGCCACAAAGGACACATTTGGAGCAGCCAATTGGGACAGCCTTCATCGCCTGGCTTGTCACCTATCCCAGAATTCATAGCGCAGCGCAGCCAATTCCAGTTTCCAACAATGGCTTCAGCTACTTAGTTTTAATATTACTTGGCCGGGAGGTCGAGGCCCCCAAGAGCCAGCGAGAATACTGCACTCTTGGCACACCGTGCCTCGACCTCCCGGTTAGCTTTGAGCTGGTGGCCTCAGAAGGATGCGGCCTATTTTGCGAGATTGCGCAAAAGTTCATCTTCATTTTTTTTCTCCTAATTATGGGATGTGGGAAACCATACTAAAATATGGAAACATGAACATGAAGTTGACAAAGAAGAAGACACGGAAGGTTAAAACAGAGGAAAACACTGGAGAGAACATAAATGCAAACGCAAACTAAAATACAACAATGGCTATATGACCGAGCAAAATGGAGTAAAATGAATTCAAAAGCCTAACTTTAAAGGAAACTAAAAACAAAAACAAAAATTCTACTGCTTGTTAATGCTAGTATCTAACTCCAAAAATAGTATCACTATAACTTCAGTGCAAGAATAAGACACACCATGACTAACCATGACAGAAGTGTAAAAATGCTCATTTTAATCTCTAGAATTGTATTCTTACTTCTCCTTGGTGCTGGCTCTCAGTTTAACCTGGAACTAAAAAAATGATTGGGATTGGGTGCCCCTTTCAAACAGAAGGTTTGAACAGCCGGTGAACTGGTTATTGTGGCCACAGCCAGAGTTATACCCATTCTCTTTGACATATAGAAAAGAAACTAAGCATTTACAGCTGTCTGAGACCAGAGCTTTTAGCGACAAAATAATGATCTATCTATCGATCTATCTATCTATCTATCTATCTATCTATCTATCTATCTATCTATCTATCTATCTATCTATCTATCTATCTATCTATCTATCTATCTATCTATCTATCTATGTGTATGTCTCCCTTGAGGATGTTGCATAGTAGAGATAGAGATGAAATGATAATCTAGGCATTTCCCTGGATAGATAGCCAGCAGCAGGGAGAGGGAGATGGGAGAGAGAGACAGAAAGAGAGAGAGAGCGAGCGAGAGCTAGTGAGAGAGAGACTGATAGAGGGAATGGGAAAACACCAGGATAAAATAGTTATGCCTGAAAACAATTGCAAGACATAATTGCTTCCCATAATTACTATGAATACAATAAAAGCCAAGGTATAAATAAAGAAAGTGTAGCATTCAAAGACAGCACAGATCCCAGAACAATAGATAGCACTTTTTAAGAAAATTTGAGAATGACATGGCCTATGCCATGTCGCCTGTGTTTTTCCCAGTGACCCCCTCCTACATCTGCTCTGTCTCCTGTAGTTCCATTTGTCTTACATTGTCACCTTGCACCTTGTCACCCACCCTTCACCAGATCATTTTATCAACCACAGGTGTATCAAATGTTTCAAGGTTTTGGTTCTAGTTTTATGTTTTGTTCTTCATAGATTACTTTATTCCAGCCAAGTTAACCCTTGCCTGTTGGTCTGTATCATAACCTTAAGTAAGCCATACTACCTGCTTTGCATATACAACCAACCTTTGTTTTAAAAAACCCCAAATCTTTAGCCTCCCTCCATGTTCCGCTGCCATTCCAAGCTAAATTCCAAAACCATGTCAGAGACTAGTTCCTATTTCTCTCCTCTTTCCCCAAAACTATCCTCTCCCTCCAGCAGTCACACTTTCTACAGCTCCCTATGCCATCGATCAGCTTTAAACCCAAGTTTTAGCATTAAAGTCTTTAAAAGTTTTCCCGAGTCTGTTTGCTTTCTTTGCATCCACAACAGTAAACTAATTTTGCAACTGTCAAATTACCATGACAGGAATCACAGGATATTTTTAATGACAACTGCAAGTAGAAATCTGGTGTGATAGAAGGAATGCATCCTTGCTTGAGTTGTCAAAGTAGCAACTTTGCTTTGTGATATTGCATTTCACTGGAATGCACTGGACACAACCCATCACACTAAATGTTTTTTGCCAAGTCATCACAAGTGTTTCTGACACCCCTACTGCGGAGCCAGACTGGTCTGATTAGCATGCCAGTTTCACAGGGATGATGTTGGTCTGTACAAAACCTTTGCTGTTTTAACCTGTTAAGTTTATAATCTGGGCTGTACAATTACTATAAATGTACTGGATTTGGTTTATGTGCTTTTAAAATGTTTTAATTGAGTGAATAATGACTGTAAATCATCGCTGAGATGAGAGTATTAATCTTTGGAACCAGGTGACATCAGTTAGTGATACTGGTAACCAGTTTGAAGATTTGTTTGAAAATGAACTGAACACCTCTGGTGCTACTCTCATAGCTGTTGGGTAAATATATTCCTACAGCCAATAACATTTCAATTTTGTGCTGCATTGTCTTTAAATGCTGCAATTTTCCTGTCAAATTATAAAACCTTGTCCCTATTTTTTTTCTTATCAGGAAGAAAAATAGCCCAGAAATTGCATTTAAATCATCCTGCACATTAAACTTCTCCAGTGTATCTCCTGCTAATGGAATTCTTTGAGGTGTGTTATAGTGTGTAGGTTATTAGCTTATAGCTAGTTTCATTGCAATTTTTACAGACTGATGCCTCTGAAGCTGTTGATTAAAATCCTCCCATAACTCCTCCCAGGAATAAATTCCCTGGTCAGCCATCTGCAGTAGAAAATAATGTCAGTAAAATGGCATTTCTAGCTGTGGTCAGGGAGATGCACACGTCTTATTGGCAGTGGATGAGACTGACTCGCCAATCCTATTTTTATTGGAAGGCCATTATTAGACCTAAATTTCAGGTAAACCTTATCTCAGAGTAGCAGCTTCCCATTGGTACCCCCCCTCCCCTTTAGTAACATCTAAATGTAATAAAATAATAAATCTAAATAATTGAAGAGCACTAAACCAATTTGCTCGTGTTTTGGGCTTATCTAAATCAAACAAACAAACTGAAAAAATATACAAATCTAATTTTCCTACTCATAAAAAAGAGAAACAAAAGACAGTGCATATTTAGATCTAAATCAAGCGGGGTCTTGCACTATGCAAAATGTGCTCACTGAAAACAAAGCTCTCAGTTACACAAACACCATCTGCTGGGTTTGCCCAGGCTTTATCTTGACAGGATGAATTAGTTTGAAAAACTGTCAGATACACCCAGCAAAATTAGGTTTTCTCATTTCATAATGAAAGCTGACAGACTGTAATGAAAAACTGCTCGATCTTGAAAACAGCCAAGATGAACTGTAAAAGTCTAACTGGAAAAACTTTGCTGTTTTTTTAAATCTAATTGTACTAGTCTCTGTTTTCAATATCAGGGGTGTTTTTCTACCCTAAATTGGATGTTCTAATTCAGTTTTGGTCAGAGTTTGATGTTATTTCTGACGTCTGTTTTGTGTTATTCTTGTCAACTGTAAGCAGTTTATTTTGAAATGAGTTTCGCCCCTCTCTGTGTGTGCACTGCTGTGACCTGAGGCATAATGGGATTATCCTGCTCAAGGCAAGACGTAGATGCCTTGAATTCTAATATCAAAGTATTCCTTGCTGTACCTGACACCTCCTTCTCTCTGTGTTTCTCATGCCTGAGTAGACTGAGAAGCGATTAGCCCATGAATCGCAACACAGCCCGTGAGCTGTTTCGGCAAGTCATTCACACATTCTGTTGAGTTTTTTTTCTTTTCTTTTTCTGGTTATTTACAGCAGCATGTACTGTACTTTTGCATGCGCTAGCAGCAGGTTTCTGAGCAAACCAAGTGTCAGCTAATCATATGTAGTTTTTATGTTACCCAAAATGCTGTAGAGAATTCTGAACCACTGTGCTCAGCAAGTCTGAAGCTGTGCTGTGTCCTATAGGCGTCGTTTCCAAGTATGGTGTTGACAAGACATTAGTGCTGGCCAGTGCATTTGCTCTTGCCTCTCATCAGAGACCCTCTCAGCTCCCACACTGCATTATCACAATGCCCTCGGGTCAGTGAGAATGCCTGCTGTAATTTGAAAAGGAAATTATCTTTTGTAGAACTTACTCAGACAGACAAAAAGTAGGTAAAGAAGAAGAGGACGGGTGGGTGGTTGTAAACAGGCGGTGGGGGAGGGGACTTGATAGGAAGGTGAAACGTTCAGCTTCACCAGCAGTCTCCTAAAGGGTTAATGGGAGCGAGGCCTGCAATGAGCTGACATCTATCTGGATGGGCAGAGAAGGAGAAGCAGAGACATACAAAATGACATTCTGATGGATTTCTAACTGCCTTTTTTCTCCTTGGCCCCATTTCGTGATATGTACCTGCTCATTTATTTATTTATTTACCTCATTTCTTGATGCTCGAGACAGAATCCATTTTTTTGCTAATGATCAGGTTACACTGCAGGAGCAGGTGGAGTCTCGACGAGGCATTTGATGATTGAGGAGACCAGAAGATGATGCTAATAAAAATCTTTCACTTATTATGTCAGTGGTCCATTGCCTTTGTCTCTAAGATGAAGCTGGATTGTGTTTTGTGTAACCCAGGGGTTTTAGTCCAGAGAAAGATATCATTATTACAACTAGTATAAATGTTAAGATGAATTTCTTTTAACCTCCTAAGGCCCGAACTCTTCCACGACATGCATTTCTAATTTCTCTTTGATATTTGGGCATATTGGGGCCCGATGAATGTAAAAACAAAGAATTTCCAGATTTTTTTTGTTACCTTATTTTTGTTTTTAAGACAAATATGAGACACAAATGAGGATATTCATTTAAAATTTTGATAGAACAGTAGCAGTATAATGTCCTCGTAAGTGGATATCAGCCCATGTAGAGCAAAATTGAGTATTTTGGTCAAAATAACCAAAAATGTGATGTCCACATATGTGGACGGCAGGCCCTAGGAGGTTAAATTATGTACAGAAATTCAAAGTCCACTAAGGATAAAATCATCTGGCTTTGGTGACGTTGTGTCATTTTGTTTTTTCATGAAGCATCTTCACAGCTGTTGGATGGATTGCTGTGAAAATTTTTTGCAGACATACCCACAGAAATAATTTGGAACTTGGCTTTTCAAGACATAATCATGGAACTATAATAAAAGTCAAGCTAAAACATAAATTTCAAAAAAGGCGGGATGCTGTATAAAATGTAAATAAATAAATCTCCCAAACAAATATTTTGTTATTAATAGAACATAAAATACATGGCTCAAGAGTTGGGAGTTCGCCTTGTAATCGGAAGGTTGCCGGTTCGAGCCCCGGCTTGGACAGTCTCAGTCGTGGTGTCCTTGGACAAGACACTTCACCTGTTGCCTACTGGTGGTGGTCAGAGGGCCCGGTGGCGCCAGTGTTCGGCAACCTCGCCTCTGTCAGTGCGCCCCAGGGTGGCTGTGGCTACAATGTAGCTGCCATCACCAGTGTGTGAATGGGTGGATGACAGAATGTGTAAAGCGCTTTGGGGTCCTTAGGGACTAGTAAAGCGCTATACAAATACAGGCCATTTACCATTTACCACATTAAACATTTAAAGTGAGACAATGCATCGTTTTAAGAAAAATGGTCACTTTGACGTCTTTTAAAAACAATCTGAAAACATCTGGAAACTGAAATCAGCAGCAGGTGGACATTGGGAGAGAAATGTATTTCTATTCTTGCCTAGTATAGGATTCTAACTGCTAAATCATTCTGGGTTTTCTCTGTTGTATTTTTCATTTCATGATGCTCCAAATGTTTTTAGTTGGTGCTAAACTGGACTGCAGACAGGCCAATTTAGAGCCCAGATCCAGACTTCTACAAGGTATGTTGCAGATATAGATGCAGTATGTCCTTTAACATTGATTTGCTGAAATATACTAGGACTTTCCTGAAAAAATACATCTCTGGATGAGAGCATATGTGGCTCTAAACCTTTTATATACCTTTCAACATTGATGTGCAAACTACCAATTCCATAGGACTATTATACCCCCATAACATCAGAGGTTTTCTCTTTTGAACTGAGTGTTGATAACAAGCTGGATGGTCTCACTCCTCTTTAAACCAGATCCAGTATCAATTTTTCAGTAAAGAATTTCACATTTAAATTTGTCTGGCCACAAAACAGTTTTCCTCTGTGCTTCAGTCTGCTTAAATGAGCTTTTTCCCAGAGAAGAAGCTGGCACTTTTGGATCACATCTAGATATGTCTTCTTCTTTGCATGACAGTGCTTCAATTTGCATTTGTGGATGGCACAGTGAGCTGTGTTCACTGGCAATAATTTATGGGTTTCTGATTTATCATTGTCATGATTTCTGGTGTTCCTGAGCCTGTGATTTCTATGACAGAGTCATACTTGTTTTTAATGTCCTGCCACCTGAGGGCCCAAACATCCCAAACAAATATTGATTTTCAATTTTCTGTCTTTTGCACAGACATATTTCCAGATTCTCCATTTTCCAGAGCCTTTTTTACCCTGGTCCCAAACTCGAGATGTGTTGCCACATAGTACATTTTATTTTGATATCTTTTGATATATTTTCCATGTTCTGTTGTAACTATCTCGGTTTATAAGATTTGTTCCTAAGTGGTTAAACTGAAAGTGTAAATCCTCTTCTTTTCCATTTGATGAAACATGCAGATGAATGTCTGCATATTAAAAGTACATTGAAAATTAAGCCATTCTCAGACTATTAAGACTGAAATGAGAGAATAAACTTTAAAATTAAATCAATGAGCCTTGTCAAAGCTCACACAAAAAAGAAAACTACAAAAGCATACTTACTTTTACTTGGTTTGATGCTAGATTAATGGTTTACTACACTGGGATTGGACATTCATGTACCACCTCCTCACAGCCATATGGACGTTTACAGGTGACCTTGGTGATTAATAAAAACAATTTATCAAAGTAAATAGCTGAAGATGCTCATTTTTGACTCTAAGCCAATGAGTGATTTAAGATCTGCTGCCCATGAGGTACAGGGGAACCTCCTCCAGCAGATGTTCCTGACTAATTATCTATTGTTGCAGAAATCCCACAATCCCTCAGTTCCTCTGCTGTCTTCCGGTGGGAGTCTGGTCATTCCTGTTTCATATCCTTGGCTTGGTCTCCACTTACCTGGGGCACTCCTCTCCATCTGTGAGGACAACCAGGGAATCACAAAGACTAGCCCACCAGCAGCATACAGGATTATACAAACCTTTAGCCGTCACTTTCAAGTGAAAGCTACTCTCTATCCTCGTGTTTAACCTCAGTAGAAGAAGAGTTATATAAAATGCAACAGTCTAGAGCTGTTATGCTGAAGTGTGCTTGGCAAAACATTGTGATGGTGTGATAAGTGAAAGCCATGTGGCTATTTATGGAAACACACCTTTGTGAGTTTTTTAAGCAATTTTAAAGCAATTCAGTTTCAATTTATGTACTCGGATTCAACAAGCAGATTTAACTTAACATTATCACGAAAAAAGAAAAAAAAATCTAGAATTTTTACCCATTGCAAGCAGATACATTTGAAGTTACTTTAACAGCAGCGTGCAGACTTAATGTGATGTGAACCCCTTTTCAAAAGTGTTTAGTATCTGAGACGTAAATGAGTTTTCTGCTCTTAACACTGTTGCCTACAATGAGCATGTTGGCACATTTTATAACCAATGAATAATTTAACAAAAGAGCATTAACATGGAGAGAAATTGAAAAAGTGCACATACTTCTACAAATACAGCCTGAATATTTCAGGAGGGAAAGGTCTAAGAAAATCAGTAGGTTTAGCTGCATAACATGAAACGACAGAATAATTCTGTTTCTGTCAGCTGTCTAAAACTCCCCAGCCTGTACTAGCATCTTCCATTCGGACTAATGGACCAGCTGGTTGCGAAAACCCTTCGTATGTGCAGAGAAAACTCCAGCAGCACCTCAGACAGCGCGGGCCGAAGCAGAGCAGAGCTAGAATGGATTAAGATATGCCTGGCTGCCTTTCGCAGTCCTGTCAATGTGGGCTGGGTGTCTTTGCTGCACAGATCAGAGAGACACAGGAAGGTCATCGCCACTGGGAAAAGGAGGCAGTGAAAATATTGTCCTGACAAGATGTAGAGTGACTTTTGTAACCCGAGGCTTGTGTTTTAGATTAAACCATGTTGGCTGATAGAAGAGGTGAAGTCAAAGGAGGTGTAAGAGAGGGAATTGAAGGTGTTGATGTTGCCACCTTTGAATTAGCAACTCTCTCCTTCAAATCAGTTTTCATAAGAATTATGATGAATAACTGATCAAAGGTTGTTTAATTGCTGCTCATTTCTGGACTAGAATGTTGAAAATGTAAGCCTTAAATAAGTAACAAAATTCACAAGACTGCAATCTACGAAGCTGAATATTACACATATAAACTGTATTATGATATATTGTAGATCTCTGCAATTGTGTATGTGTGATACATATATCCCCAAAAATTGATTCTGTTCATCTGGACGTAGCATTCCCATTGAAAACGCTATGTCCACATGAACAGAATCAAACTTTTGGGATTTACTTACCTGGATGATTGAGCATACATCAAGACACATGATATACTGCTCAAAATAAATAAACAGAATATAGCATCAAGTCAATTAAGTAGAGGCCACTGACAATTTTTCCTTCTTTTTTTATGTTGACTGTTTTTAACCCCCTAATTTTCCTTTGGGCTAGGGTCAGTGTTACCACAGTTAGCACGAGACAATACCTGGACCCCACTGAGGATGCACAGGTAGTGTAACTCTTCCAGGATGGCACATGCCATTGCCAAAAGGTTTGCTGTGTCTCCAAGCACAGTGTTAAGAGCATGGAGGAGATTCAAGGAGACTGACAATTACTCTAGGAGAGCTGGAGAGGGTCATAGAAGGTTGTTACCTCATCAGCATGTCTGGTATTGAGTCCTTTTTGCAGAGAGGAACAGGACAAGCACTGCTAGAGCCCTAGAAAATAACCTCCAGGAATCAGAAACATAGTTCATTAGAGTGGCCTGAGGGCCTGACATTTTCTACGAGCCCTGTGCTCATACCTGCACCATGGAGACCATATGGCATTTGCCATCAAATACCATAATTGGCAGATCCACCACTGGTGCTCTGTGCTTAAGCGCTTTGTGTGGTCTGAGTAGAAAAGCGCTATATAAGAACCAGCCCATTTACCATATGATTTACCTCTTCAGGCTAGGCACTGGCACTCTGATTACCATTAGGTATTGCGATGAAATCCTTGGGCACAGTGTCAGACCCTACGCTGAAACAGTGGTTCCTCTTGATGTAAAACAATCCTAGCCTGATGTGAGACTGTTTCCTTCAGTAGTATCAATTCATGAAGGAATTGACACCATTGACTGCCCCATGTCCCGCCCTCTGCCCCAACGCTTGCCTGTACTAAATCAAATAGAGCACCTTTGGGAAATGTTTCCATCCATCCAGCGCCACCAGGTTGCACCTCAGACTGTCCAGGAGCTTAGTGATCCCCTGGTCCAGATCTTTCCCAGTCTATATCAGTATAGATAGCATCAGGAAAAAATGATTTTTTTTCTCCACTCAGAAGTTTTCTTAAGCAATCCTTTAATTTCTTTTCTGCTACCATTTTCACCTTTTTGAAAGGTGATTTCCACAAAAGTCTTTAAAAACTTCTGTCTCAAACCAGCTTGCTTTAAAGAAAAATTCTTAAAATGTATTGTAATTTTAGACATTTATTTCTTTATACCTTAATAATGTATCTAAACAGCTGGGTATCACAGGTTTTACTCAAGCTGGATTAAATAAAAAAATATTTGTAGAAGAATATTTTCAGCCACAGATTAATTAGTTTCCTGATAATTCCAAAAAAATTTCCAAGTGCAACACTGTAGCCCACCGTGTTTTTGTCATTGATGGATGTTTATAAGCTACATACGACACTGGCAATAGAGAATGAAACGCTTTTAATTGGATCTCTTTATTGTTTGTTTGACTCTTTTCATTTAACTGACTGATGGTAGGAAATATATAAATGTTGATTTTTAGTTTTGAAAGAAATTGTGTTATTGTCATTTGGGTGGTATTAAAGATCTGTGTGCATGCTGCAGTGAGTAAACACGTTGTGGAACACAGAGACTTTTGAATCTGATTTCAAAGTAGCTTGGCACAAATCTTAAATGACACATTTAAATGCATGTAGACTCATTTAAAGAAAAAAAAATATCCGATAATGAACCAATAGTATTGACTTTAGAGGATACTTTTTTTTAATTCAAACTGCTTTACTGCTTATTAGGTCTGTTTTTTATGGAACCATTGTGCCAATTTGGCAGTTTAGGTGTGGTTCTGGCAAGGTCCAGAATATCTCAGCAGCACTCTCGATTAGTTTGGCTGATTCAGGGTTGTTAGCCATTTTTTAATTTCCCATTAGACCTACGAAATTCTATTCATGTTTCTCTCAGGTAACCCATTAATTTACTGTGATGCATGTGAGATGGTGAGTGAGGGCTCTTTGCCAAGAGTTGGTTAGCATTTTATGCATAAAAGAAATACAGAGTGGAGCAGATGGTTACATTAGGGACTGATGATACTGACACAATGCAGCATGTGAATGTGTCTGTGTGTGCAGGTGTGACTAAATTACATACTTATTCTGTTTGTTTTTATTAAGATATTAGAATGTGATGATGTGCATAGAGCCTGTATTTTATGTGTGTCTTTGTATTTTGTATGTGCTTTAACTGTATAGGATACAGATTGAATTTGCACAACTGCAGAAAATGAAAAGTAAAATCAAACACCGAGCAATGTATTAAAATCCATCAGTGTTTTGATCTGCAAAGATAGGGAATGCTTGCTCATGGAGACAGCACATTTTTGCCTGTGGTGTCTGAACAAGTGAGGCCTGACAGAAGGCTTGGCTGACTCCACACTGCAGGACTTCACTTTCATTAAACTCCATGTGAATCTCAGCACACTTTTCCTTTGTTGTCTGCACAGGGCCACCATTTTTCATTTTGCTATATACTGTTGGTTTACCACAGCGTGACTCTGAGCTTATGAATGTGCTGTAACAGAAGTTTGTGGATTTAATTATGTGATATAGCGTCACAGCGAGGGGCAAATAAAACAGGCCTAATCACTAATAATAAATCTAAACTGTACATTTCACATGCATCTGAGGTTGCAACTAATGATTATTTTTATTGTTCACAAATTGTACTCTTAGGACCATATTGTTTTTTATAGGTACAGGCAGTGTTGTTCAAGTTACTTGAAAAAAGTAATTAGTTACTTATTACTGATTATGCCTCCAAAAAAGTAATCCCATTACATTGCTGATTTCTTATTTTCAGAAGTAATTAGTTACTTAGTTACTTTTTAAAAACATGATATATAACCTGAATACTTAATATAGCAATAGACCTTTCAGCCCAATTCTATTTTTTATGCATAATCCATCATATAAAATTGAATCAAATGGAAAAGTTTCTTTTTAAAAATTGTTTTATTAGTTTTAATCTTTTAATTTTATGCACATTGCATTAAGCAAAAATTAAATTATATGCAACATTCTCTGACTTGAAGAAATTTGTTTAACATTTAAACCTATTTTCTGCATATTCCAGCATATAAAATAAAATAACTGTTTGTGTTTACACTCACTCTTTCAAATAGATGCAAGTAAAACACAGCAAAAAATAAATAAAATCAAAGATTCAGCGGCACTAAGTCCTGTCTCTCTTAAATCTATTTTCACCTGTTTAGCAGGAGTGGAGCAAGCGGAGGTTTGCCTGGTGCCGCAGTGATCATGTCAGTGGGGGGATCCGGGGGTTTTTTAATTTTTCACAGCAGAAAGAAGTTTTCTTCCCAGTGGACACTATTGTTTTTTTGTCACTTTTTACAGAATCACACACAAAGTAATTTCAGCACTTCCACGCTTTTAACGCTACATGGTCGTACTCTCTCCCACACTCCATATTATCCATTGTTGATGTACACAGGTCTGTTGCTGCCACGGACGTCGCACGAGACACTCTCACAAGAAAAAATCACAGTTTAGTAACACAGTAACGCAGCGTGCTTACTGGAAAGTAACAGTAATCTAATTACGTTTTTGGTAATAGAAATCCCTTAGATTACTTGTTACTTGAAAAAAGTAATCAGATTACAGCAACACTTTACTTGTAACACGTTACTGCCCATCTCTGGTACACATCTCTGCCGTCTCTCGGTTACTGCCCATCTCTGGGTACACATATCACAAGTTTTGCAAATGAAATGTCTGGTAATGATCAATAAATGATGATGTGGGTTGTTTTCAGTCAGAGCAACAGCTAGGTTTGACTGACACAGAACATTGATCTCAGATGTCAATAGTTTTTAAATAAGAGTGCCAAAGACAGAAATTATTGGCAGAGCACAGGGGTCTCATTGTACTGAATGCATATATGGCTAGATGGATGAGCAGACAAAGAGAAGAATCAAATAAGTGACTGAGAGGTTTATTGACTTATTTTATCCCTATTTAGTGACATTTCCCTACTATTTAATTGCCATAAAATGATCAGAGGAACAAAATGTCATAATGCAGTCCTTTCAGTTCAAGCGCCTTTTGTAGAGGGCCAGAGAAGAAAATCTTTATGTCAATTGTAAGATGAATACATTTGACAATAGCAATACCTTCCCAGTTTCCATAGCCTTCTCAAATAAATATGTTAGCCTGAATTCACTGCTGATATTCACTAGCTGTTCCACGTGAACAGCTAGTGCTTTTCTTATTACTTACTTTACTGAAGATGGCAGCCTATCTAAAATGTTAATAGGCATCTAAGCCTGACATGTATTTAAAGTGAAGTATTAGATTTCAATCTATCATGCAAACCCTCCTCCCAGTAATAAAACATATATTTTCAAAGGTGCATATCATGGTGTTATGTTTGTCATAATTTTCAAAGGTGGCAAACACATCAGACATGAAAGCCGTAATCAGTGTGAAGATGAAAAGAAGCAAAGGAGCCCTCATGGAAGAACCTCTGAGGGGCTGGAGACATTGCAATTATAGAAACTATTGACTTGTGTTTCCCAAGGTATGATCAATTGCAGTGAAATAATGACATCTCTGTGTTGTTTTGACCCATTCACAGCGAAGGCAATTTATTTTGTGTGACAGGAGGCTTGCAAGGGACAACTCAGCTGATGTGTGCCAGAGATCAGGCAGAGGAGAGTTCTCAGCCGGAAAGACAGAGAAGAGAATCAGAGGAAGGTCATTACTTTGTACACTGGCCTCTTTTACCAAATGTTTTCTTTTTTTTTACTTAGTACTCAGCCTCTCTTTTGATCATCTTCAGAGTTGTTGTAATTTATTGCAATTATGTATTTGCATTTTCACAAGATTCCTGTGAGTGTAGAGTGTTTATAAATAAATATTCCCCCTTTACTCTCCAAATTACAGCATTTTAATGTCACTGATGTCATGTAAACACAGACTAATTAAATATGGAAATAATAATGAGAGTCAGTTGAGGAGTGTGGCAGGATCTTTAACACTTTCCCATAGTTTTGATAATCAGGATATGATAGATTAAACGCTAGGATTAACAGATCAATGAAAACCTCATCACCTCCAACCAGTCACCGCAGAAGGCTTGCCCTCCCTGATCTTGGTTCTGCTAGAAGTTTCTTCCTGTTGAAACTGAGTTTTTCCTTCCCACTTTTGCAAAAGGGCTTGCTAATCACATAACCATCTGATTGTTGGGGTTTTCTCTGTTTTGTCTGTATTATTGGTATTATTGTAGGGTCCCTACCTTACAATATAAAGTGTTTTGAGGCAACCTTTGTTGCTATCTGGTGCAATATAAATACAAGTAAAATGAAAATTAAATTTACTGATTTACTGATTATTATTATTATTGTTGTGCAAATCGAGACCTTTCAGCTTAAATTTAAATTTAAATGGTGTTTTCCCCCCATATGCATGTACTTTCACAAATAATTCAGGATTTAATTTAGATATTTTCAAATATATGTTGTCTAATGTTATGTTATGTTACATGTTACACACAGTTTATCTGTGAAGCTGATAGGGTCCCTCCTTTATGGAAGACTCTTTCTGCAAAATAAATAAATAAATAACCTGAAATTTTGACTTCTGGATGGCAAAAAATGTTTTTGGATGGTCATATGGATTGCTCGAAGCTGAAGTACCCTTATAATAGGCTGATATAGCTAAAGGTGTATGTCAGGCTACAATCTGACACTGGTTTGTGTCTTTCTACCCTACATCTGTACTCTCATATCTTAACTCTGTGATTTTTTTGAGTGTTCTGTGTTACTTTGAAAGAAAAGGAAAAAAGAAAACCCTTCAAAACTTTATTCACTGTGTTATTGTGTCATAATTTAACTTGTCTACCTCTCTACTTAGCATTTTCCTGTCCCTGTTGGCAGCCAAAGACCTCGGTGAATCTTCACAGCTCTCCAGAGAAGCTGAGGTTCACTGCTCTTCATCAGGTGTGTGCTCTGGTCCATACTTTATATTGTGCTACATATGAGAGTATTTGTTTAGGAAGTGACAATATGAGATTAGCTAGACTAGATTAGATAAGACTCCCAATAAATCAGTGAATTTTGCTCTTAAATTTGTTGAACTAGCATGCATGTTATGTTATTCCTCATGTTATGCTAGGCAAATGAGCAGATCATGGGGGAAAAACGAAAGAAAAAAAATGTATGCTGACTTCAGGCGTAGCATATTGCTAAAACAATCTGAAAATTAATACATACTGTATAGTATGTAGTGTGGATTTGGGAGATGGAATATCTGTGTTGTTGCTGCTTGTGCTGATCATATTGCTCTCCTTTGCCCCCTCAACTGGGGAACAGTTCAGCTATTGCCTGACTTAGCAGATAACTGTTTATGGAGATTACTGCCCCCAGATCTGCTTGTGGTTAATGTCTTTGCACCTGCTGGCTGCTAATTTCTGCTCTTAAGCTTATGCTGATCTGCCCGCAGTGTTTTCTACAGAATTAAGTAAGAATTAATTTTCTTTGCTTTCTCCATTATATATTCTGTGATGTTATATTGTGTAGAAGAGAAATAATGTAGCTTTGAATATTTTCCTTTTGGGCCTTTATTATCATTTTGTACTGAATTAGTTTTGCATCATTGTCTCCACTATTGTTTCCTCCATTTCAGAAATGCTCTACTGGTTAACTTTGTAATATTGGCATTTAGGAAATACAAGTATGCTCATAGTCAAATTGCATTTTTTCTTCACTGTCCAAAAGGAAACTTTATTAAGGAATTTGTCACAAATTGCAGGGGTAGACATTTTCTCTATGTACAGCATCTGTGAAATATCTTGGAGCTCTGACACAGACACATTTTTGCTGAATTCAAAGAAACTATTACTTTATCTCAAAAGGTCATTAAAACACATTTCTGTTTTGGATTCATTTCCAGAATCATCAAAGACAGTATTATATTAAACATTTCTTTCATCTATTTTTAAAAGGGAAAACAAGGAAAAAAGTTCCTGGGATTTATTTAGCATATTCTATGACAAATCATTATACACTACAAAAACTGTTATTTTATAACTGACAGACTATTATGACAAATCTATTAGACCATCACCCTATGTAAGGTTTATGCTACAGCTTCCCTATATTAACAGTAACCAGTCTAATACATTTGGTAAGCGTATATTCATGAAGCTGATCAGTGCTCTTGTTCATGCATAACCTCTGCTGCCTCAAAACTTACAGATCACTCTGTATCCGCTATCCTGCTGTCACAGTATAAGCTATATGCTTAGCCCACAGAGCTGAACGGAATTGGGGTTACTAAATACTGCAAAAAAATAAAAAATAAATAAATACAATTAATTAATTGTATTTCCAAATTAATTAAATGTATATATATATTTTAATGATTCATGAGATTCTGGTTGTACTTTGGCTTTCTCATTATTTGAACAATATAATCATTAAATACAACATATACATTATATCAGCCTGAGAGTTGCAGCCTGAGAGTTACGTGGCCAAACCCAGACCATTTTTTTCCCAGGTGGAGGATTCTTTCATTTTTTAACAATTTATATCATAATAATTTACAGTTCATATTTGTGATACACAGTATAAACTATTTGTTTTGATAGACTAAAAAAAATTAGTCTTCCTACCACCTTGCTTTTATGTATCTGAATACAATTTAGAATCTATCACATCTATTCTGTGCATGCAATATTTTACACTACACATAACTTACTTTAAATGACTTAACTGTATTAAGACTTTTCCCTACCCGTCGCCTCAGTCATGGCCTCCGCATGCTTATTGGGGATGAGCTTATCTGTTGCTCTGATGCTACAGAAGCATTCCATTAAAATTTGTTATTCGATATTACACGGATCACTGGAACCTTTAACCCTTATTTATGTCTTAAAACACTAGGATATCTGTGATTCATCATATATCTACTGGGCTCTAGCAAATAAACTAGGCTAAAAATCTTGGTTATATCAAATGTTGTGCTAGCCTTATAGCCTATGCTGGCAATGCAACATTTTGCATTTTCTCTGTACTTGCTGAAATTTCACCCTTTGCCTCTCCAAAGCGTGAAATGCCAACACGTTCTCACTACCAAAGCGTTACATTTTACGCTAGGTAAAATGTAACGCTTTGGAGAGGCAAAGAGTCAAATGGACATGGCGGACTGGGGTGTCTATTACATACATATCGCGTTGTTTCATTCTGGGCTGTAGCAGTGCGCAATAAGGGGTGCAACATAAATATCAGCTAGCAATTTTCCTGTTATGGAAACTAAAATGCTAGTCTAGTAGTCTAACGTTGTGTTGTGCTTATGTCAGTGCTTCTGCACTTGACACATCTGATTATATAAATCGACTGAACACTGTAAACAACAGTTTGTTGTGATGCATTTTGCGTCACCTCAAGTTTTTTCCTCATGACAAGAAACATTTGAGAGAGTTAAAAGCTCCCAAATTAAATGTTTTTAATTTGCTGCACTAATGTAAGGTGACCTTGAGAGTTTTAAAAGCTGTTTATATATTATTATTATTATTATTATTATTATTACTATATGTGACAAATTAACTATATATGACAAATTAACTATAGGTGCAAATATAGGAATAATCTTTCTGATGGGGATAAAAAAACAAACAAACAAAAACATCACCCAAGATAAATGATTAATTTGTTTAATGATTTTGCTGCTTCATTGGTGTTTTTACTTGTACAGTGTTTTACTGCATTAGCTTACTGTTCATATTGTTCAGTTATCAGGCCACATAGTCTCACATAGTTGTATGTTTGCTTCTAAATTTAATACCACTGTCACGTAGAAGAAGTTTGAGTCCCCTCACATTCCTCTTCTTGGCATTGCACCATGTTTTTCATTTCTCTTTTACTTCCCTAAAGAGACTCACGTGTTGGGAAATCTTTCCTTGGGGCTTCCTGTAGACATTATACTGGTATCTCCAAATTAATGTAGTGATGATTTATTGATGGTAAAATGCCACATGTAGTGCCTTTAATCAAAGCTAAAATGTTTATCATCAACAGAGCCTTCCTTGTGGACTTGCACTGCATGTGAATTTCTCGTTTAGATGAAGTAGCAGTTCGAAGTGATCATCACTTGTGCTTTTCAGCAAAATGCTCTTCAAAATGAACTCCTTTCTTACACTCACACATCTGTATTTTGCTCTGACACAGACAAATGGGACAATTGGGGACAGTAGAAAAAGTACTCCAAGTCCTCTTGCTTCTTCACAGAAAACGATCCATCAGGCACCCCCGACCCCTCTGCCCATGCCTCTGCCTTGTCTGCAAATCGCTTAAATCCCAATCCCAGTTCCACCCACACATCCATCCTCCCTTTATTACTACTCTCTCTCATGTCTGAATGGCACATCTTGGGCACAAGAACCCTTTAATCCTTTTACAGGAAGACCTTGCAGAAAAGCTAAGGCTAACTGGTAATGTACTAGTTGATTGGTAAAAGGTTAACACAGAGTTTTTAAATAAATACAGTAAAATATAGCTATATATATATATATATATATATATATATATATATATATATATATATATATATATATATATAATATATTAAAATAATAATAATATAGTAAAACTGATAATATACTAAAACATTTTTGTCATTATTTGTTAACTCCTTCACTACCCTCTATGGCAGTGATATAATCTTTGATTATTTGATTACTAGCTTTGGACGGTATTATGCTATTGCATAATGCAGGGTTTATAGCAATCGGTACCTTGAAAATAATACATGCCTTTCTTTTGATTAAGCTCTACAGAGCTTTCGTCACTCAAGTGAAGTATCTGCTGGTGGATGAACAAAGCTGAGCTCAGTAAGCTGTGAAAATTGGCAACCATGATTAGTAAAGAAATAAACTTTGGGATTTTGTTTCATTTTATAATAAAAAGCAAGCCAACATGCAGGAAGATACCACACAACTTGCTTGTTAAAATCTCTGACTAAAGAGGGTAGCACTTTAAACTGGAGCTCCATTAAATGTCATCAAATCCTATGTATGCACAAAAGTAGCAACTAATTTTGCAAGTTATGTAGTGAAAATGTAAATGTTAACCTGTGACTAAAAAAAAAATCACGCAGTGTGGCTAACATTGGAAATGCTAGCACTAACAGTTTACTTTCTTTGTAGGTTAGAATCCATCACCGCGCTGAATCTATTATTGTGGTCCCAGGTCATAGGCCCAATTTATCCTGACACAGCCAACATGCAACCGTTCATTTTCTAGATCAAAATTCTGCCGGACCGCATTGATTTTACAAGATGTCATCTGTCCCGCTTTCTACCTTGTTGGTTTACAACATCCATCGTCATATCGCATACCCCTGGTGAAATGTCAAGATTGTATGAGGTATGAAAAATGAATACCACCCAAGTGTACTAGTTACTTTCTGTGACTTATAGCACAGTCTGCCATATGTTAGCAAGAGTTTAAAGGTTGCGCTTTTAGGATGACTCTTTGCTGCTTAGTGGGCACAAATGAAAGCAATTACAAGCATTAAAAATTGACTAATTACATTGTTATTCTTTGTCTTTTCATGGTTTTAATTTTTTGAAGTAAAAATAAAAAAAAGTTTTACAAGTTTGATATTAGAGTTATTGTATTTGCATACTGTAGATTATGCCTTTACAAAAGCCCAAGGTTAAAGTCACAGATACTGTGCTCCTCGCACCTCGTGTACTTGTGAAGTCGCTGCTTCTGGCCTATTTCTGTATCTGTGAATCAGAAACTGTCATGCGTCATTTAACTGCCATTTAACAAGAATCATATCACCCATGCCCTTCTTCCTATATTGCTGTTTCATAAGAGCTTTTCATAAGAGTTACATGCATGTTATAATATGACTTGATTTGATTTATTAAACTATAGAGGTGATATCTCACCTTTTACTGTAGATGTTGCTTTGACCCTGATGTCTGCCTCCAGCTGTTTCCTCTCATTTCCATCTGCGAAACACTGTGAGATATAATTCAAAGTTTTTCACACTTTCTTAATTTTAATATGTCTGATGTGTGAAAAACCCTGCAAAGGTCTTAACACACCAAACATCAAGAAGGATGCCTTGTCATAAGTGCAGCACTGAGACAGGGATTGGTAATCACTCTTCTGTTTTCTCAGTGGTGAAGGACTAAGGGGTGATAAAAAGGAAGCATACATTTCATGATGCAATTCCTTTAATTAGTCAGTAGAGTCTTGAGAAAACATTCACACACAAAAAACAGACAGAGGAAAAGAAGTAGAGATGGAGGGAGATGAGGTTGTTAATTCCACTGCTGTCTGCTTGCATTTGAGTACTCATTAATCTGAGACAGGGCACACCCTGTTGTCTTGCTGAGCATCTTTTATAAAAAAGAAAGAAAAAAAAAGCATTAGCACTTCTGCTGCATTGAGAAATTGTCAGTGATGTTTCACAGGAGAGATGTGCTGAAAGTGAGAGAGGGAGAGATGGATGCTGGTAGCATACTGAACTTCTCAGGTCTCCCTCATTGCCACACTCGGGGCCTTCCACCCAGCAAGTGAATCCATAATACCTTTTCCGCGCAAGTCGAGTCCCTGGACTGTGACCTTCAAAGTTTACGAATACCAATCAAGTGTGACCACTTCAACATTAAACGTATCATATTACAGTTAATTGAGTAATTGTTGGCAAAGATGAATGAGCTTGCTCCATTTGTTTTGCCATTAGCACTGATGTGATATTAGGAGTGATTTAGACATATTTTCTATTCCCTCAATTAGAGTAATGTAATCTATGTTTACAGAATACATCTCCATGCACTAAAAATATCCATTGTAATTTCAAGCCAGACAATTAATTAAGCACCCAATAAGTCAATGGAAATTGAACAAAGGGTTATGTTTGTGTCATTAACTCAGTTCAATTGGCAATTCATATTCTCTATGTTGAGCTTGTGAAGACAATCTGTGCATACATGCATATTCATTACCTTGGCAAGTCAATTCGCAGAGCAGGAAGACTGAATAAAGGTGAATGAGAGGTTGAACCTTCCTACCATCCATTATTACGCTTTAAAGAGCTATTCTAATGGGGTGGTTTCAATCGTGGGTTAAACATGATACCTTTACAGTGTTTTTGTGTCTGTAATAGTGCCTGAATGAGGCTGGAGAGAACTTCACCTCACCCAATCCTCCCTCCACTCTGGGGCACTGGCACCTTCTCCTCTCCTAGAGTCAATACTACCTCTGCTGCCTCTATTCTGCCCAGAGGAGCGCACCACTCAGCTGGTTCCAGGGTGCAGCCAGACCCTCCTCTACTACTGCCATTAATCCACTCCTTCGGCAGACAGAATCCATCTCCCCTTGGCACCTGTTTGACAGAGGGTAAAAACAGGGATGAGATAGCAGGGTGCAGATCAATCCCTTCGATCCCCGTCTCCATCTCAGCAGTCATTCATCAGCCAGTGGTTGTTGCTGGTGATGTTGGTGGTGTTGTTTTGCTTGACATTGCTCCATGTCCAGTCAGTGAAAATCAAGCAGCTGAATTATGGTAAAGCAGAGGGATAAATCAAAGGGTGACATTATCGTTGCCCTGACATATAGAACTAAAAAAAACAAAACAAAAACCAAACAAGTCAGTTAACCTATTTCATAAATAATAATGATAATTAATTTTCAATGTAATTTAACCATTTTGTGCACAAATACCACAGCTTAGTTTCTTCAGTGTAAATATATAATTTTAAAAATATTTTGGTTGTCCAGAAATATTTGGCTTCTATTGAGGTTTGGATGGAGAACAAATATTTTGCCGAATTGCTAACAACTTTTGCATATTTGATTTTTATCAGATAATAATTAAACACCACATGCCGGTTTTTATAAAGATGAACTGAGGTTAAAAACTGAGGTTAAAAAAATATATATACCCACAAACTTCACTGAATTAACAGCATTTGATAATCTTGTGAGAAATATGAATAGTATTCAACACAATTATTTTGTTTAAAATATTCACTTTTGTCAATATGCCTACTTAGTTTTGTCTTTATTGACTTTATTTTTAGTTATCCAAGGAGGGAACAATCACCTTTTCACTTACTGTTATATGTAACCTGTATGCCCTAATGTTCCTGTCTCTGTTACTATGTCCCGTAATGATGCAGCACAGCTACTGCTGACAAGTTGGGACCTTAGTGTTGATGTTTGTCCTTTGTGTGTCCTCAATAACACATTGCTGATTACAAGCGACAGTGAATGGTGGGGCAGTGGTTCTCCTCTAACCTAACTTCATGTTGGAGGTGAGAAGGAAATAAAGCAAGTATTAGACAAAACAATCAATGGGAGTGGGTTGATGGCTTAATATACAAAAGTCTTTAGCCACCCTGCAGTTCTTAATACTTTTTGAAAGTGAAAATGTTTTGTGGAAAATAGCTGCAGTGATTCATTGAAACATCTGCAAAGATAAATAGAAATATAACATATAAGGCAAAAGCAGAGTTTGTACAATTGTATCAAGCTTGAAAGTCAATATTTGGTACGACCTTCATTAAAGCATGAAGGGTTCTTGTAATTTGTTTTAAAACGCTGTCAGGAATAGTTCTTCAGGTGTCTTGAAGGACATTCAAAGTTCCTTTCTTTCAGGATGATCCCACAGTACTTCAGTGAGGTCAATAATGGAGAGGCCAATCTATGGCTGTGTGGTGGATTTTTGTATGATATATATAACTATGTAACCATACACACTATATATCTATCTGCACTGAACATATATACTGTAACTTTCACGTAGAGTCTTAAGCACAAGACATTTTGCTTCACCATGGTTTATTAAGGTGGTACAGTAACAGGGCAGCTAATGCTGTTGAGAGTTCTCCTGAATAACTCACTCTCCAGCTCCAGTAACTAACTCCCGCCCCAATACACACTTAACGTTTTTCATGTAGCACAACCAAAGCAGTAACATTGTAACAGAGATCCTAAACACATCACGATAAAATATCATATGATATAATCACACACACACACACTCACACGCACACGCACACGCACACACACACACACACACACACACACACACACACACACACACACACACACGCACACCTTGAACCTACACTGAAGTGCTTTTATATATGAGAATCACCATGTTAAGCATGTAACCTATGTAGCTATAAGATTATATATTATAAGATTGTGTCACTTGCGGTGTAAGATTTAATAATTAGGATTAATGTGCGGTGTTTGACCGTGTCATGAGCTATTGTGATAAGCCAAAGCCAAAGGGTAGCCGGAGTCCTGACTGGCCTTTGGCCAGGACCTTGGCTGCTACTTGACCCCTGCAGCTGTGTCTGGCTGGAGGACGGGTGGGAAAGTTACCCAGCAGCAGGGGGCGGGGATACTGGTCCCTATATATTAGGGGACCAGAGGACACCCCAGCACTTTTTTTCCCTCTGCTGTTTCTCTCTGTCCGTTTCTGTTTTACTCTGCTGTCTGTGCTTAAGGCTGTACACCCCGGGGTTTTGCTTTGCTTGCTTTCTGCTATGTGATTCTCTTGCTAAATGTCTGTATGTATTTTTCCTGCTGTTCATATGATTCATATGTGTTTTTCTATCCTTTTACTGAATTGGCAGTGTGTCAATGCCAGTCGGACCGCTTGCAGATTATACTGCACTGTGGATCAAAATCTGACTGCATTCATAATCCCATCCATTTTAATAAGATCTCCAACACCTCTGGACCTGTTACCACTGATTTTCAGTCTAGTTTTAGTGTAATCTATTCTCTCTGTTTTTTTTTTTCTTAAAAATGGCATCCTGATGTTTACCTTTACACTGAGACGTTTTCTGATGAGAGTTGATGATCAAGGCCAGATGCATCTCTTAGGTCCTGGATTTTTCCATATTTCTTAAGGACATGATATTCAGATACTGTTTATCTGCTATAGATAGTTTTTAGGCCAGTCGCTTTTTCTTTTGTCCTCAACTTGTCCACTTTCCAGATTATTTAAGGCCTACTGCACGTAATGTCAAGATAAGTTATATTTTTGGCTAATAGCTCTCTGGAAATTACATTGATCATAAAAAAAATACTGGTTGATGCCTGTGAAACTGTCTTTGCATTTTATTATGGATTTAAGAAAAGAACAAATTAAAAATAAAATGTAAATTTGGTTGTCTATCAAATTGTGTTTTGCATAATGCGCACACACAAAAAATAACATTCCTCTGAAAATAGTCAGGCACAAGAGACTGGACTCAAAATGATTGAAAAAGCAGCCAATGGCCAAAAACAAACAAACAAACAAACAAAAGTTCAAAAGACCTTGAGAAAGCCTGGAGAACTATTGCTCGAAACCACTTTAAAAAGTTAAAATAAACTCTGGCTCCTTGGAAGCAAAAGAAAAAGAATATAAAACATGTATAAAGAGCTTTGCACGCTAGTCACAAAGATCATGCACAAAGAATTTAAAAAAATAACAAAAGAGTAACAAAAACATGTTAATCACTGTACACTCTCTCGAGTCATTAGGTCAGGAATTAGATGAATAAATTAGTGCTGTCATCACAAAAATAGCCTTAATGTTGTCATACAAACCAATCATCAAAAAAATAAAACAAGACAAAAAATAATTTCATAAAAACAACAACATACAAAGTTCAAGGCATCTGACAGAGTGGGAGGATAACCCTTTGTGATTCGCAGATAATGTTTTGGATTACTTAGATTTATGTGCAAGATGCTTCTGAGGTCCCTTGCTACTCACAGGGACATATTTCTCACATCTTTCACATCTTGTGATGATGAATGACCCAAACACAAACATACTAGTCAAACACGAGAAGACACATTGAAGAAAGAAAAAGAATGCAATATAAGGTCTGATTAAAGCCTTGTGTTGCAACCTTTAGGGAGATGGTTCTACCGCCTGTTGCACACATTGCAGCTGAAACAGTCTGCAAGACCGCAATGATTCCAAGGACCAATTGGTCACAAAAAGCACGAGTCCT
This sequence comes from Pelmatolapia mariae, assembly GCF_036321145.2. Lineage (NCBI taxonomy): Eukaryota > Metazoa > Chordata > Actinopteri > Cichliformes > Cichlidae > Pelmatolapia > Pelmatolapia mariae. The sequence continues at coordinate 7,879,047 of NC_086231.1, forward strand.
GCAGCACGTCTTCAAAACCATCTACAGTCAAAGCTGGGCTTTGCATGAGACAGTGTGACTAAAAAAAAAGACTTTGAACTTTAAACCTTTGTTGGAGGCATGACAATTAGTGTTAAAAAGGTGTAAACAAAAACAGCCTACAGAGAGTTTTGGTAGTAATTTAGAGAAAAGTTAATGAAAGAAAACATTTTTCTGTGACCCGGTGAATCCACTGGTCAGTGTGTCCAGTGTATATATAAAAAAAGACATTTAAAACTGCACTGCTCTTTATATTGACATGTATTAAATGGCTTAATCATGAATGAATGAAAGATTTACAGTACCCAATATCTTAGTTTGATTTGATTTGTTAGTGTTTGTTTGTATGCGGTGAATGACAGAGAATGACAAAGCTGTGTAGTTCTTGTTAGTTCTTCGTGCACAGCCTTTGAAATGTATTATATTGTTAGGTCCTCCTACATTGTTCACCAAAGGCCACAGAATGAAATGTGATCCTTACTGGATATGTTTACATTGATGTTTTTTGAATCTTTTGCACTATTTATTATAAAAACAAAAAAACAAAAAAACAAACAAACAAACAACAAAACAAAACAATGAATGTTACTCTAAAAATAAGTCCATGTTTTGTTTGATTTTGACAGAGGGCAGGCTGTTTTCCCTTGTGTCTCTGTTCCAAGCTAGGCTAAATATGGATCATGTAGGTATTGATCTTTTGGTCTTATGAGGTATGATGGTAAACAAGTGTATTTGCCAAAAGTCTGCTCTGTTGCAACATTTTGGTTGATATACTTCATGAATCCATGCTCTGCGTTTAAAGGCTTTACCTCAGTGTTTGGAGGAGCAAGTATCAAAGCTATGGATACAATGAAACCTGAAAAGTGTACAGATGTAGCAGAACAGATGTACAGTTCAAAGAAGTAAAAAAAAATGGTAGTAGTGGTAGAAGGGTGAAAGATCAGTTGACTGCTGCAGTGTTTAACTAAAAATGACTTAGCAAAAAAAGCACAATAACTCTCAGTTTGGGCTAAGCACATTTTTATGTTGGTTATATCCATCATCTAGACAGCTTCCAGTACCAAAACATCTTACTCATTTATACCACCTAAAATTACATGTATGACAACACAAACTTCCAACACAAGCAAGTAGTAAGTATCTTCAATTTGTTTCTAAAAGTATTCAGTTTTCAGCTGTGTTTTGTCTGCTGCTTGTTCTCTTCTTCTTGCGGTTGCTTGGCATTGCTACTGATTGCATTGCTCAGGGAATGTTTTATATACCTCCAGCAGTTTAATGCTCCTTTTACAGTACATAAGCTACAGGGGCTTTTCATAGTCCAGATTTGCCATCTGGAATAGGAGGCAACTCATTTGAAGTGGTAGCATAGTTAATAAATTATTAACTGTAGAGTTAATAATTGCTTTGCAGAAAAAAAATAAACCCTAATGGAACAAATATAAGTAAAGGCCAAACTCACAGGAAATCTATGGCTAGAAAATTACATGTTATAGCTTATTTTTAAATGAATGTTTTTTTATGGAGTGCTTGAATGTGTTTGAGTGTTGTTAGGCCTTCAAGTGTTTTCGGTGCATTTTATCCGAGCCTCTCAGACTTAAAAAGCTTGAAAATTCAGGAGTTTCTAATGGCTGCTGTAATGTCTTTGCTGCCAGAGTAGAAAGAAATTCATAATGACTGAAAACAAGTTTACAGCATCCCCTGATGTCTTTACTGCAAAATAAACCAGAGAGAGAAGCTGTTCAAAGTGAAAAATGGGAACTATTAGAGATATATTATTCAGAAAGAAGAATAAGAGTAAAAGTGCTTCCAGACAAGGAATGATTGGTCAGTGACAGACAGCCATGTATTATCTAATCAGCGGCAGACCTCACACTTCACTGTACCTGAGTATGTGTGACCTAAGTATGTGTGACCCTCTTCCAAACTGCCTGCAACACATTGTAGGACTAGGCTTAAATACACTAGAGTATGATACTGGGTGCCAGGTGTGGAAGCACTTTGGGTTATATTTGACCTACTGGCTTGTAGATACTTCTTGTGTGGATGGTAACTAGTGTGTAAGTTATGAGGAGCCTTGATAGAACAGTAATAACTGGTAAGAAAACAAACTATAATAATGTTAGCCTAAAGTGATACATCTTAAATTAAATAAGTCCAACTTATTGAAAAACACACACATACACAGAAATCACCATGGTACCAAAGCCGTCCAGAAACCTTGGGGATAAACACATTTTGGCAGTAAAAGCCTTCTTCATTTGCGACTCATAGGTGATAAGAATCAGATATAATTCAAACTTTTTACTCACCTGAAAAGAATCTTTGTTTCTTTTTTTGTTTTTACAAGTAATTTCAGTATTTTCTAAGCGACAGTGATGCAAAGTGTGACCAGTTTATGCATGCTAAACCACTGGAGTCTAAGATGCCCTTGTGTGACTGAGGGGGGGTCATCATCGCATCCTGGTGTGATATGCAGGCTTTCGCAGTATGGTGTGCGTAAGGTGAGAAAACTGGGAAGTGCTGTGATGTACTATATCAAGAGTGAGCTCAGAGTGCTGCTTTGAGCTATGAGATGAGAAAAGTGACAGCAGATGTGAAAGTGTTTCACTGTATTATAAAAAAAAGTCCTGAATAAAACAGTCAGTGAAGGAATTTTAAATTTACAATAGGCATTCTGTGTGGGTTGAACCGCTAGTGTTTCATCCTGTAGAGAAAACGAAAACTAAAAAATATCAAAAGTCACAAAAGAGGCTAAATCCTGCGGTACATCATGCACTAGAGGGTAAATCATCATTAACATAAGCTGGCAGTGGACCTTTAAAAGTGTCATAACGCCCAGTATTAGCTGTTGGGATTTACACAGGGTGTGACAAGGGACTGATTCCACTCTTTAGTAACCCTAAAGAGTTTTCCCTCTGTCCTCCAGCAAAAGATCATTATTTCTCTAAAGAACATAAAAGGAATATGTTACCAAGCTTTTAATGACTGGAGCGGTCTTGTATAATACGTGACAGACTTGTTGGTGTCAGTGATAAAAGGTGTGATTGCTTCAATAAATAGAAACCTCTAAAGCCCAAGGAATAGAGTTAAATAATTGGACCAATAACTTTTGCTGAAGTTTCCCCTCTCTCCCTATACCATTTATATGCTAACCATGTCCCCGAGGGTCCCTCCCTTTCTGTTTAATTTCAGCTATCCCTTTTTAATCAGTTTCCTTTTATCTCCCAGCAGTTTGAATGCAGAAACATTCTATTTAATTTTTTTTAATCAAGGGTACATGTGTGTGAAGCATCAATTATTTGATGAAAAAGGATTCACAGAACAAGATCACACTGATTAAATAGTCTCTCACCCTGAGAACATTATGTTTTCTTAAAGTAAGTGAATGCGATGTATGTGCGGTTTATTGGCTCACAAGGTCAAAGGCAAGACGGTCAAATAAACCGTCTTGCCTTATAGAATAAAGGTAAAAGACAGGGAGAGAGTAATACAAGTGAAAAGAAAAGTGGGAGGATGAGGTAGGGATGAAATGATCGTGGATACACACAACAAGAACATCTAACCTTGCTGTTTTAATGATGGCTAGTTTGAGGATGGAGCATGCACTGACAGCAAATTGACTCTCTATAAGTGACATTAAGACGGGTAAATGGGATCCAAATATGGAGTATCAAATGAACTAGTTGGAATATCTTATGTAATATGAAGTGCCAAAAGAAAATCCCTGTGGCTCTTTTAGGTGAAGTATTTAGAGTTCTTATTGCTGGGACAGAGGCAACGCTAACATAAATACATTCTCAGGTTGCCCCACAGTGGGTTTAGGGGCAAGCCACCCACACTCATTTCAGTTCCTTCCAGTAATCATTGCTGTCTCGTTTGACCCATTTAGTGTAACATTATGCTCACCCAGCTGGTATGATTTCAGCCTTCTTTGCCCTCCCCTGCTATTTCCTCCACAGCAAACTACCCAGATGAGAAATCCAAGGTACTGATGAACAGGCAGGATGTAAAAAACAAACAAACAAACAAAAAACAAGCAAACAAAAACAAAAAAGAAAACTTTATATTGAGCCTTCAGAACATTAGCCATCCTCTTCTTTGCTGCTGTTCTCCCAGTGGAGGTGCCAGAGCCTTGGTTTGCGATGCAGCAGCTGCAGCAGCAGGCTGCCTCTGATCTGTGTGACCCCCAGAGAGGGGTCTATGGTCCTGGCTGCCTGTGGAGAATACAGATCAACCTCCTACATGTCCTGAACCCTGTCCCCTCCACTCATTACCGCTCACATTCACTTACCAGGAGGAGGTGGTGATGCTGAATAAACCTCCCATTCCACATATTTAGTGAGAATGCGCATGGTTGCTGGTGCACGGTGAGGAAAATAGACCACTTTGATGCAATGTAATTTTGCACAAGTGTGTCTTTGTGTTATACAGCTGCTTGAGGGTGGAGGTTTTCTCTGGTGTAGGCTTTTAACGTAAGAGTTAATAAACAGCTCACCAACGTGTCAGCTTCTCTAATAGCCTACAGGAGATCTAATTCCACAGTCAATCAAACTGATGGTTTATTTCCATCATTTGGGAGATATAGTGCATCAGCCTGTTAAGAACTGGCTCCAGGTGTCCTGCTGAAGTCCAGTGTTAACAATTAATGAATAACAATAAATACAAATGAAAGCCGTTTACTTGATTTTACCTCCGGGGTTCATTGTTTTAGTGCTTTGGTTTCATCTTGATTTTATGAAAAGTTTCTACAGATATGCATTTAGCAGTTACAGCATAAGCACAAGTGGAACAAAGTTATAGCTTTGGGAATTGCACATTAAACTTCAAGTCTTGGCACTTAAAGTAAATTGACTCCCATTTATAAAACACCTTTCTAATCTTGTTGACTAATCAAAGGGCTTTTACACCACAAACTACACTTACCTGTATGCCACTTTATTTTACCAAAAGAGTACTTTATATGTCAAACACATGACATGCAGACTGGAAGGCCTCCTACTCTGAAGTCCCATTTTTATAGGTTAGAGAGATAGTATTATAAAAAGTTAATTTAAATGACCGCTGTTACATTTTTGAATTAATGTCAGATGCAATTTTTCCAACTTAAGATGACATTGCAAGGAAACAAAAACATTAGTTTGATATTACCTTTTTCTGCTGATCTATTGTTCCACAATATACTCACTAAAAAAAGTCATAGCTTTGTCAGGATATGGCCCTAGGCCAGGGGTGGGCAATCTCAGTCCACGAGGGCCGGTGTCCCTGCAGGTTTTAGATGTGTCCTCGAACCAACACAGCTGATTTAAATGGCTAAATTAGCTCCTCAACATGTCCTGAAGTTCTCCAGAGGCCTGGTAACGAACTAATCATGTGATTCAGGTGTGTTGACCCAAGGTGAGATCTAAAACCTGCAGGGACACCGGCCCTCGTGGACTGAGATTGCCCACCCCTGCCCTAAGCTCTGCTTGTGTTTCTTGCTCACTAACAAGTGTCATAAGTCACTGGTGTTAAGGTCATGAGCAATTGGTCTGTTGATGTTGTTCTGTCAAAATTTACCAAGACATAACACAGTTTGACATCAGCTACTTGTTGGTTGAGTGGTATTAACAGTAACAGTGCTTTTGGAGATCTCTTCTAACTAAAAAATGTGCAAAAGTGCGGCACGCCTGCAGGCGGGGATTTGCTCTGCATTCAGATTGTCCAGCTGTGCAAGCTCAAACAAAGCCCACTTCATCATAATGGAGCTCTGTCACAGTGGATTGAAGGCCCTTGTAATGAATAATTATAGCATGGGGAAGGAACATGGCAGAATACAAAACAAAGAGGGAACGTGGGAGGGGGAAGCTGTCTAGAAAACAGGTGTGTGCCATGAATTATACATTTAGAAAAATGCCACCATACTTCAGATGAATGCATTTCGTATTGTTTTGTGCTTACTTACGTTTGCAGTGACAAACAACATTGGGTTTGGTGAGTGAACCCAACACCAAATAGTATACAGTAATGTAGTGGTCATTTTCAAGACATGTGGCATGCTTTTTTGGTTGCAAGTGATGCAATCCACCTTTGGGGCATTTAATTCATTATGCTACAAAGAGATTAATTAGAGAGGGCACATGCACTGCATGCATATGTTACCTAGCCTGTGCAAAGACACCGTCTATTAATGAAACACAAGCACAGACCACAAGCCTGTCTATGCACGCATAGCTCTATCTGGTGTCCTTGCCCGAAGCTATGCGACCCGTGTTGTGGGTTGCAGAGGTGGGAGCAACAGGCTGTGAAGGGGGAACTGGCTTTACAGTTCTCCTGGCCCCTGACATCCCCCTCTGGCCCTGATTATATACCAGCTACTCCTGAACCAAGGGGCACCTGGGCCAGCTTATGAAGAAAAATGACACTTATATGTCCTACACATCTGACTACAACAAACCAGACACACTAAATTAAATTTTCTCAAATTATTTGCTTGGTTATTTGACATTAACAACTTGATCTCATATGAATTCTGAACACACACTTCACAAGAGATCTGACTGATAATAACTTTAGAAGACCTGGATATATATTTAATAAAAGTGTTCTTCTTGGGGTTTGTTTGTAGACCATTGTCAATCAATCTCGTGCCCCGTGTCTCCTGTACAGTACAGAATAGTGTGAAACTGTTCATGCCTATCTGAGAAAAGTGTATAAAGTGTGTAGTGAGGATCTTTACAGCCTTAAAACATCTATAATAATTGTAAAAACTAAAGGTGGCTACTTCGCAGATTTCACCTATCGCGGGTTATTTTTAGAACGTAACTACCAAGATATACGAGGGACCACTGTATTTCTTAATATTATTGTACACAAATACAATCATGAGAAAGAAGAAAAGAGCATTCCTCAGCATTCCTCAAAACCATTCCAACAAATTCTACTTTTCCTTTTCCCTTAAATTAAATTCACTTCCAACTAAAACTGCAGCTACAGTAAAAAAAAAAAAAAATCCATTAAATAGCACAATATTTTAGGCACACAGGGTCTTCATCAGGCTAATGATCAACAATCTGCAGTGCCTGAAATGCCTGACCATTGTTGCTGACCAGGTCTATCTCCTAATGACCACACTGTACCCATCTTCTGGATACTCAGAGCAATCAAACTGGTTTCTTGAACATGACAATCACTCCACTGTACTCAAATGGTCTTTGGGATGCAGTGGAACAGGAGATTCACATCATATATTTGCATCCAACAAATCTGCAGCTACTGCATGATGGTATGGTGTTGATATGGACCAAAATCTCTGGAGAATGTCAACAGCACCTTGTTGCACCTATGGCACAAAGAATTGACGCAGCTCTGAAGGCAAAATAGGGCAGTAAAGTGACCAGTAAGTGTAAATCAAATGAAAAATGTAATTCCTAAATTCTTTAAAAATGTATGTATCTTAAAGAAACTTTAAACATGAAAGCATGCTCACTATGACTATACATTTACATAGCCCACTGTAGCTAGTGGGTTGTGGCATAGACTGCTTGAGTAATACCTGCTCATTTGTTACATCAGCTCAACTTCCATCATTTTTAACTCTTTGTGTTTTTATGAGGATCAACCAATGACTGTAGCAGTAATTTGAAGAAAACAGCAGACAAATAAATAAAAGAAGTAATTGCTACATGCTGCATGCCATGAACCCTTGTGATGTGCTCAGAGCTTGTTAAATTGTCATCATAACAAAAAGTCACCTTTCTGATTCTTTTGTAATCCTACCCTATGACGCATTGTTGATGTTAGTAGTTCAAGCTGGCATCAATTAAATGTATTTGCTGTATAAGCCAAACCAAGAACGTAATTATGTGGGGCAGTGTAAGTGTACACACTTTTTATTTCTGCTCCCTGGAATACCTGCACAGAAAAGGTGCAGTTTTATATTAATATTTTTTTAATTGGCAGATTTTCAGTCCTTTGTGACTACATGCTGCAATGTGAATCTGATGTCATATTGCAAATCCAGAGAAAAATCCCCCTCCTTGTGTGTATTGCTATGCAGCTTCCAGGACAGAGATCTTTTAATTGCTCCTATTGTTGAATTATGCAAGAACTTTGAGTGGGTACATGTAAATGTGTTTGTGTGTGGTGGCATTATGCTGTCTGTTTTCTGTCTTACCTCTACCCGTCCTTGACAGATCACATGGATATTGGCTGCCTTTTTAAGGAATAACACCTACTATCAAGTGGATAGAAGAGCTCTGAGGAGTGAGCTTCTCTTCCTCTCTCTCTCTCTCTGGGATGTTTACATCCAATCCTCCAGGTCGCCATCTCAGCAATGATCATGTATTCAGTGGGGATTTGGGGGAGGGGGTGTAAGTGCTCCTACGGGAAATAAGGGTCACCTCTTTAATCTCAGATGTGGGGATCTCTCCAACCTGTGTACACGATGTATGTTATTATTCTGCACGATCTATAGGCCACCTGTCAGTTGTTAACTGTACATATTACACATGTGTTGTTAATCATACTGGTAGTATGGCGCTCACATTGATGGATTAATAAGAGATCACAGATTGTATAGTACACATGATTTGTTGATTATGCTCTGGATTACTAGCTACACCACAGCAGGTTTACTTAAGAGAGGTAACGGACAGCCTCCTGCTACCATTTAATTTTCTTGACTTTATCTGTACACCTGAATAAGACCTTTGCTTGGGTGGTACCAAAGTATTAACTGAAGTGCAATTTAATAAAAAGAAAAACTAATGACTGACACAAACCAGCAGGCACTGCCTCTTTTGATAATTTTATTCCACCTGGTGTTTTGTAGTGACTCCCCTTAAACGGCAGTAGTTCATAATAACCGTTCATAATAGCAGTTCATAAAAACCGAATTAAACCAAATGGAACTGGATATTTTGTCTAATGCTCTCATTCTTGCCTGATTGCAAATTATACACGGCTTGTGAGTGTTAAAACATGATCCAGCAAAAGAAATCATGATCATTTTAGGTGTAATTGTTGCTACACCTAACTTATTTACTTTTTTATAATGACAATCTTTCAATGTCTACAATTAATGCTATTTGGTTTGCTTATCTGTGCCCCAGTGGATATCAAAATTTCTTCTGAAAAATGTTTTTTGTTGTTGTTTTTTGATAGCATGTTGGTAAAGTTTCGGGATAGCTTTAGTACTTTAGTACCACTGTTGAGCACAAATTGACCCCCAGCTAAGAGCCAAAGATAAGCCCTGTTAAAAAGTAGTTCCACTAATGCTGAGTATGCATTTGAGGAAAAGGAGCTCTTATATTTCAATGTCCTTGGCTGACCTTTAGTGCTTATTGGATCTCTTATATACTGTAATTTCACTGAACAGGAACTCTCACTCACTGAAAGTTTGCACGGTTATTTCTGACTTCACTTCCTCAGCTGCTTTGCAAGCTTTAGTGTGAAATCCTCAGGGAGTTGTCTCTACAAGAGTCACCAGCTTTTAGGGTCGAAGCTCTTAATTATGTTGGGTGTAAATGAGAGGACTGAAGAGAGAGCTGGTGTGGCTAGCCAGGGGCCCCATGTGAGGGTGACAAAGCTTATAGAAGCACAGTGGCGCTCTCAGCCTAAGGCTCTGCACAGATGAAAAGAGGACAGAGAAAAAAGGCAGAACATAAGGCATGTATGCTAATGTGTCAACTCAGTAAGCTGGCAAGACGGTGAATAAAGCTGCTTCATCTCTAGCAGTGCGAAGCAAAGCTGATACAGTGAGCAACATATTTTTGTGATTACATACTGTATGTATGCCTTTAGATTTATATGATGTCTCCGATATGGAAAACTGTTAATTGTACATATAGTACAATTTTAAAGGGACATTTGAGAAAAACTACATTTCCCCTGACAGTAAGAGTCTTATGGGAGTTATTCAGCCTTACTGCATATCTACCTTTCTCTATTTGGCTATCTTGTTGTGCAAGGTGCAGAACTGCAGTGAAAGCAATGTGGCCTCTATGAATGATTAGACCCGGTAAGGCCAATGGAAAAGCTGCACAGAGGCATAATAAAAGAGTATCATTTCCCAACACAGACATACTGTTGTAGGCCTATTTAAACATCACATAAGTGGCAATGTATCATAAAACTACAAAGGCATTTCATCATTGGAAAGAGGGGAGTTTTTTTAATCTATATATCATCTACTGAATTACAACATAATAATGATGATGAACTCACAAATTTGTTGAACAGACTCAGAATGGCTCTGATAGTTTGAGCTCAACCACCAACTGTACAATTTAGTGTTCATGTATAGAAATAGGCTAGGTGCAATGTCAAAAGTGCATGACTTTTGACATTGCATTTTTTCATTTGCTTTAGAGGTCTGGCTGGCTGGTTAAACAGTGACCTCAACCAACAAACACAAAATCTGTGGGTTACAAATTCCTTCAGAGAAGTGCTCGATTCAAAGGCTTTGTTTTCACAGGGCTGAAGGATGTGTGGAGTAGGAATCAGTGAGTGAGTGACAAAAAAGGAGAAAATGCGGTGGCGAGACAGAAAGGCTGAGAGAAAGTGAGAGATGGAGTGAGAGATAGACATAGAGATGCAAGAGAGACAGCAAGAGGGAGAAACTGAGAAGTTGAGAGAAAATGTGATTTTGGTCTGGGTGTTTTGGGCTGCATGCTCCATTTGCCCTCCCTGACAGAGAGGGAGAGTGACGGGCATTGGCAGGAATTGAATCAGTAGATTAAACACCCCCTCCTCCCCCTCCTCTCTTTTCCCATTTCTTCTCCTCTCCTCACTCTCTCCTCGCCTCCCCTCTTTTCTCCTCTCCACCTATTCTCCGGTTCCTTTGACAAGGGAAATGTGGTGGAGATTGCAGGCAGAGATGTTCTTGCCAAGTGTAGCTAAGAATTCTTTGTCACAGGTAAGATTGATAGGGTGATTAAATATCCAGCAATGGAGTATTAGTAGCCACTCTTGACGATTAGTGCCAGGCAGCAGAAGAGATGCATTAAGAAATTGTCTGTGGTAAAGGCAGAACCTCTGCCCCAAGTTATCAAATCCACCATACCATCGTGTAGAAATTCACCTCGATGTAGCAGTAAAATTGATGCATCAAGATAATAGAAGCAAAAGTGCATAGACCAAAAGCTGTCTGTGCACAAAACTCATAACCTGCAGCACAAACAAAAACTATATAATAGACCACAATAATATGTCAATATATTAAACTACGGCCAACACAATGTGTAGCTGGTATAATGTTTGTTTACTGCTATGTCAAGAGCAAAGATTGGATGAACAGATAACACAAGTCAACTCAACATTTTGTTAGGCACGATTCTCACTGTTTGGATGAACTGCTAATGACGCATATGTTGGATAAGACTGGTCTTACTGGAGGATTTTAGATTTTATCAGCCTGCTTGACTGTCAGAGAAGATGTTTACACATTGCACTATATGCCAGTGTGGTCACACATGCTCACAAGATGCCAAGCACTTACATGGGCTATGAGCTTTAATTTGTTTACAGCTCAGATGTTAACTTGTGACTCATCTTAAAGTGCTGTTGATTTAAAAATCCCATGCACACACATCAGTGATAAATGACTTGCATTGCTATTACAGAGGATGAGATGCAGTATTTATAGCAGCATCTGTGTTTTGTAACTGTGCTGCCTGTCATTCTTGGTGTAATATAAGCAAAATAATTTGAAAGAATTATCTGTGGGGTAAATACATTCACTAGACAATTTATTAGGTACATCTTGTTATTAACTGGTTGGACCCCTTGTTGCCTTCAGAATTGTCAGCAAGGTGAAGGAAGAGATTTTGGTCATTGCTGAAATGACTGCATCCCACTATTGCTGCAGATTTGTCAGCATCTAACACAGTGAACTTATTGTCATTTTCAGGAAACCAGTTTGAGATAATCATCCTGCTAAATGCATCCACCTCCAAAGCAGGATGAATCCATACTTTTATGGCATTTTGTCCAATTTTGGTGCGAAGCCTCAGTTTGCCTTCTGACAGGAGTGGCACCTGCTCTGGTCTTCTGCTGCGGTAGGCCATCTACTTCAAGACTGTTGTGAATTCAGGGATGTTCTTCTGTATATCTTAGTTACTGTCGCATTCGCCACAATTCTCTATAACAGGCACGCATGCCACAGCTGGCACGCGAAGGGTTAACTGATGGCACGACCATAGCTGGACTGGCCATCGGGCATACCGGCCATTTGCCCGGTGGGCTGATGTGATTTTTCGTTTTTATGGGTCGATGTTTTTTGTTTGTTTGTTTGTTGTTTGTTTGTTTTCATTGTTGTGAGGAGACCATAAATAGCATTTGCATTTTCTGTTGTACAGTTCATTTGCTGTTATGGATGAAAAGTGTCTTTTTTTGTTTCAAAATAGCTGATAACTATTCACTGACAGCTGCCGATATCTGCGAACAAATATAATTCTGTAAAGTTGTTCTATATAGTGTGTAGAGCGTTATTAAATTTATTGCTAAAGCAATTATATGGCACATTGACTTCTGAGGAAATGTTAGACGGCACTCATCATCAAAAAGGTTGCCGACCCCTGCTCTATAAACTCTAGAGAGGGTTGTGTGAGGAAATCCCAATAGATGAGCAGTTGAAATAGTTAAATCAGCCCATAAGGTACCCATGACCATGTCACATTTAAAGTCACTTTAATCTCCTTTTTTCCCTTTTTTGATGCTCATTTTGAACTTCAGCAGGTTAACATCCATGCGTCCATCCATCCATCAATCCATCCATCCATCCACCCATCCATGTCCTGTGTCTGGCTGGGGTCCTGATAATGTAAACCAAGCTTGCAGTCTGTACAGGGACTGAATGACCTCCATCAGCAGGCTTGATGCCAGTGTTCCCAAAGAACTTCTTTCAAATGCACTAACCATATATTCCCTGGTAGGGTAAGCTCCCACACACCCTCCAGTCTCCTTGAGAGGTTAAAGAAGTAGTCCATAAAAAATTTATTGTTTTTTTTCCCCCTTAAAATAAGGTTAAACCAATGAACAGACCTTTCCTCTCCAGCACTCTAACAGTTCCCGAGACAAACTTTTCAAACAGGGGGCACCACCCAAGTCTGTCAGTTCAGAGACATCCTCCCTTACCTCCATGTGCACATGTATCAGCCAAGACATCCCAATAGCATCTGAGACTTTAAGCTACACAATTTAAGTCTCATCTACCGAAACTACTGTAGTGACTCTGTCCTACCCCCCCAACCATGTCCCCGATTAAGGTCTTCCTCACTATATACAATGCAGGCAAGGCACAGTTTCCCCCTTCTGTGTGGTCAGTTTATTCTCTTCAAAGTTAACCAAAAGGGATGTTCCATACTGTCACCAAAATGCTCCAATAATTGAGTTTGTGCATCTGCGACTGCCAAGCCTATATTGTGATTGGAACACCTCTATCTGCCATTTGACTCCAGAGTCCCTCAAGCTAACCACATTTGGTAGAACTTTTTTAGAAAGACACCAGCCAACCTAAAAACGATGAACTGTTATAGTGGAAGTTGCAAAGGAACACTGCATAGTTTGTAATATAATCTATTATAAATCCAAATCTTTTTTAAGTCACACTATTTAGACATATGGATTTTATCCACCTAATAGCAAGGTTTTTTCCCCTCCAGTCTGTGTATTATGTATCAGCGCAAATTGAGGTTGACATCTTTTGAAGCAGCACTTTTTTAAGATGAAAAGCCATTTTCTGTAGCAAGCCAAAGTAGTCCTGCAGCTGACAAAAGTGGAAGCTAGGGTGAAGTAATATGTCATTTGCCAGGTAGATAAACCTCTTTGCCATGCACTGTCTCCGAGTAATCGCAGAACCTACATCCTTTATACTGACCTTTTGCTTTAAGGTGGTTACGCTGACCTGGAAATTCCACAGTGCTGATTGGTTTAGGAGCTAGAGATGCAATCTGGTGATGAATACTGAAAAGGTCAAGGTAGTCTCTCTAAAGCAAAGCTGTTTCGTTGGGTTACATGCTGTCTAAAATATATCTGATAATGCTCTTTCTCTGTGTGTATTCCATTCATTCCCTTTCTCTCTGTTGAACATTGTATTTTAGCTGCTGCTTTGTATCCCTTACATCTACTAACTGCTCATTAGCCTCTCAAATGATACTAAGGAAGCAGAGAATGTGCTATGCCCTTGAGTGTTTCCTAAAAATTCAGCTATTCTTTACATCTCATCTCATCTTGTAGTTACATATATGTAGTGTTTTTATCCTGATGCAAATTTAGGTACTACTTATGAGTTTACATTTTTCAGTTTTTTGGCATGATAGTAATGTAAAAAATAAATTGTGTAATAATCCAATATGCAGTTTGTTACCTGATGGCAACATCATGCCATAGAGGGTTAAATCATTTCATTTTTAAAGACCATTTTAACAGCTAAAACTTGTCTGTTACATCTACACTGTTAGTGTGTATTGTTCCTATGAGTAAGTAAAAGTAAGTCAGATTTAATTTAAGATTCATATTCCATTTAAAATCAGCTTTTAAGAGATGAGCATTTAGCGGTGTTTTAAAAGACAGAACTGTGTATACAGATCTCAAGCTCATAGGGCAAGAGTTCCAGAGTCTGAGGGCGGCTGTTGCAAAAGCTCTGTCTCCTTTAGTTTTCAGCCTCGTATGATCCACAGCCAGCAGGCTCTGATTACATGTACAGATGTAAAAGTACAGTACATTACAGTATATTATGTTACTTCTTAATCCTGATAAGATGACATTATGTCAGTGATGTGTGTCTGCAGGCTTATTAGGAATCAGGTTCCTAAGGGGCTAAAAAGTTGCATAATGCAGATTTTCAAACATTATCTAGTTATAGTCATAATTTGAATACATTTTTATATAATACAGGAACATCTAAAATAAACTGTGGATTTTCTTTCATTCTACCTTTCCAACTACATGACGCCAACTCTGTTTTCTTAACATTTTCATGAAGCAATGATATTGCACCCCATTTGCACCATGTAATGTTGATACAGTATATCTCACTCAGGACCTAAATGTCACTCCAGGGAAGTCAAGGCCTTTTTGGTAATGGCATGTGGTTGCAAATGTCAAGAAAAGTGCATTGCTGATGAGTGACTGTTGTCTGGTAACCTGCGCTCTGAAGCGGCCACACAGCGTGTCTTTGATATGGGAAAAATAGTGGTTCCCACATGTGAACTGGATGCATATCAAGATCAAAGCTCGACAAGATGCGATACGTGCTTTTCAACGTGTTTGTAGGCTGATATTTCACAAATATGCAGTTTCCATGTGTCTCTTTGAAAAGGCCTAATGACATACTGAAGGAAGGATCCTTGCACTTCCAGAAATTATATACGTTTCTTGTATACGTTATATTCGTTTCTTATATATGAACTTTTTGTTAATTTATAGGAATTCTGCAGATTTTAATAAATGTCACACAATAAACAAGAAGTGTAAGGTGTTGTCTCACAACAGAAGAGACAAATTTAAAAATAAAAATCTAAATTGCATTTAATGTTTATTAACCATGGAAACTAAAATGAAATGTGAGATGGCCCTCATTTACTAACAGTGTATAATAAATGAGGGCCAAATCTGTTTTATAAATTACATGCATGAACATTTCATGCAAAAATTAGTGATTTATCAGTGTTTTTGTATCTGAATTTGTTGTACTTGATAAAAAAAAATGTAAATATTCCTCTGACCATGCATATAAACAAATGACATTAAGTCTGTTTTGGGAAATGTAAACACAGGTATTTAAAATTTTAAATTCTACTATGACTATTATGATGAAAATGAAAGGAAAACTGTCAGGTTTGGCTGTGTGGCAGGCTGGGTAGGACCCAATAGCAGGGCTGGGAGACAAAAGGATCAATAAAAAAAAGGTAGCTTTATTTGTGCATTGAAAAGAATGTGCCCCCCCCCCCCTAACAAACTAGGAAATAGTAAACACCACTGACACAGGGGAAGACACAGCATGAGGACACAACAAAGGGCAAAGGGAGTCTGGGACAATAAATGCACAGGAGAAGATTGGAGCAGAGTGGACACACCTGGGGAAAACAGCAGAACGGAATCTGACTGATGAGAAGCAAAACTGAACATGAGAAAGGAAACTATCAAAATAAAACAGGAAATAATAATAAATATATAACCTTATGTCCCTCTATCGTAAATTGTCCTATCTTTCAAAATAATTGCCTTCTGTCATTTTTGGATATCATTAATTAAATATAGCACTTACAGCACTATCCCACAGGAGCTGAGAATCTGGATTTTTTTTTTAAATTGGAGTGAGCTTTTTCTTCCTAGAGCTGGATCCCTGGCCAGTCTGCGCAAACAGGATGAAAGGGTTTCAGTCAAGGAGGGGACCAAGAACCTGATGGTTACTCTGACAGAGCTTCAGCTTTGTTCTGTGGAGAAAGCAGAACTTTCCAGCACACCCATTTCTGCAGCACTCCACCAATCAGGCCTTTATGGCAGAGCAGGGATGTCAAATCCCAGTCCTCGAGAGCTACCGTCCGCAGCTTTTAGATGCATCCTTGTTCTGACGCACCTGAATCAAATGAATAGCTTGTTATCAGACCTTTGCCAAACTTGATGGCATTCTGAAAAGGAAATCAAACCATTTGATTCAGCTGCGTTGGAGAAGGGTTGCATCTAAAAGCTGCAGGACAGTAGCTCTCGAGGACTGGGATTGGGCACCCCTGTGGTAGAGGGTCCAGATGGAAGCCATGCTTCAGCAAAAGGCACGTGCACAAAAAGCAGGTGAAGCATAGTACGAAAAAATACTTATTTTAGGTTAATATATTTAATAAATATATTATATATATATATATATATATATATATATATATATATTTTATTTAATAAATTTGCAAGAATTTCAAGTAAACATTTTGTCATTATGGGGTATTGTGTGTAGAATTTCCGTGTTGAAAAATTGGCTAAATAGCATATGATGGTGAATAACTTTTATATAACTTTACTTACATATATATCATTTGAGATGGTTGCCACAGCCCCCATATGCTTGAATTTTGCACTTTTTTTTTTACATTGCAAAACTTTTAATTTTTTACATTTTATTTTTAAAACAGCTTTATGAAAAATAGCCTAACATTTACATGTGCCCATATCTTTATCTCCTATGGCTTAGCTGCTATTTCATGCTATGTAACAAGAAAAGTTCAATGTAGGTTTTTCTCATTTGGTTTCTTCAGTTAAAGTGAAAAAAGTGTAACTATTTCTACAACATCATGTTTATGGTTGAATGAAGATTTAGGCGCTTACTTTTACTCTTGGTTCCTAACCTCCTCTACCTTTACTCTGCACAAGATACTATGTTGTAATGTAATATGTTTTAAGATGTTTGCACATTTCAATCCTCACCTTCTTTTCCTGATGCTGATTGAAATTCAATAGTTGCTTAGATTATTATCTGTATAGGAGGAATAGTTTTTCTCTACTGTTCTCCCTGAGCTACTCTCGCTCTCCCTGAGCTACTGAACTTGCCTTCTAAGGCCTGAGAATCATTCTGACTTCAGAAGGATATCTCCTCCTCACATCCGTGGCTCGCACCCTGCCAATGCAGAGTTAGCCCTTTCTTTCATGCTGTGCCCCTGGGATTATCATATCAATCTGCGTGACCTGATTACCAGGCTGTGGTTGGCTGCCAGAGCAGTGGATCAAGTGATCTCTCCATTTTTACTGTCTAATTAACTTTAGAGATTCGTTGCTTCATTCTGTCACTAAATTCTTCTCAAAATATAGTTTGTCACTTCACCTGGTGAAGTTATGATGGGTTACTGATCACAAGATTGGACATACAATCTAGTAACAATATGTCAATCATTTATATATTTGCATAAAATTGAATAAAGCTCCAGTGGAGTGAACATGCTTCAGATGCTGCGTTATCAGATTCGCTTAAACGCTATCAGGAGCATCAGATTCCGAGTAGCAGGGATGGAAACAGGTTTACTATCCCATATGTGAAAGTAGAGGTACCAAACTTTAGTAACAACTATTTTGAACTGATACAGAGACGACACAGATACACAAATCTGCATAACACTCAGAGTATAAAATACATTGATTCATTATGTTTGCTTTTGGTTTAGTTCATAAAATTATGGTATGAATATAAAAAAATAGTATATGGCTCAACAGAAAAAGCCCATACATGTAAATAAATATTCACAAGCTGAATATGCTAATCATGGTAAGGAGAAAGTTTGGTAGAAGGGTACCGATTAAAATTCAACTGCTGACAGTTAAAATTCATTCATCACTGAAGTGTATTTCAGGCAAGAGTCAATAATGACAAACTGAATGGTCAAAGCTGTCTTACTGATATTTGAAATGTGTTGATTGATTCACAATATCAACTCATGCATCAAAAAATGTTGTCAGTAGCTACTGACTTCCTTCAAACGGATCAGTGGATTTATTTTCTTGTCTATATATGAAAACTAGTAAATAAAAGAAGACAGCAAAACATTCTTTAACTTTTTAGAGCAGCTAAAATAGTAAAAGCCAATATTCACTAACTATGATAACAACTTAACATGAACATTGGTGCTCGTTGTTCATTCACATGGCAACCTTTTACAATACCTATCCTTTATTTGCCTCAACTGCTGAAGACAGAAAGCTCCTTTTGTTTGTTTGGGTTTTTTATAGGTATTATTAGTCTACTACAGTTCCTGTATCAAAGCCTGTCTAATGAAATCTTTACTCTTCCATTAGTCAAAAACCCCCAAATTCTTGACATACTGTGGAAAACTCAAACAGATTTTTTTTTGAAGAACTTTAATTATTTATTGTCACTTTGAAAAATGGTCAGAGGGTTAATTAATATTTTATAACAGTGGGGAATACGCGAAGGAGACTGAAAGAGAGAGGATGTCCACCTTCAGGGTAAGAAAAAAACATGGAGGTAGAAGCTGATGAAGTTGATCGTAGAGGCAAATATGGAGATGAAGATGAGGTGGAAACACAGACAACTTTATGATCTATTTATAAAATAGGTTTAACATAACCTACATGCAAAGTAAGCATAGAAGTAATAAAACGCAGACCAAAATGCACAAGTTACAAAAACTGCTCCAGTCTCAGTCAACACATGCTAGGTCTGGATATCTAGGAATTCAAATTTAGTTTCCTTTTGCAGTGACTGATCTGTGTGTGTGTGTGTGTGTGTATGTGTGTGTATATGTGTGTATGTGTGTGTATGTGTGTATGTTTAATGCATGTATATCAGTATATCTTCAGGACTGTGTAAATAATGTTTATGTTTTTAATTTTCCAAAGATGATACTGACAAAAAAAATAAACTTAAGTTCAACGGATTCTCACATAAAGATCGTGTGATCCTTCTAACCTTAGAAAAAACGTGATTTTTGTCTTTGTTTTGCTTTAATTTAAATAAAAATAACTAACTCACTGACAACTATGACACAACTTAGTCCACTTTGCTGCTTGCTCAACAGAAAGCAGCAAGTTAGACACCCGCATTGCTTTTCTTAGAGGATGAAATGGGGTCTAACTTATTGCAAAAGTGCTTGCTCATTAGGGGGTCATAATATAAATGCCTTGAGGCAACTGTTGTGGTAATTTGGCGCTATATGAATAGAATTGAATTGAAACTGATTTGAATAGTATCATTAGACAAAATTATATTTGAATACCTTAAGTTGTCTATTAGGCATTTGCCACTATGTTGTGGCAGAGGTAATTAATTTAATTTATTATTTATTATAGGTTGAAAAAAAATTATCATAAGCGCAGGTGCAGTATTTCATTCAAGTATCTTATCAAGTCACTTGTAAAACGTTTACAGGTTTCAGCTTATTTACTCTGTTTATTAAAAATGTGGTTTCTGACTGTAAAGAAAAGAAAAAAAAAAGATTGTCATGCTATTTTTTTTGTAGACCAACATGGGAAAATCTTTTCAACCAACAGTTCAATAAATAGTGTGTATTTTACTTTTTTCAGTTCGCATTAACAGTTGTTTCTAACTTATCTTGTTAGATTTACTAACGGGTTAATTAACTAAGTATAGTTATGAAGTTGGCCTAAATATTGTTTTACTCTCAGATGTTGTTTATTACTGCACTTGTAATATTTTAACCATTTTATGGTTTGATATTTTCATATTTTATAAGTTTTTAACATACTATGGTTGTTTGTGGCATAAGATGAAGGAACTACTTGATTTATACTTGATGCAATTTCTAACTGATTGATTGTGTGTAGTACTGCATGAAACATAGTTGTTGCTGTGGTAACAACTAATAGGGACCTGAATAACAAATAAAGAATAAAGAACTAACCACTGAAATCCACAACTTAAGATGAAAGCTTAAGCTTTTTAAATATTTTTTTCACATTTTTATTTCCAAGGTTAAACAATTAATTAGCTAACTGGCAGTGTAGATAACTGTCAGGTAAAACACCATCTACATTCTCTTACTTTATTCAAGAAGGTGCTGGAAACATTTCTCAGGGATTCTGGTACATATTTAGACATTAATATTGCACAGTTGCTGCGGCTTAACTGCACATCCATTATGTTATTCTTCAGTTCGACCATATCCAAATGTTGCGCTACTAGATAGAGATTTGGTGACAGTAGAGCCCATTGGAGTACACTGTACTCACTGTCATGAGATGATTTGAGCTTTGTGACATGACAGATTATCCTGCAACAATCAGGCATCAGAAGATGATTACACTGTTGTTGTAAAGGGATGGACAAAGTCTGCGACAATATTGAGGCTTTGGCATTTGAACAATGCTCAGTTAGTACTAAGGGGACAAAAGTGTCGCAGGCTAATACCTCCCACACCCGCTACACCACCAGCAGTAGCCTGAACCACCCATACAATGCAAGAGTGATCTAAATAGCTTCTGTGCTGTTTGGACCAAATTGTGACCCTGGTATTTCAATATTGGAGGATAAATCTCATCAGGTCAGGCAATGCTTTTCCAATATTCTGTTGTCCAGTTGTGACTTGTAGCTTCAGTTTTGTTTTCTGAGCTGACAGAAGTGACACTTTGTGTGTTGTGACTGCTGAAGCAGTCTGTTCATTCGTCTCTGACCTCTGACATCAACAGGGCATTTTCTCCCAGAAAACTGCTGCTAAATGGATATTTTCTCTTTTCTGACCATTTTCTGTAAACACTAGAGATGGCTGTGTGGTAAAATCCCAGCAGATCAGCAGTTTCTGAAATACTGAGACCAGCTTGTCTGGCATCCACAGCCATGCCAAGTTCAAAATCATTTAAATCACCTTTCCTCCCTATTCTGGTATTCAGTTTGAACTTCAGCAGATCTCTAACCATGTCTGCATATCCCAGAAAGTTGATTGTTTTCTTCTGGATGTAGCGTTTTCAGTGGGGCAAAGGTTTCATCACTCATCCAAGTGACTTCTTCAGTCTCAATGGACTGCAGGTTTCCCCAATCTTATAAACAGTACATTTGCATAATGACGGAAATTAGTACCACCAACTAGCAATGGGCTGTGATGTCAGTTTCATGATCATTACTATGCAAAATGTCATGAACATTGAATGGCCATGAGTACTATTTACGGCTGCATTCACGGTATTATAAGATGGTGAAAGATGTATCCTCAGGCCGAGATGGTCTTTCCCTTTTTACATAAATGGCCTTCCCCGCTCATACCAGCACCAGTTTCTCCCTGTACATCCTCACTGAAAAAGTGGCCACTGGGCTGCAAGTGTATGATCATGAAACTGACCTCATGGGCCATGGTTAGTCAGCGGTGCTAATTTCAGTCATTATGCAAATGTAGTCTTTATAAGGTTGGAGAAACCTGCAATCAGCTGAGACTGAAGAAGTCACTTGGATGAGTGGCGAAATGTTTCGTCCAGATGAACAGAATCAACATTCTGGGATTTGCTTACCTGGGTGATTGAGAATGCATCAAGACAGGTCTGAATACTTAAATGCACTGATTTGCTGCCATGTGATTGGTTGATTAGATATTTGCATTAACAAACCTTTGAACAGGTGTGCCTAATAAAAGTGCCTGGTGACTGTGGCCCAGTGAGGAATTTGATTCCATGCCAGAGCATCCATGCTGAAAATATATACAGTTTTGCTATTGATGCCTTACATACAGTTGATTTTATCTGAAATGCAGTAATGGCATATGCTGTAGTAAGTGTGATGACAAGCACTGTGGTGTGTTTAGATTATGAGAAGCAGCAACCACCACAACATCATGTGATCAGGTGTCATGTCCAGATGGAAATTAGGGGGATACGTTCCAGTGGTCTGTCATTAACAGGTGTGTAATTAATTCCCCATGATAGGCCAGTGTGACATTAATGCGGGTTGACTGTGTGGTGGTTTGCTCTGTGGGACTTAAACAACGACAGCTAGCCAGACGCGTCCTTGTCATCCTTGTGTCTGTGTGGCCTCATTACTTTGGCCAGTGACACTTCTCCTCCTCCTCCTCTGCTACACTCCTTTTCGTCTTCCCTGTCTCACAGTGCTACTCTCATAGCAATGCTGTGCTGCTCCACTGGATGTGGGTTTATTTGAAGAGTCGTGTGTCAGAGCTGGATTTAGTTTGAAACGTCTAAGCACAGATTGTTCAGGCTTTTTATTGGTATTGTACTATGTAAAGGTGAATCACAGCTCATAGAAGAAAGGTTTGCTCTTGTCTGTGTGTGTGTGTGTGTGTGTGTGAGCGC
Organism: Pelmatolapia mariae; assembly: GCF_036321145.2. Classification (NCBI taxonomy): domain Eukaryota; kingdom Metazoa; phylum Chordata; class Actinopteri; order Cichliformes; family Cichlidae; genus Pelmatolapia; species Pelmatolapia mariae. The sequence goes on from NC_086231.1 coordinate 7,901,796, forward strand.
GAGTGAAACAATCAGACACCATCTCATTATATTGCATAGGTTATGCATTGTACTAAGGACAAAGTCATTTGAGATGTCTCCCAACACCCAATAAATATTTGAATTATTCATAACAAATGGAGAAATTCATAATGTCCCCCGATTAGCATTTTAGCATAATTGATTCTCAAGAAAAGATGGAATAATAAATCACTGACGGTCTCCTTTTACATGAAAGATCCCCCTACATTATCTGCCCAACCCCTCTCGCTCCTAAGCAATGCTTTTTTTTTTTATCTGCCATTTGTATGCTTTTCATTACCTATCTGCTCCCTCATGACATAGCGGTAATAGCCTTGGAGGCATGCTAGTAAACAGTTTTGACAAATTAAAATCACCAGCTCAAGTGAAGAGACTAAAGCTGTAAACCAGGAGAAGCAGGAAAGCACTAGGTCCGTTTTCCAAATGACAAGGCCAGCTCAAGTACACACCATGTACTCACTGGCTGTGCTCACATAGATTTACTCAGTAAGCTGTGGATACACAGTGATTCATTTCTCCAGTTTAAGAATGAGACAGTTGCCCACTTAAATGTGTCATCTCTGAGAATGCAAACATACCAGTGTTAAAATTATAGAATTATATTAATGAATATCATCCTTTGCCTTGTGCTGTGGATTGTTCTGAAGTTTCTTCATGTGATGATTAACACCTCAGGCTTCAGGGCTTTCATAATGAATAGAAATGTGGGTGATAGTTACACAGCAGCAAAAGTAATCCGTTAATGATGTAGAGCATGATGAATCAAGAGAAAATAAATGCATTTCTTTGGGACATATATTTTAAAAAAGGCTTATTCATTTTCAGACCACCATTTTCTCATCATGGAGTTTTATTTTTTATATTTTTTTCCTGATTTATTTAAATTTAAATATTACAAAATGAGAAGGCTCCACTTGGGGAACTGCAATCTAAGAATAAATCTAAGTTTTGGAGCAAGGACAAAAACAGAAATGTCAAAGATTATTTAAAAAAAATCAAAATAAAAGCATACTTTACTTTTAAAAATAACCGTAATATCTCAGAATGTTGCACTGTAGGTGGTTATTTTGAAAGATAATCACAACAAAAATGTTCTTAACTTCCTGCTCAACAAAATCACTTCCCATCCAAGATGCCATCCATCTTCATTTCCGATCATGGCTCACTGACAGGGGTTTCCATCATGTGTCATTATTGGTGCATGAGGCAACTCAGTGGAACAATCCGCCACTCTGGGAAATGCATCAATCACTGACTCCTTGTCCCACCCTGACAGCTCAGCTTGGAGACCACAGGAGCTGTGTCCCACCGTAAGCACCCACTCAAATCCATGCTGGATTGGGCCGAGCAGGCCTGCATGAAGAAGGTAATTAAGATTAGGAACTGAACACGTGGCAGCAGTAATACATGCCTGAATGGCTTTTAGGCTTTAGTTTGTCTGACAATGTCGACAGATGAAGTAGGAATAACTGTCAAAGCAAAGCCTGAGCAGAGACAGGTGTTAGGAACCCACAATGGGAGAGAAAAACATTGCAGTAATGGATGAATAAGTCTGTTTACAAGATAAAGAATGCCCTGTCCACATTATGTTGGAGAGATGGCAGAGATGGATATCAACAACATGCCAACAGTCACATCAAGTGACAGCTTAAAAGAGTTATATGCTGTTGAACTGATTGGTCAAGGAGTAAAAGCAACATTGAGACAATAGCACTATATTGTTTGAATGTGGTTTATTTTTAAGGAGTAATAACATTTTCTGCTTTCTAAGAAACAACTTTATATTCATGAGCAACAAATGCATCAACGCATTTGTTGCATTTGCAACCCCCCAAAGAGGGGTTACTCCCACGGGGTTTAAATCTGGGACTCTCCACCATGTGACCCTAGAACTGAAGAAGCTTCTCGGATGAGAAGTGAAACGTTTTCAAGCAACTTAAAGAAGTCCAGAAGCTTTTCTTTCCAAGCTCCTTAGACCATCTGGAAACTTCTTTAAGTTTCTTGAAGATGTTTCACCTCTTATCTGAGAAGCTTCTTCAGTTTTAAGTCCAACTGGTGGAGAGTCCCGGATTGTCCCCCAACAGGGTCATGGACCACCTATTGATCCTCTACCTAATCACACAAGCCAAGGTGTGAAAATGGGTGTGGGTCACAATCAGCCAAGGTTTTGGGTGAACCCACTGCAAAACCTAGCCACGCCCTATCATGTGATTTAATGAGGTCAAATGGCCCAGCATGTGAGTGGGCATTAACGCATCTGGGAAGGGATCTCAAAACTGGATTAGACGGCAGACAGTTGGTGTCATAAGCCACCACCTTTGTTTGATGACCATCTTGGAACAGAGGCGGTCCATGACCCTCTTGGGGGACACTCCTATAGGACTTAAAATCTGGGATTCTCCACCAGTTGCGCTTAGAACTGAAGAAGCATCTTGGATGAGAGGTGAAATGTCTTCAAGAAACTTAAAGAAGTCCAGACGCTTTTCTTTCCAAGCTCCTTAGCCTTCTAAGAAGAACCACATCATTAATCATTTCAGCAAGCACCCCAGAAGAACATGTGTTACTGATGAATTGCATAACCCTCAAGGACCTGTAGTAATTATGACGGCAAAGGAGAAGACATTGTTACTGAGTGTAGCGAAGTAGTCATTTTAACCTCAACTATAGTCTGTTCATAAACCTGCTGGAGTTGCATACCCAAGTATTAACCAGTGCAGTCGGTTCATAGAAGTGATTTTTTTTAAGTGTTTTCTGTAAATCTTTCTAGGGTTGTTATATCAGCAAAATGTTTTAGTTGCATATATGTATTTTCATAATTCACCTAGAAGTCAAGATAACTGTCTTATCAGCATTGACTGTGGTCATTCTTTCTTCTTTTCTTTTTTTTCTTAAATCCCCAGTCTTTACTCCAACAAGTTTGACACTAAAACACTTTATCTACAGATAGCACTTTTAGCTATCAAAGTTTGCATTATTAAATTATGTATATCATTGCAAAACTATAAAATAACTTAAATTACACAGTCGAGATTTGCCATGAAAAGTATAAGGTAATATAATCACTGAATTGCAGGAAATAGTGAGTCCTGGTTGACATTCGAACTAATTTCATGGACATTGTGTATTTCAGTAAATAAACAAATAGATGTATAGGAAGGTGGAGAAGCATACTGATAAAAACAGAGAATAAAAAATTGAGTGTTACTTGGGTCATCTTTTAGATCTAAGATGTTGTGACTTGGTTTGACTTCAATTAAATCCTGGGGGAGGCTTCCCAGTCAATCTGTGATCTTTATCAAGGCGCTGCCTCTCAGATCTCTATCTTCCTCTGTGACCCATGGGAAATGGAGACGACTTTCATGACAATGGTTTGGACTCCATGCTATTTCTAGCCAGCTCCTCTTCCTCCTCTGCCTAACAATACTGTGACTCTATTGACAACCTCAACCTTGAGCACCAGTCCCAAGTGTGAAATACTTTTCTTCCCCTCATTCTACCTCTCTTGGCGTATAGCTTGAAATCAAGCAGGCATAGAGGTTTAATTTGTGTTTTTTAATGCATTAAATAACGCACTCTTTTTGCTTGGGTCAACTGGGAAATTTGACTGCATGGCATTTGATAGTTTGCAACTAGAAAAAAAAAGATTACCTGCTGAAAAAGACCAAAGGTTTTACATTTAAAAAAGATTGAATACCCTTAAATATGCACGCGTAACTTGCACTTAAACCAACTGAGTAGAGGACCAGCTGCTCCAGAGCACAGTTTCTTGATTTTCTCACAGTCGTGATCGACACAGTCCTTACCAACTCCCTTAATCTCTGGCTCTTCTCTCTCACTGGAAACTGTCCTCTGATAGTTAATTACATGCTTTGATCTGGGTTTGTTCCATCTGCATGATATTTCACGTACTGTAATTGTGCTGAATATTCACAAGGCCTGTCATCTGCCGTATCCTCCTAGCACTGCTGACCTGCACTGGGTGTTTTCATTTTGGTATACAGTCTGTCTGTATTTAAGACCCAGGAAGTGTTTTGAACTTAAATTGCATCAGGAGATAATGAACGCTAAGACATGTGGTGTTTAGAGAGCAAAGCTAAAACAGGATGAGAGACACGCCTCTACAGACTTGCACAAAATTAAAATGACTATTGCAAAATCTATATCTTAAACTTCTGTCCACATGCATTTAATGTGCACATGAGGGAAATATAACATTTCAAATACCTGGCACTTATAATACAATAAGACTGCTACTTTTGTATCATAAACTATGTACCTACTTATATATTTTTTAGTTTTTTTTTTCTTTCTTTTCATAAGTGCACATTTGTTTTTTAATGTTTAATACTTGTTTAGTTCTAACTGTGAACATCTAAACAATAGGATTTATTGTGGGGTGGATATTTTCTGTTTGGTTGTATTTGTTTGTGCGTTTGTTTTGGAATATGTACAAGTGTACACATGTAACTACAAATGCAGTCCTTTAATTCTTGTTTGAAATACTAATGCCAAACTCACTTTTACTGACTCCTGTTTGTCTACACCTTTCAGCTTGAAAGGTGTGCTATAGAGAATATTTCCTTTCATTAAATACTATAATGTGCAAAAAAGAGATTTAAAAAACAGAAAGAAGAAGAAAATGAGGTAATGTTATTGTTTCCCCCCAAAATACATAGTTTCAGTTTAGATACGTGTATTTCAGGTTTATAAAAGTTTCAATATTTATTCCCCTAAAGTATCAGTCTGAACATGACTTGCAGATGTCTATGTAGAATATGTCATATGCTATATCTCAAACTTTAAACAGATTCACAGTGAATTCCTTTTTTTTTAAGGCAAAAATGGAAGCTATTGTGAATCTGCAAACATGCACCATTAATTATTCCACCTGAAACTGTGCCACAAGCTCGAAAATCCCAAATCAGTCACATGTTGTTACTTGGGGGACAGCAGCTCCTCTCTATCAATGCTCCGTTTGTAGGTGGCACATGATGGATTTCAGAGTTGTGCTCTTTCCATCTCCCGACTGCAGAGATTGCTTGGGGATGCTGGCGGGTCCCTGACAAACAGGGCCTCCTTCATGCGTCACCTTGATCAACATTCAGCGTTGCCCCCTGAATCTATCACGGGCCATGACAACATGCCCAATTTTGGGCTTATTATATCATGGTGGATGATGTGGCTGCTGCTGGTGGCTGCTGGTTGTGGTGATGACTGTGATTATGATGTAGTGCTGGTCTCAAAAATGGATAGAGAACCTTTTATTGAAATTCAATGTATATGGGCGTTTTGATTAATAAATAAATAGATGCTCTCATCATTTTGGCCCGTGTCAGGAATGTAGCCGGCTGAATAATATGCTATACATGTATACATGTTCATAATCAACCACAGCAGCAGGCTATAACTGTGAAATTTAGAGTGCTGAGGAATGATCAATACAAGTGGTGGCTCAAGCATATCATACATTTTACATAAAGAAAATCGATTTAGGCACATGAGACTTAAAATATGGGAACTATGATGGAAACTTAATGATTCTGACTATCCTGTAGGAAAGTAGGATATTACTATAAGAAGTGTTTACCTCATCCTAATTGCTCCTTAGACGTAGAAAAGGGTTTAAATAAAGATGACCCAGAAATGTTACTTCTTTGATGACCTCTTGTTTTGTGTGACATTATTATTGATCTGCTCATTTGCATGAATGTTTGTAAGTGTATAAATGTTTTTGTTGAGATTAACCGCCACGATTTATCTCATTAAGACCGACATGTCAGATGGCTTTGTCATCAGTGGGGACGTGCAGTTTGTGAGACAATTAAATATGAATCAACATCATGCAAATGCAATTCCTAATTATAACTGTAAGTTTAAAAAAAAAGCATGTTATTTGATCGTATCCCCCACAGACTGGACCGTTGCTCTGATGGGATGACTGATACTGCAGCGGTAAACAAAAATCTGACAGTTGATACATGAGTTGTCATTAGTCAACCACTCATTTGGAATCAAGCTTGTACAATAATATTTCGTGTAGGAAGATGTAGCGTAAATCACCTCCCCATTAGTGTGTTTTACACGGTCGCTGATGTAGAAAATGAGCATATGACGACTGAATCGTGGAGTGAACGGTTTATAATTGCTCGGAGAACTGACAAACTAATTTGATGCTGAAGAACAATAAAATGTGACGCTTGGAGATTCCAACCTTTTAAAAAAGCACAATGTTACCACCTCATCCAGCACCTTGGAAGGAAATAATACACATGCTGCCTTTTCAGAATGAACACGACTTGAAATAGCCCAAAATTTCCTCCGTAAATACCATTGACTTCAAAGACAAATTTCACTCTCCCTCTGTGTGTTGTGTTCCCTCACTGCAGTGTCGGTGCCATTCCCTCCAGATGACTGCTTTTATTTGATATCAAACTAATGAGATTTCCATTCTCAAAGCATATCCTCTCGCTCCCTAGTCTTAAAGAAGATTCCATTTATGTATATACCCTGGAATGATATTTGTTTTGCATATTTACATAAGACATATCCACCCTATCTATATGTTTTCCAAATGCCAATGTTTTATTCATTTATTTCTCTATCATTTGCTTTTCATATCCTCTGCCACTTAAACCGCATAAACTGTCAAAAAGAGTGATATCTATTATTGGTGTATTGAACATATAATTTAGTTTGGAGCTTATGTGGGCGAAAGCTTATACGCCTGAATACACAGACTCTCAATCAAATACTGTAGAGCAATTATAATTGATATTCTTTGAAGAGAAGTTATTGAAAAATACTTTGCTCTGTGCTTTTACAAGAATGCCGTTTTCTTTGTCTCTGCTTAGAAGAATTACAGATTAAAATTGGTGCAATTAATAACACAATATCATTTTATAATCGAATGCCGCTGTCTGATATAGTGTACCATACTGTCTTTGGCAGCAAAATAACCCCAAAATGAAACCCCTCAGAGCTCCACTTCCCTGACAGTCAGCGAGCATGGTGAACTTATGCAGCAAGGGTGATTGACATTCCAGATGAGCAAATGATAGTGAGTGCTCAGCCACGCTGCCAGAGTCTCGGTCAGGAAAACATCAGTTTGTGAGTGACAGAAATCATCTTTAATATTCATCTTTCTTTGGAAAAGCAGATACAGAGTGCACAAATGCATGCACACACACTTTGGAGTATTCTTGCATCGACTGATGAAGAATGTCAGAGTGGGAAGTGTCCAAAGACTAAGTATAAAATATGTCCTCCATAATGCCTGGAAGATGTCCAGGTTGTACTCTACTCACGGCCTCACTTTGTTTCCCTCCATATGTCTGCTCTCCTTGGTATATCATACGCTCTCCTTTGTTACACATACACACACAAACAAGCACACAAGCACTGAATTATGGATGAACTCAGTGACACTGTGATGATACATTTGTCACATCTACACAAAGTCATCCTTTAAAGGGTTGTCCCTCTTTATGCTGCCTAGAGTTCACATTTTGTCACTTGACATTTACAGAGAGGCTTATGACGGCCCTAAGCACTGATGTCTCACTGCTGCTGACACTGAATCTAGACTCCATGGACACAGACACAGACAGCACCTGAGGGCCTGAAACACTGCACGACGCAGACTCCACATTCGGGCTGAGTTTTTAGGTCCTACTGAGCAGTTCTTTTTGCAAAGAGAAACCCAGTGTTGTCAAAACAGGTGCACTTAGTATTTGCTCTATTATTAAAGTAGAAAAGGACGTTTTTCAGATAATATCACTTACAATGATGTCTGTCTACATATGAGCAAATATAATTAAAATGACATTCCACTGATTCAGGATATGCAGTTCAATTTAATTGTCATGACTTTTGTTGTCAGTCACGTTTGGTGAAATACTAAGTCACAGTATCATTTGAGGGTATTCTTAATTTTCAGTTTCAGTATAATTGTTAAACAACAGGACTGAATAAAAGATGAGGAAAAGTGGGAGGTCACTGTTCTAACAGCAGGTTAGTAGTAGCACAAATTTACCTTATCATGATTTTGTGCAGCTTATGTTTTTGTTTTGTTTTTTTATATACACTGCAGTCTCCAACATAGTCTTACTTTTCTGCACTCCTCCCTGGTTGAAAAACTGTAAAAAATCTTTTTTCTCTTTGTCTTTGTAAGTGCCCTTTCTCACTGTCCCTCTTCCCTTCTGTTTTTCTTTTCCTTCCTCTCTTTCTTTCTCCCTTTCCTATCCCCCAATCATGTCTGTCTCATCTGTAACTACTGAAAATAGAATAAATAATAACAACAAAAGTTGATCAAATGGACCAATACGGCAATGCCATGATGATCCATTTGGCAAAATAAATCCATTTGGTATCCTTGTTGGTCTTCAGACAACAATTCTGACGGCTAAAGAACCAAATGGGACAGACAAAAAAGAAAAAGAAAAAAAAAAGAAAAAAAAAAAAAAAAGAAAAACTGTAAAATATCTGCAACACCTTAAAGGCCGGTCCGTGAAAACATTGTCGGACAAAGGTTGGGGACTGCTGCCTTAATAAAAGAAGCATGTAAATCAACATTACTGATGCAGTTAATCAAGGTTAAGTTCATTACACATACCTCACATGTTTGTAATGTCGGTCCTGTGTGGGTCACACGTCTCTTAAAAAAGGCTACAAATAAGCCTAGAAGAACAAAAACATAATTTTGAACAAAATTTGAAAAAACATCAGCAGAACTTTTTCACATAAAAAAAAGGTTTAAAGTTTTCAAAGTGCTGGTGCAACCTGCATCAACTTTCAACTTTGTTTTATCAAACTGCACATGATAGGAGCAGACATCCTCTCCATCATAAGGCTTTTCTTGCTAACATGCTAAAGGGCTTATTAAAAGTTTCTCTTATCTGCATGTTAAAATCTGTATGTGAAAACAGAAAGCCTGTATATTAGGATAATAAAAGCTAATGATCAAAGCTAAACCTAGATCTGTTCCTATACAACAAACAATTAACAACAAACAATTAGTTATCGATCTCAAACCAGTGCAAGCAGAATCGGTAACAGCTTGTCTAGCACACAAGTGTCCCATCAGTTTCCCAACAAAGATCAAATATTTGTTTACAATGTGCATCCACAAACATCCAGAAGAAGCTGATGTCCTCTCATCTTGCCCATCTCAGACTTTTTTTTAACAAGTATGGACACACCAATGACATCAAGACATGCAACATATTAGTGAAACTGTCTGCATCCAGCAAGACAAGCTAGCTTTGGCCACAGCATGGCACTAATCTAAAGATCCTGATGTAAATTAACTATCACAAACTGGCTCAAAGCAGGTGACATGGAAGGAGTTCACACAAGAAAATTACTTAAATATAAAATCATTTCTTAAACGTAACCAAGACACAAAGATCACCAAAATCTTGATGTCAGATGGAGTGGAAGAGAGCAACTGATCAGGTCATCTGAAACAGCTTTTACAGACTGCAAGACACAGGTTACTTGCATTAGCTTATGATTCTCCCATGCCAGCAAATCAGCAGCATGTAATGACCCTCCCACTCTCATTACATAAACAAACAGGCAGAGAAAACCTCACAGGCAAAACATTGTTGGGGAGGAAAGGACACAGATGGCTTTTTATTTTGGCTTTAACTGATGTCTATTTTTAGACTTCACTGGACAAGCAGTGCTTGCCTTGCTTGCCCTGACAGGATAACCCTTAATTAGCATAACCACTGTGATTTCATATTATATCTCAAAATAGTCCATTTCTTGAAATTAGAGAGTGAGAATTACTGCAAACTGTTTAGAGAACACCTGAAAAGCTGAGTTTAAGGCTGAATTTAAATATCTATATCGAAATCTAAGTATTCTTAAGTGGCACCAGACAGAGAAGAATAAGAGCAGTGCAGGAAGAGAAGTAATATAACAGAATTCACAATAATTAAATTTCACATCCTACTAATTAAAAACAAAACTAACAATAAAATAAACAATAAACTGTCCCTGTTAGAGGTCCAAATGAGGTAATTTTCACAGCTGAACAGTAGATTAAAAACTATACGTCAAGAGAAAGCAAATAAATAAATAAAAAATTACTGTAGTAAATACAAAATTCTAATGCTCAGAAGAAATAACAACTGAGAAGTCACATCAGTCACTTAATTACATATAATATCCAAAGAAGACTGAAGATTTTGGGGATTCTGTTTGTAGTTAAGCTTGCAAAGACTTATTATGTGTAATACAATATGAAAACCCAATTTTCTGTCTGTCTACCTGTCTGTCTGTAATGTTAAAAACAGGGTTACTTGTGGACAGTTGAGATATGACAGGACCCACAGTGATAGTCACCTCACTAAAGCACGCAAAGCACAGACTGATGCAGACACTACAGTAGGTGAGTAGGAGAACTGGAGGCAGAGGAGGATGAAGCAGCTGTCGCCATGACGGAGTGGTTAAATTTAAAGTAATCACATTTTCAAACATTCATCCTTTTTAGTTCAGACCAGCACTGAACATAAGTCATTGTGTGGGTTTTTCTGGCACATAAATTTTACTAGCTGCACATGTTCTTTGCAGGGCACAGCTGCAAAATGTCTACAGATCTGTGGCATCATCAGCTTCAGTTTAGTTTATTATAAATAACGGGCCTCCTCTGATGAGAAAATCAATATAATGCTTCCTAAAAATGCTCCCTCAGAAACTATTGTAACACCTCAAAAAGTTAAAACTTTAAAGAAAGCATAAAATTCGAGTTGCATTATGATATATATTTTAGGTTATAATTCTTAGTAGTTTCAGTCTTGCTTAATTTGGTGACCCCACAGAGGTTGCCAAATCACTATGTACAACCGCCAGAATTTTGGGAGGGTAAAGACTTGATTAGCTGGTGTTTATAGCACAATCAAGCAAACTCCTTTTTAAAAACAAGACAATAATTAGATCCAGCCTTCTATCCATGTAACTGCTTGCATGTTCTTTGATGTTCTTATCAGTTATTTTAATTAAGTTGCTTTTCATTTCATGACAATGTTCAAAATTATTTGCATTTCATAAGTAGTCGTATAGTTAGGTTTGTTTTTTTTGTTTTTTTAAATCCAAATTCAAATATGGGAAATTTTTTTTTTGAGAAAAATTGTTTAATGATTTAATGATCTAAAATCAAGCACTGAAACAAAAAAATTGGGTGTTGGAAGATACTTGATGAGAATTTGTAGGGCTGCACTTCTATGATGGGAAACCTTAGATGCAAACTGAAAGGATATATATATTCTTTGAACTAACACTTTGGTTATTCTTACTGATGATGAAAATAATAGGCTGGATGTTTTTCAACTCTTCACTGCAATATCTGCCACCAGTTTGACTTTTTCATAGCTCCTCCTTTAATTTAAAGGATTAGCGCTAATCTTTAGATTAGAGTCAAATTAGTGTATTTGAAGAAATTTAAAAATATCAAAAAATTATATGTTAATTTACTTCAGGATGTAATTTGGTTGCATGACACTGCCAGTGGTATAGTTTTCTTGTATGGCAGTTTTATCTTCCAAGCCTTGTGCTATTCTTAAACAAAACCAAGAGATTCATGATTTGACAAGACATGCACAAATCTCTTAATGAGTTTTTCTCTTAATATGCAGTGCAGTTAATCTGCCATACCATGATCATTTAATGTCATAACATGACAAAAACAGGAAAAATAGACTTTTTAAAAATATAAAACAAGAAATAATTAATTATGCTTCAATATCTATTATTATTCACCCACATTATGCTTTAATTTAAAAGAAAAAAAAGAAAAGAAAAATGATATACTCTAGTACTACTTCTTACTACATAGTGGTAAGGAAACATAGTAGCACACAAACCCAAAATGGGGCAGCAGACCTTTTTCACTTCTTCATGCTCGGTGAATGTTTGCATTAAGAACGGTTTCTTTCATTTTGCCAAATGGGGCCCTTCTCAGCGTCTCCCGGCTCACAGATGGCCAGTATGGTTCCCGAATGGCTCTGCAAAGAGGCGTTGATTCAAATGAATTTCCATTACAGAAAACTGGCTGGCTCGAATAAATCATAATAAAAATGGAACTTGTGGCCTGTCATCTCTCAGAGATCGGGTACCTTGGGACAGTGCTGAAACCTCTCCCATCATATGCCCCAGTGAAGCAGAGATGATCGGGAAGAGCAGAGAGAGGATTTCTCTGCCAGAGGGAAAGATTTTCAAAAGAGATTAAAATACAATTCACTTTTTAAAGACTCCCTCTTCTTCTGAGTATATACCCGGCTGGATACAGCTGTGAACGTTTCCCCTGGAAGACTTGAATTTAGTGCATCACTCCGGAATTACTCTGATAAATCATCCTCCACATATTGCAAATGGCCACATTCACTGGAAGCTTTAAATGGTGGTTTCATGTTTAATCACATCCCTGCCTTTTTAGCTATTGTCTTGAGGTAGAATTGGGCTTTATGCTTCACTGAAGTACTTAGAAATCAGATGGAACTGTTCATACTTCAGAAGAGCTAGTTTTAAGTTTAGTGAACTAGTCTGGAATAAATTCTAACTAGTCTAAATTAATGTGTCTAATGCACTCAACTAGAGTCAGGCCCAAAAATATTTGGACAATGACACAATTTTAGTGAATTTTGCAGAATTTCAGCTTTAATACAAGGATCTTTATAGAGATTTTACAAGAATTGCATCCATGTTGACACATATAGTGAGCTGAAATGTGTCAACATGTATATGTTGATCAATGTTGGCTCACATTACAGTTTTTGTTAACGCGTTACTAAATTCAGTAATTACATTACTGTTCCAAAGATTCTTCACTATCTGCAATGAAGGTAGAAAGAAGACAACATCAAACATGTTTTTTTCTTTCAGAGCACTAGTGTTACAGTTAGCTGATTTCAGATCATGTGCAGGAGGAGGAAATAGTGGAGCGGTACAGCAATATGTTTATTTTTTATTGAACAAAAGTACAAGAGCGCAATGGTAAAGTGGAAAATGCTTCCAAATTAAAAAAAACAAACAAACATCATTACGTTCCTAACAAACCTTCATCTGTTTGTGAGTTTCTGCACAGACAGCATGCGAACGCAAAGCTAGTAAAAGTGCTATTAAGCTGAGTGCAAACCAAGCCCAGCAAGCACAACTTCAGCAGGTAACAAAAGCAGAGCCGAGCAGTCAGGCTTGTAGCCTCTGTTTCTACTTGTTCATGCTTTTAAAGTAGAATGACTTTGGGGACTGCTTTGAAGTCGTTTTGAAGTTTGGGCTTGGTTTTCGTATTTGTTTTGTGTTGCTGGTTTTGTGTTCATATCTAAAAAACTAATAGAAAGATCATATGTGTGTCCTCATTAGGACAGAGGTTTGTGTTGGTAACAAGTAGTGTAATGAATAACTTAACGAACGTACTGCTTGACTTTTAAGAGAAGTAACAAGTAATGTGCAGTACATTTCTTTACCTGAGTAATGATCTCAACACTGATGTTAACAGATATATAAGTATTTGATCCTTCACTATAGTCTGCCATTTTTAGAGGGTCAAAAACTAATTAGCAAATTAACATAAGCTCAAACATGAGGCTGTTTTTAAGAATCCCTCACCATCAGTGACACTCTGAAGTCTGTAACCCATGCCCGTGTGATACTCTACCCGGTCTTTGCAGGAGCTGCCTTCTGCTGCTAATTGTTTGCAGGTCTTTCTACCTTCAGTTTTGAGTTTATTTACTGAAAACCATGCTTGGGTTGAGATCATGTGACTGAGCCATTGAGAAATATACAATTTATTTGCCTTGAGAAACTTTTGGGTTGCTTTTGCCATATGCTTCAGGTCATTATCCATTTCCACTGTGAAGTGCTTTCCAATCAGTTTTGCAACATTTGCCTGAATCTGAGCAGGGTATAGCACCGCACACTCCAGAATTCACTGTATTGCTTCTATTGACAGTCACATCATCAATTAACATCAGTGATCCCGTTTCTTGTAGAGTACATGTCCATACCATACCAATGGCTTAATCATGTCTGATAGATAATATAGTACGCTTCTGTATGTTTTGCTCCTTATCTATTGTTTGCAAGAATGCATGTAACAGAGTTTTTGCAATCTCTCTGATAGTTTAGCCTAATTACTGACAGCCTTCTTGATCTGCTTAATTTGTCATGGAATAATGAGGGATCAGTCCTCACCTGGTCATGAAAATGATCTTTAGTCAATTACCCATTTATACATACTGTCTTGTTGTTTACAAGATACAGTTCCCATTAGCCTGATGCTCATGTCGCGTTATTTCGTTTCAAACATATACTTTAATTTCATTTTTGAATTAAAATATGAAAATATTATTTTTAGCACATTCAGGCACAATACTGTTGATGTGATGGAGAAATACCAGTACTAGTCTGAATACCATTTCTCAGTTCCCTGAGAGATTAAGTATCTCTTTGTGTCACTCTGCTACTTTCAAAGTAGTCCTCTGGCATTGCATTTGTGCATTTTTTGCCTGAATGTCAAGATACTGGTCACACTTAATCAAAAAATACATTAATCACCCCTTCACAGCTCACCAAATCTTTAAGAGACAGAAGAGCCAGACCTATAACTTGGACTGTTGTAGAGTAATATAAACAGTGAATACACAAAAGTAACACCTGACTTCATCTTGAACAAGCTCCTTTCATGATTTCTAAACTGACATTGTGCTGTTTGAGACAGTGCAGCATTGTTTGAGCCTGATGCCTTTTCAGAGTCATTTCAGTCAGGCCCACATGAATAGCATAAGACAACATTGTTGCCACTTTTGATATTTCACTTTCTGGCTTTGTCGTGTGACACACATTGTCCTTTTCACCACCACCTGTACATCGTAATCGGAAGAGGAGTGGCTCAAACACACAGATATATACTGAATATCACAAACCCAACTACGTTCTTGTATTATCAGACGAGGAATGATTTATCCAATAATGTTTGTGAAGTCTTGAAAGGCTATTTGGTATTTTTTCCCCTTTTATGAGTGAGTGGAACTTGAAGAAGGGGTCTGTTTTCACTGTATTTGCTCAGAAAGAACTTCCAAGATTATCAGTCCTACTTAAAACATCCATAATACCTACTGTCAGTACATTTGTAAATCTGAGGAGGGAAGTAGGCTGATCATACACACACATACACAGAAAAAGTAAATATAGTTGTTAGGGTTTTCAGCTAAATGTTCAGTTTTGATATTAACAGCTAGAAGCTATCCTACAGCACCTGGAAATTTAACTTTGTAAAATATTTTATATTGTATAGACCAAACACTTAGAACATATTTTCAGGCAAGTTGCTATATCATAACATTGAGAATCTGTTTGGATGTTATGAGATTTCTTTTTGACTGCAGCACACACAGACACACACATACATACATATCACAACCAAATCATAATATTGCTTTCCCCTCAAGAAACTTGAAGAGATGCTATAAAAGAAAAACAGGAATGAAAAAATAAAAACAAACGCCAAAAGCAAAATGAACTGCACTGAAAACACACTCTCGCACTTTAAAATCTATACCCAAAGGATGTTACTGCTGATGCATTACTCATTAACTTGAAGTTATAATGCAATATTTTGGCTTGACTCAGCAAAGCAGTCCCACCTTTATCAACTTGGATTAATATATGCCCCCAAATTGTCACTCATCTTGATGATGATGATGTGTTGAAGCCTGAGTATTCAAAAGTTTTTGGAAGGGATGAATTAACAGAAGGCAGGCACAGAGAATATGGCGTTATCTAAGGATAATAAACATTTTATGGAAAATGAAATACATCTAGTCCTCATTTTGGCCAGGTGTTATTGTCTAAGAATAAAGTGACTTTCATTTGCTTTCTTTTGGATCTGGCTGTGCATTTAAAGCACAGTCCAATTTGCCTATAATGGGATTACAATTGTGTCTTAGATCCTGTTGCTGAATAGAATAGTAAAATTTCATTTAAGTAATATTTTATGCGGAATTATTAGAGTACACAGACTGAGCATATACTTGTAATACTCTCAATTATTCTCAACTTAAATCTCATCAAAAGTCCATTGAAAGCAAGTGTGGTTCTGGAGATGCAAACCAGCAAACCTGCTGAAGTTTATCTTCATAACTTTATTTTGCAATGTTGTAAAGTTCTTTTTGCTGTATTTGGTTTTCATGTTAGCCAATAAACACGAGTGTGTGCGCTATTATACTGGCTCCTTTCACATTGAGCATAATGTGGATTAGCAGAACAGCTAATTTTCCCATTTAGCTGTGTGATGTTCAACAGGGACATCATACCACATTAAAAACCTGGTATATATATTTATTTTCAAGTTTAAAAAAATATATGAAACAGCAAAATTAACAAGCAAAGAAAGAAACACCCTTTTGTTCTCTTTTGCCAGATGATGATGGGTGGATCCAGCTTTTGAGAAGCAGCTTGAAGCTGAATCCAAGAAATGTAGTAGTGATAGACAGGTACAGGTGTCAGTTACAAGCTACTACACTGTTCTATCTGCTGGTGCCACAAGAGACATGAGTGGAGAGACAGAAACAGAGAAATTTCAAGAAGCAAAAAAAGGGAGTGGCACCATTTGTCTTTTTCCCAGATGTAAGCATCTTGCGTAAAGCAAATTGGCAACAGTGGGTAAAGAGCACAGAAATATGAGGCAGCAGTGAGCACAGGCTCACCAAAACCGGGTAGTTGAAAACTGGAAAAGTGTAGCCTGATCTGATGAATATTGATTTCTGCTGAGGATGCAGGTGGGCTCAAAATTTGGCATAAGAAGCAGGAATTCATAGATCCCACCTGTCTAGTGCAACCAGTCCATGTTAGTGTTTGCGGAAGAATGGTGTGAGCAATATTTTCTGCCTTATTTGGCCTTTTAAAAACCAAACCAAATAATCTACCAAATAACTTCTGTTGATCTCCTCTACCATGACTTTGATCTTGTCTTATAAAATGTTTGCTTTTTTTCCTTTAGCCTGTGGCTGTTCCTGACTAAACCTTCACCGATGCTGACATCATATGTGAAAATCAAAAGGCAGTCTCCATCATGATATTAAATTATATAGATCATTAGCTTGCAGGTCACAAACACAATTCTTGCTTAAGCAATGTTTTTAGGTTCAGTTATGAACCTAAAGTTATGATTTAAAAAATCTCAAAAGTAATAACCATGTACACATCTTATTATGTTCTAATAAATGAAGCCTCACATCTGAGTCCAGTGCAAACACCTTTGCAATGAGTAGAAATTAATGCAATACAATCCTGTTGTGGAATCTATGATAAGTGCTTGGTAAGTGGAAAAACACAGTAACATGTAGGCCACTGTCACTTTAACTGGAACATTATTTTCTTCATCTGTGTGATTACAGAAACATGATATATCATCAATCATGTTAAAATATGCTATACATGCTTTTCAAAGACCGAGATAGCAACACTGTGACTGTGTTGAGTACAGAATTGCCGCTGGGTGGATCAGACTTCTCTTATTGAATTCTGCTGTGCAAAAGGAGCTCATCTATCTCTGAGAAAGACTGAGTGCTACTCAGTGCTACTTGTAGCTGAACTGATTGTGATCATGTTACAACTGTTACAGGCCTTACAGTACTTACGTTTTTTTAAAAATGTACTAATACTACTATGCTCACTTAGGATGCTCAGTTAGTGTGTTTGAAAGTGAGACAAAATGTGAGTCTCACTCACATATTTTTGTGTCATTGGCGATCATTTTGAAATCAGATTTGCAATAGCACTGATTACATTTACTTCAATTTCATGATTTACAAGTTTACCCAACAGCAAATAGGTGACATCACAAATGACTCATTTACAGTTTGGTATGTATTAAAAATACAGTCCTCACTTGAAAAAATGTGTCCCATATACCAAATCTTATATGGCACATTCCCATCAGATGTACAACCTTTGCTATGACTGGTACCTCCTGGATTTATCTGTGGTATAACTGTTAGTTGTTTTACAACAGCGACATTTGAAATTTGTTGATTCTTTGATTGGGTATTGATAGGGGATATTTTTGCTGCAGACATATGGCAGAGAAACAAAGAAAAAAATGGCATTTACACTTGCCCAACGTGTATCTTTCATCATCTAAATGAGACACTGTGAACAGATTCCATAATATATTTAATGCAAATCACTTACTAAAATATAAGGCTCTAAAACACGTGCCCTATCTTTACTGTGGTTGAACCAGAATGATCAGGGTAAATTTTGCTGCTTTCTTTACCCTTTAAAAACCTCCTTTTTGACAAGGATTTAATAGCGATAAGACTCTACTGTACCTCTCTTAGCTTTGAAACATTATGGATACAATCATGTAATTGGTTCTTTTTGTAAGTTTAGACACAATAATGGTTTATTCTCTTGTTGGGATCAAAGACATCCTGATGGATTACTTTCTCTGTTGCCAGAAAAAACAAGTCCTCAGGCTTGTATCAGAGATGCCTTCCAGCAGTCAGGCCTTGTCCTTTTTGCCACAGTGCAATAAAATGAATGATCTTATTATCTTAATAGCATAATTTCATGCACAGCCAGTTACTAATTCTGTTGTTTGTTGTATTGCTGAGCCGGCAATTCTCTTTGTTATAAATCACTTGACCATGCAGGAAGTTCATCCAAAACCAGTCATCACTCTATATCTGTATAAATATTCTCTGATGTGTGTCGCTCACAAAGCACTTACACTCAATTAGATAATTCACAACAGCAGAAATACGAAAGAGAGGCAACACTCACAGGAGGCGGCTGACCACATGGGCCTCTGGCCAAGATGTATCTCTCTGTGGTATCATGGATAATTGAACAACAAAATTGTAATTTCAGGGACCGGTGCTCAATGTCCACCCTATTGCCTTTTCAAAGCAAATAGCTGATTATACACATCTGCTGTAGTTTCAGTTTGCTGACTTATTGTTGGGTTAAAAACAAAAATAAAAACAGATTACTGAGCAAAATAAAAAGGCATTCATTTTCCTGCAAGGCATGACTTTTATTTTAAACATGTCCTCTGCTTTTTTGTCTTACAGCAAACTCTTTAACAGTTATGAAGTAATATGCAGAGAATCTATTTTACCGTTAATGTTACTTGCACTATGCAAAATAAATTTCAGTCTTTGGACAATAATTCAAAAACCATGTTTACATTATCAAAGCAAGACAAATTATGGTGAAAATGTTTTATTATCTCCTGAGATATGAAAAATGTACACAACTGTCCTGATTGTAATAAATGTCAACACGTATTTGTGTCAATCATGTTTTAATCATACAGTAAATTTATTAAATCTACTGCCTGTCACAACAGTAAAAAAAAAAAAAATTAATCTGTGAACATTGACCTAAGATAAAGGAAAGAAATAATCCTCCCTGCATTTTGAATGTCTGGGGTTACACAGCGTGCAAAGCTGTTGCAAATGCTACAGATGACATCATGAAATATTTCAGTCTGAACTTTAAATGCACTGTATTCACAGTTATCCATCCTGTACAGCAAAAGAAATCAGATGAGGGAGGCACAACCAGGTGGGAGAAATAAAAAAAGACTTTCAATTTTAATTCAGTTACTTTTTTTTTTCTTTTTTCTTTTTTTTAAACCTTGGATCTTTAGCCATCAGAATTGTTGTCTGAAGGCCAAAAAAGATCCCTAGCGGATTTACTTTACCAAGTGGCTCATCATGGCCTTGCCATATTGGTCCATTTGATTGACCATTATTATAATTATGTATTTATTTTATTTTATTTTCAGTTGTTACAGACGGGACAGACATGACTGGGGGATAGGACAGGGAGAAAGAAAGAATGAAAGAAAGAGAGGGAGAGAAAGACAAAATAGAAGGGAGAGAGAAAAAAGAAAAGCAAACAAACAAACAAACAAAAAAGAAAAAAAACAAACACCTGGATCACCTGTCGACAGAAGAAGAAAAAAAAAAAAAAAAAAAACAGAAGAGAAAACAAACAAAAAAGAGCAACATAATAAATACAACACCATCACAATAAACCAGCTAACAGTAGATAACAGTAGATACTAAATATTAAATGTTATTGTCCAGCACGCAAGATTGACAGTGCACAATGTGCTTTGAGGTAGCAGCCAAGAAAGGTGTAGTTTGTATCTGTGAACACATGTGCGTACACCTGTGTGCACACCTGCGTGGATCAGCACGCTTGTATTCAAAAGGTTTCTCCATGCAACGATCTGCTAGGGAGTGTGGGGAGTCATAGCCCCGTCTCCCAGGGCATGAAGCAGGTATGGAGGAGGTCCAGGCCCCAGACATCCAGAGGGTCCAGAGTATGAGGACCCAAGGAGGACCACCAAAGGGGCAAGCGTGCCACCCTCCTGGGAAGAGCTGAGGAGAGCCCCAGACGAGGGGTCACCCAGCAGCCACGGAGCAGAGGCCAGAGGGTGTTGCAGTGACGTGCCCAATATTCGGCACTCACCCAACGTGGAGACAGACAGAAATAGACACTGTACACACAATCCCACTCCCCAAACATACTCTATATCCCAGGTTCAGGTACCCTCACCCCCAGAGGGGCAAACCATACCTAGACCCAGGAGATGTAACCCTGGGGTGGAGGCAAGCAGACCGCCACCTTATCTGCAGTAGCAGGGAGGCCCCGCATCTCAATTCAATTACTTTTTAAATAAGAATATCAGAAATAAGTGATAATAACATTCGTGATTACTTCAAACGTAATGAAATTATTAATTACAAATCTTTATTGTAAATTATGTTTTTCAGCCAAAATTGCAGCACCTTCAGGTCACATTTGCACTAATTAAGAGGTGTGGCCCATACATTTGGAATTCAAAACATTGGTCTAATAAGTTAAGAAACAGCTAAACTCTAGGTATAAACTTTCTCACTATCAAAGGTTTCATCTCTTTTACTGTACACTGTAATGTACTTTTACACTTTACTGTAATCATATTATATTTACATTACACTTATAATTGTTATTTGCATTACAATAGCTATTCACTTATCTTTTCAATGGTGGGTAGAAAAAAAAAAAAACTATCAAACAAACATGTTTTTTCTTTCAGTGAGCTCAAGTTACAATCAGTCGATTTCAGTTTGTGTGCTGGGAGGAGGAAGATGG
Source organism: Pelmatolapia mariae (assembly GCF_036321145.2). Classification (NCBI taxonomy): domain Eukaryota; kingdom Metazoa; phylum Chordata; class Actinopteri; order Cichliformes; family Cichlidae; genus Pelmatolapia; species Pelmatolapia mariae. Next base: position 7,922,970 of record NC_086231.1, read on the forward strand.
TAGACTGATCTACAGGTTGTTTTTTTTTTTTTTTTTTTTTTTTTTTTTTAAGAAGAGGGGATATGGACTTAACTTTTATTTTTATTGCACAAAAACACGAGAGTCTGATGTTGAAATGTAAACTCCATCCAAGACAGAACCAGCTTCATTATACTGCTAGCAAAATGTCTTCTCTGTGCAAGCATCTGCACAGACAACATGCTAGCACAAAGCTAGCCATGAACCCATAGTGATGTTAAAGCTGAGCGTATGCTAACCCCGCTCCAGCTGCTAGACCCTGAATGTCAGCAAGTAACAGAGTAATGTAAAAGTAATGTAATGAGTAGTTGTTTTTTTTTTTTTTTTTTTTTTTTTTTTTACTTTGACCTTTGACCACGCTTGAGATTTATATATTTTTGCATGTAAGAAGATGTTTTTTTTTTTTTTTTTATTAATGTGGCACATAAATACAATCAAAGAGTTTAGTTGTTGTTTTTTTTGTTGCTGTTAGGTGTGTTTTTTTTTTTTTTTTTTTTTTAAAAAACAAAAAACAAAAAAAAAAAAAAAACACACCTATCTGATTACCCAATTAATAGATAGAATTCTCTATTACAAAAATAAGGGATAGCTGCAGCCCAACATTAGTGTATCTACTAAAAATCTCTCATGAGTTCAAATCTCAGTGACCTCAGCCTCAAGGTCAGGGGTCAGAGGTCAAGTTTTCTGAAAATCTTGTAAGTGCGATAACTTGAGAATGTAGGAATTTCAAATTGAAAAATAGGTGTATCTACTAAAAAATTCAGACAAGTTTGAATCTCAGTAACTTCGACTTCAAGGTCAGAGGTCAAATTTTATGAAAATCTTTTGAAGAGAAGGAAGTCATCTAGGATTTTGACATTTTTACAATGGATGTATCTACTAGGGGCTGAGGAGTACTAGCAGCCACCAGTACTTTTAAGTCTATGTTGTTCTGGAAATATTCCAGTATTCCACTGACTTTTGTTACATGTTATTTGAGTTTCACAGCATGTTGCCCTGCCGCATAGGGTGTAATGGGCAACATGCCTGGACCAGCTGGCAAGTGAGCGTTACATAATGGAACTGTTGTACTATTCAGCACCTTAACAGACCTGTGAGAAACAAAGCAAGTCCTCTTACTGCTGCAGAAGCAGCAATCTAGGATAAGCCCATTTAATACCAGCCTCTTCAAACGCAGTGCCAGTATGAGTCAAAGGTTAATGAAAGGGCACCTGGTTTGGAGGATGAAGACATGGCAGCAGCCAGAACTAGAGGGATTAGCCCTATTCTCATATCAAAGGGATCCCAAGCCAGCAAGGCTCAATGAGGATTTTGTGTGGAAATCTGTCTCCATCGCTGAGATATCGTGTCCAAGAGCAGCTAGCTGGGCTCCTCATTTTCTCTCACACCCTCCACTCTCATTCATACTAAAGATATCACCATAGTATAAGTCAATAGGCTGCAGACAAACTTTGACTCTAGTCATTTCTCTAGTTATGAGTTCTGGTGGATAAACACGTAATGCACCACAAACCCTTGAGCTACACAGCAGCAGCTTGAGTAGCTTCAGAAAAATCTCTCTAAACTAGAAAACAACAAACTAAATATTTTTATCTAATGTAACACTTGCTGTATTTTGTTAATATTCATGAATTAATTGTCAGTGCAACAAAAGCAAATCACTGTACTTTGTGTACAGAAAAGATTTATAGTATAGCCACAGACTGTCATGTATTTGATTTATGACCCAAATGCAGACTTAGGGAGGCAGACTGGATTTAACCAAAAAGCAAAACTGTTTATTGAGGCTGTTTGCAAAGTCCATGAAACACAGAAAATCCAAAAAGCAAGGCTAAACTAAATCCACAAGAACACAGTAGAGGATCACAGAAGCGCTGACAAGGAACAAAGGGAAGACATCACTTTAAATACACAGAATGTTTTAGGGGAAGTAGACACAGCTGGGGAAACCTCACAGGTGCATATATTCAAGGTAATGAGACAGGGAACTAAGACTAAAAGCAAATCAGGAAGTAAAAACAATGAACAGAGAAACACAGACACAGTAAACTTAACAAAGGAGAACTGATACACGAGGTAGAAACAGAAAACATGGAAGAAAAAATAACTCTTAATGCAATCTTAATGCAATCAAGGACGGGACAAATAAAGACCCAAAAGATTTAAGCATATGTGCATTAGAATAAAAATGTAAGCAATAAATAAACTAAGAGCCAAACAAAGAATATTAATAAACAATAAGCAGTAATAGAACTAACATCCTGGGTCCAGAATCTAGTACCATCACACAGGCATTCCCATTAAGATGGTGCAGAAGTGTGTTGCCATTTTGCTTTCATTGATATATATATATAGATATATATATATATCTATATATGGCTATATGATATATATATATATATATATATATATCTATATATATATATAAAATCAGTGTTAGGGGTCCTTACTCCAAAAAGTAATATATTACTCACTGTAGTAAGTAAATGATAAATGGACTTCCTGAGCAATCAAAACACTTTCTACAACTTGCCTCAATTATCCAAGCATTTTTTTAATGCTTAAGTGCTTTTTATCTAACATTCACACACTGATGGATGCATTGGAGAGCAACTTGGGATCAGTATCTTGCCCAAGGATATTTGGCATGCAGACAGGAGCAGCCAGGGGTGGTACCACCAGCGTTTCGATCAGTAGGTGACCTGCCCTACCTACTCCTCCGTTCCACTGAAAATGACCTGAAATGCTCTGTCACATAATTGCCAGTTAACAACATAAACCTTAGGCTGCAGTTCCACACATCAGCACAAACACCTATCTTAATGAGGGTGATCTTTCTTTTAGTGCTTACATGTGAACACACAGCCGACAACACAAAGCAAGTTAAAAACCACCCCAAAGAGACTTAAAAGCAATTGCTACAGCAATTCTACTGTAGAAACAAGTAGAAATGAAGATTACAATGCTGCAAGCCTGACTGCTGATTACTGCCTTTGTTGTCTGTTAAAGATCAAGCTGTGGTTGCTGGACTGGATTCAGTATACATGCAGTTTTAACATCATTCTGGGTTCTTGGCTAGCTTTATGTTAGCCTGGGTAATCTGACCCTGGTCTAGCTAACAAATGTATCCTTAAAACACTTGATTTCAGATCCTTCTCAGCTGTAGAGTGGGTGTTGTTTTCTGATTTTAAACCTTCAGTTTTCACAGTTGTCATGTTGACAGACAATGACAAAGTACTTACAAATACAAATGTCACATCTAGAATCAACTCTAAACATATTGGTTAGCTCCTTTATACACAAAATAATGATGTCATGGAGGCATTTGAGCAGCCGATCATCCAGTTAGTTTGGAATAAATAGGGTTACTGTTCCAACAGTATTTAGATCAATGTTGTCAATATTGATCTAAACTTCATCTTAATTAAAGCTGAAAGACAGAACTTTAACCTTCCAGCACTTATTTGACATTGGATGAGGTCCTATATGTGTGAGTGTGGAATAGTCTAAAGAAAAGTTTCTGTGTGTTTCTGTGTGTGAAGACTGATGGGAATTGTTGTGGCAGAGATGGATCAGCTGCTCTATAGCCATCTTTATAAATTGGATACGGCAGCATAATACGGACCTACTTAAACACTTCGCAGGCACTCCCTGTGGTCCCACTGTGTGACAGCTTTTCTCCAATATGCTCTTTAGAGATAGTCCTACTGGATTTTCAGAAAAGCGAGCCCTGTTGTTATGAAAAGATTTTAATGGATTTACAGCAAGTCATTAACATTAGGCCTCAGTGTTTGTCTAAGGTGTTATTATCATGGGATGGCCACAGAATAAATAATGTCTTTCTTATCTATCTTTCTGCTTAGTGCCTTGTGAAATGCTGTAAAACACGCTAAAATGTGCCTTGCAATGCTATGCTTCAGATGCATTGGCTCTTTCGTGACAGTTTAAATAAATTGTGATTGCTCATAAATATACCACAGTGACAGATTACTTATGTAAGGCTGGTGCTTAATCAGACTGAATTCTTCATTAATTTGCTGTAGGCTATATTTCTGTAATCCTCAGGCAGCAATGAAATTAGCATTTAACTAAAATGTGTATAATATATTGTAGAGATGAATTTATTTGCATGTTCCTAAGCCAAAACAAGAAGTGACAACACACAAAAATAATTCCCACATTTGTTTTTTAAATTTTCATGATATGGCTAGACAAGTGTGATGGCTGTAGCTCAGGAGGTAGCACAGGTCGTCTACCAATCAGAAGGCTGATGGTTCGTTTCCAGTCTGCATGCAAAATATCTTTTGACAAGATACTACAAACCTTGCTTAGAAGGTTAACAAGTGTCATACAGTACAGAGATGGAATTATCCATCTCCTTGTTTCATAATTACTTCTACTAGATGTAGATGATTTTGTTATTTGAATGTCAAGATACACATTTTGGGGAAATTTTGAACAACCCAATATGATTTTATTTATTTATTCTTAGAAGATATTCTCTACTGCTAATGAATGACACAGATGGTTATTTTTTTAGTTATGATAACTGCTTTTACAAAAATGTGAAAGATCATTTTATTATTTCATTCATTTCCTTGAAGATCTCTGCCGTGTTAACACTCATGGATCCAGACAAGGTAAAATGAACCAGGTGTGAAAGTACTCTTAGGCTCGCCGCAGAGGGAATTTAAATATAGTCTCATTTAAACCAGATGGAAGCCATTCATTTCCGCTAATTTGTCAGCTGTGCAAATTATGAAATTTTGTCACAATGTCTCAGCAGTGTTTTGCTCAGCTTTGTTCTGGCTTACAGTTTCTCTCTGTTTCTCCATTCTTGCAAGACTCATTTATGTCAAAACAATGTTATTTAGAACAAGGAGACTTTGTTGTGGCACTGCTTGTTGAGTTATTATAAGAAGATCAGAGAACAGTGGATAAGATTGAGGGGACAGGGGAATAGTGATTTTTGCAACTTGACGCATGTTGTATGCCAGACGATAATTTATCAATCAAACACATGTAAATCTTGTCTTGTCCTCTTTTTTTCATCTTTTGTGTGGTTGTCCCACAGTTTACAGATTTTTCTTCGAAGGACACAAGATAGGAAGGCATAGCCTGGAGGAATAAATGTGTGTTCAAACTCAACACAGAACAAATTTTACAGGCAAAAATATCAGTGCAAAAACAAATGCATACAAATCATTGCGCTTTTGCCCAGGGTTGGAAAATTGTGGCAAAGATGTAACTGCACCCAAGTTAAAAACTAGAGATAAAAATTTACTCTTATCTTGAGGCTGCATGACCTGCTTAATTAATCTGCAGAGAAAAGAAGAGAGAACAGAGAAACAGAAGAAAAACTGGAGTTCCTGGTGAGCAACCCCTTCTGAGCTTTTATATGAATAGTCATTATTACTCCAGATGATATTTGTACAATACGAAGCATAAAATGAGTCTGAAATGAAGTAGTCAATGAAATGTTGGGGAATAACAAAAATGTTGTTATTTATTCAGAAAATTCACTGATTCCTTTCGTTATTTTTCAATAGATTGGATCAAGTCTGGTATTGGAGCATTCTTAGCAAAGGTACTGAAATTAAAGTTATTGTACACTTAGCTTGCAGACCATTTTCCTGCATCCCTGCATGCAACATAACACTGCTTGAATGGGTTAAGTCAAAGCAGGCTTCATCAAAAAAATTTGCCTTTTCATTTGTATTTATTTAGCTTTCACACCTAGTGAATAATTGTATAGTTTGGGCAAAGCCAGGATTAATTACCACCAGGGGCTTTGGAATGCTTCAAATGTAATGTCAGTTGTTGACTAGCTCCACCTTTAAACACCCTTAAAAAGGTGACTGTTTGTGATAGTGTGCATCACAGATAGCAGCATTCACTGAGTTTGTGTGCAGATCTCATGTACATTTGAGGAAGTATTTAATTCATAGATGTGAAAGGACTCTTTAAGTGGGACACACTTGTCTTTCTCTTTACTGCAAACACTCTTACACTGTATTTCAGTCACTCCACGTATATGGAGACACTGGCAGTGTTCAGAAATGTATGAGGACAGTTTGGAGAATCTGCAGATAGAAGACACTTTGAAACTGTGGAGGAGGTACACCTGGTCTATTCCTCAGCAAAGTCATTCTTGGAGGCTATATGTTAACCTTGATTGAAATACTCTTTCTAGGTTCTCGAGTGCCAAAACTGGCTCTAATAATTTCTTGATACTTCGAAGTGAAGGCAGTTTTTTTTTCTTACCCCCTACAGAATGTAAAGGGGTGGATGGAGAACAGGTATTAGCCCCATAGATCATGTAAAATTAGCAGCAGGAACCCCTGTCAGCCCAGACATCGACACTTAATCTTGGACTTTTGGCAGACTGTTGCCTTAACAGGTCAAATGATATCTATAAATCAAGGATCCCCTGGTGGAGAGCGAGAGGGAGCCATGGAGAGAGGGGAAATGCATGGAGCTGGCACTGAAACTCGAGGGAATTAAATCCTGGCCATAAAGCCTAACCCAAGGAAATAATCCAGTCTATTTCATAAAGGATTAAAACCTTTAAAGAAGATTGATTGCCTCTTTTTTCCTTTTCTACCCGATGTAATCCTAGATTATAGAGACCACTCGGGGTTAGATTTTAAAGAAATTTGCACAGGATTAATGGTGAGGGGGGCATTCATTTTTAAGATTGTCTTGTTGGGTTGTCACAGAAAAAAAGATATTCTTTTAGCTTGGGAATGGAAAAAGAAAGAAATGTGTTCTTTTTGAATTTTGCTCTACATTTTTTTCCTCTTCCTCTGTGTCCTCACGTTGTGTTTGTGAAGACTCAAGAAGACACACAGGTCTTTCCTTAAGATTTCCTCAAGATCTATCTCTCAGGAGAGACTATAGAACAAGACACATGTCTACAATCCAACAATCAAATGAATTATAAATCAGGCAATCGTAGAAGTAACCCGGACATCAGTTTGTAGTTTACGCCACATAAAGGTGTAATATTCTAGACACCAAGAGAGTGCACAAGATTTTATAACTCTTTCCTTGAAACTTTGTGTCTGGCATGTTTTTTACACCAGCTATCATACGAGAGGAATGTAAGTCCTGCTCCTGCCATACTGTGTATGAATGATTTCTAGAAATTGTTGCGAGGTGCGCTTGTGGATGAGATACTGGGATATGAGTGTCCCATGTTTGGTGAGCCAGCAAAAGCCCTTTGGCTGTAGTCATATTTTTTGGTCCTCACTGGGGTATTTTTAAACATGGGCTTTTGATACTATTTCAAATGTATAACATGTGGCACAGCTATTGATCCTAATCATCTGACAGCCATATTTGGAATTCTCCCAGAGCTCTTGAGAAATAACCACTAACCAAGCTGCTGCGTTGGCCTTTTCTTTGCACTGATTGCTCAATGAGTGAGTAAGGAGTTGTGAAATGGAAAAAGACTGTGTCTACATGGATGTAGTGGTACACGTAAACTATAACAGTAAACTACACTCAGCTCAACAAAGTTTGATTAAAACTATCAACTTTTGCATTAACATTTTTGTTTAACTACATATTGAAAATCTATACAAGTACTTATTTTTTGAGGAGCGAAATGTTCAACATATTTCTTTTTCAAAATTTATGAGAAAACAAGACTACCATAACCCCAACCTCCAAAAAACCAATTAAAACTATTTAAGACTTGTAGAAACCTAAAATAAACCATAAAGCAGGCTGTGGAAGGGCAACCATTAAATGACTGGCTAGAGGGTAAGGAGAAATAGAAGAAGAGCACAGAAAGTTGTAAAGAAATTCGTAAAGAAAATAGATTTGTGGGTTGGTGGGTTGAGCAGCAGCGTGGAGTATCTGGGTTTGCACCCATGAAAAACTTGTCAAATCTTCTCTGCCAATGGCAATTTTTTTCACCGTTGTCTTTTTTTCCCTTGGGATTGGATTATTGAAGTCTGATAAAAACAAGGCATATTGACAGTTTAACTATTTATTAATTTACCACATGTTTCTGTGAAGGTCAGCCATGACAGGTCTCCTGCCAGTCCTATGAGACCGATTAGCTGTGTGCAGTCTTTTCCAGATTGTCTGGGTAGAGAACCATCGACCACATTGTCCTGCAAATCTGTAAAAGACTGCCCACAGGTTCCTATGTGCTGACAGAGTGAAGAAACGGTCTTCTTGGGGCGCCTACTTTGTGGCCTGTCTCTGACATACCTCGTTATATGGAACTTGGCCTCATTTTTGAGATGATAATATGGCTCACTTCAAACAATGCTACAACTTGGTTTCACAGAACACCAGCATGAAACAACTCCACGGCACAGGTTCTATCCAGATCTGTCAAATGTGGAGAAACTAACTGACCACTGTAGCAGGGTCCATGCTCACAGCAGCTGCTAATCAGGTGCCAATCAGGTACCAGAAGCTTAAAACAAGAATCAATAGCAAAATAAGATGTTGGCATTGGCAGACAAGATTTGGCAAGGTTTTCATGGGTGCAGCCTACATACTCAGCTCTGCTACTCAACCCACCAAAGCATTTCTTTTTACACATATGGCACCATTTAACTGGATATAAACTGGCTTTTCAACATTATAAGATTTCTTCCAAGAAACATTGTTAAAAAATAGTCAACCAAACACAAACGTCCTTACTCTTTGTGCTAAGTTTATAAATGTTATTTGTAGAGACAAATTTTTAATAAGAATAACATGTAAGTTAGTAACTATCAGTCACACCAGATTATTTCACTGCATGACAAATGTCTTTTTGATACTCAAGATAACAGTGTGGCAACTATCTTGTTCACAGTGGGACAGGAGGAGGACTGTGTCAGACAGACTAGAATATCAGGTGGAAAGAGCCATTAATGATATGTAATTACAGAGTCTGGTTGGCAGTGGCAGCCGAAGCAGAGGAACTTGAGGTGGAGATGGAAATGGAGGTTTCTGGGGTATGTCTGTGCCTGTGTCTGTGAGTGTGTGCATGTTTGTGCAGAGTGGACCTCAAGCGAAATGCTCCACCACCCATGGAACTAATTTAAAGTCCTCGTTTAGAAGCTGTCACACGAAGGGCTCTGATGACCACTGATCTCTGCACATTTAACGGCACAGGCAGCTGTCAGGGGTTTGACAGACAGGCCCCACCACTGACTGATTACATACAGGGCCAGGGTGAACTGTGATCTGGTGAACTTTATTTTCCCTGGCAGGTCCAACGTGTGGTGCATGCCTCAGCTTGGCCATTCGCAAGCCTGCTCTGTCTTGGATAGACTCTCCCATCTACTCCATTAACACCATATATCCATAACCTGAGTTATATTTAGGTTATGATTTATTAAACTGATGATGGAGAATACGCAACACCTTTTAAAATGAAAAAATAAACACTTTGGTACACTTTCAGTGACAGCAGAGGAAGAAGCCTTCCAGGCTGAGTGCCTAGTATGCAGGTATTAGCACTAAGCATCCTCCACATCACTTATCCTAAATGATGCATATTTTATACCTTGGTACAAATGTCTGAGTATTAAATAGGATTCAGTTTTATCAGAAACGTTGTGTCAGGAAATTTCAAATTACAAAGAACGGTGCCAAAGTCTTCACCTGCTTTGGTGCTGCCATTCTGAGTGAGGTAGACTGTAAGATGTAAGGATATTCAGGCACAGATTTATCTGCATCTGACTGGGGATGGAATCATATAAACTAATTTTGAGATTAATCAGTAATTACTTCAAAACTGCGCATTTCCCAGTTGAATGCACTTTAGCAGATTCACTAAAGTTGTTGAACTGAATTCAAAGAGGCAACCTTCTGAGCACGACATAAAAACGCTGGATAAAAAAATTCAGGAATAAATACAGCAATGCCATTTTAAATGTGTTTTTATGTTCATAATTGCTTTTTAGACTTTAGAATATACAGTTATTTTAAAAGTTAAATGCAAAGGTGTTTTGCTTAAAATTCCTGCATACTTCAGGTCTAGTCTGACACTAACATATGTTGCGATGTTATACCACAGCACAAAACACACACACGTCCACCAGCACATTTCATCCCATTGTTGTTTCTTTATTAATCATATTATAGTTCTCTCTTCGTTGAGCTTTTGCAGATTGATTGCAGAGGCTCACTGGCGTGTAGCTTTTTAGTTGCTTTTTTCACTATTAGTTTAATAAGAAAAACAGAAAGAAAGAAAATGATTACTGGTGTTCCTCAAACCACTGTTGCTAATAAAGGGGAATAATGGCAAAAACAATTAGAAATAATAACTATAATAACTATATGGAAACACATAATGGGCGTAATTCAACCCTAAGAGTGTCAGGTATTGTAATTTTAAGGCCATGCTGGCCATAATGAGGAGTTAGGCCTATAAACACTCTGGTCCTAATTTAGAGTCGCTGTTTTTGTGATTTACTAGAGTTGACCTACTGTGTTTTCTTTCATCGTCACCGGTTCTGTTTATTTTATATTGTTGTGATTTCAGTGTGCTTGTTCTATTTCAATGTCTATTTTAGTGTGGATTTTAATTTCCTGTCTACATTATCTTTGTTTAGAAAAGTGCTTTTATCAGTCAGTGAGAGGGCTTTGTATTTTCTTGGTGCCCTTAAAAGTGTGATAACCGCTGTACTCACCATTATAACTTATTGTTGCACAACTGTGGTGTGTGAACATTTAAGTGCTGTGTTACTGATGTATGTATTTTTGTGTCTTTAGCCCAGGAAAAAAAAGTCTTTTATTGGCTGTCCAAACCTAACCCCAGTCTTGGATGTTTTTTAGGTCTTATATTTGGTTATAACCTTTCCATTTTTCTTATTATCACTGTTATTTGAGCTGGGCATTGCTGACAGCCATGCTTCATGAGTTTAATTTATTAGCAATAGTTGGAGGAGAGGCCGTAATCAGATGGTCAACTGCCTGGTTTGTTCAAGGCCTTTTCCTGTTTTTATTTGTTTTTGCAGAGGCACATCTCCCATAAGTCGTGTTGGGTTTTGTAAGTAATTATTTTTAGATTAATAAAAACTCTTTGAAGTTCAGCAACCTTGTGGCATCATATATGCTGGGTTGCTTTCTGCCTCCTGGGATAGACTCATACTGCCACCTCCAGATCCTAATTTAGACTCTGTGGGTTTTCTTTTCCTTTTTCTTTTTTTATCAGTTCATCAGTTTATTTAGTTCTGTACATATTGCTAGTTCACTGAAGTGATACATATCTTCTAATGAAGGAGGATGTACTTATCAATACATTTAGGAAAAAAACGATTCTTCCCTGCTGAACAAAAGTATTAGAACATGTTTAAAGACAGCAACAAAAGTCCAAATCGAGAGCATGGAGAGGTGGTGAAGGTGCAATTCAGAGGCTTCTTAATCTTAGTTCACCTTCTTAACTTTCATTGTGATTCAGTTTTTTACCCTTCAGCCGTGAAAGGCTGACGGGGTATTGTTATCACCCTGTTGGGCGGGCAGCCTAGTGGATGACATGGAAACCCAAGTTTGTGAATACAATCACTTGAGAATGAAGTGACATATGACTTTCAAATTTATACCACAGGTGTATCTACTAAAAATGTCGGACGAGTCCGAATGTCAGTGACCATGACCTCAAGGTTAGAGTTCAGAGGTCAAGTTTTCTGAAAATCCTGTAAATGCGATAACTTGAGAACAAGCAACAGCTTCAATCACTTTTAAAATCACTTTTTGTCAGGTTCAACTCTGATTCACAGGGTATGTATCTATACATAAAACCCAAGCTCATTGTATTATTCATTCAGTTCATTAACTGACTGATAAAGATTTTTAGCAGCAATTTCGATACAAGCAGATTTAGCTATATTTGACTTTATTAAAACTCCACAGCAGCTCTGTGACATCCTTGAACATATAATGTCTGATTTATATTTGTGGTTTCATCAACTTTGTGCACAAGTTTGGAGACCCGTTAAAATTTCAGAACTTCATTAGCCCTAATTGACTTGCTAGGATTCATAAGGCAGGTCAACAACTGTTGTTAGGATTGTGAACTAATGACAGTTTTTAGAGCTCATAAATTCTCGACTTTTCAACCATAGGCTCCTCTCAGCAACTGACTGAGCATCTTAAAATTAAGCAAATTGATGCCTGCAAAGCAAGGGAAGGTATACAAAAGAAATCAAAGTACTTCCAGCTTGCAATTTCCATGCTTTAGAATGTCTCATACAAATGGCAGGTAAGATTAACTATGACAGATTTAAGAGAACAAGAAAATTTTCAGGAAAGGTGCACATCTGCCCAGCAGAAATGCTGCAGGGGAACAGCATGGAGTTTAGATGAGAGGTGGTGAGGCTCTGTTGCATTGTGCAATATTAAAGAACAAACAAAGTCTACATGGAATGTGGTCTCATCACAAAAATAAACACTGAAACATATTCTGGATGGGCTTGTTTCAGAAGAGGCTAGACTTAGGTTATTGTGGTCACAACACTTAAGGTTATACTTTGAGAAATAAAGAACATGTTGCCAAGTGTTAAGAAGTGGACATTTCAACTTTGATGTTGTGTGGCAAGTATGGGCCCAGGAAGCATTGCAGTACAGATTGCTTTTTTTCACTTCACAAATTAACTAATTTGCAGTTTTAATGATTTGCCAAAAACCTTTTCATATACCTGTGCATAATTTCTACTAACACTTAAGGTCAGAGGAAATACAAAAGCAATGTTCGTTGTCTGTCACTTTGTAAAGCGATGCTACTGACATCTCTCTTTTCTTGGACAAAGAAAGCCGTCAAATAAGAATTCTAGCCTGTCTACCTGCAAATCTCCCTCCATCTGTGGATTAGATATAAGTCCTCCAAAATCTTGGGCTGGTCCTACATCAGAGGATGTGCGGTGCTAGGGAAGTTACGTAACTCATTAAGACCTCACTGCTCTCTCCTGGGTTGGTTTCTTATCCCTCTAAACTTTCAGCCTTTGAGCAAATAAAGCCATATAAGAAGGCTGAACTATAAGACCCCCACAAACTCTGTAAAACTTTCTGATCTAACAGCTTGAATTCAACTTGAGGGCAGCCCATTTGAACTGCGTCATTAAGCATCATTACACTCAATGTTCTGCTTTCTAATCAGCAATGTTATTCTCATCCAAGGTAGTGGGGATCTTTTGTCATAGAGGGAATAGCTGAATAATGGTAATGTTTTGTTTTTAATTGCAGATATATCATTATTTGTCATTATCTTATAGACAGACTTACTACAGACTGACACAACTGATTAGCCTATCTCTATCATTTCTTCTTTTCATTAATTCTAGATCTCCATAGATATAGATAAATCTACATCTGTAGAGATAGATATAGGTCTATAAAACATAAAACATAATTTACATTGTATCATATTTTCTTTACCACTATCCACTTCTGTCAGCCTTTTTTTGTTAATAACTTTTTGTCCTTCAGGAAGATCTTGGTCTCAGGCTTCCATTACCTGTCTTTCATACAACACATTAGAACAACATTGCTATGACTGGCATTCTGCATTAGCAATCCCCTTCGTAGCCCTTTTCCTATTGTCATTCCACAGCAGCACTGGGCTGCAATGTTCTCCCTCACTCTCTCTGAACTGCCATGACAACGTGCTGGAAAAGCCTGACGAAGCCCGAAGGCCTCCTCAGTCAAGAGGGCTCTGCTCGCCTCTGCAGATGACTGCACTGTTTCATTTATTTTCATGAAGGAAAACAAAAGGCAAGATTGAACAGGGGATAAGGCAGCCCAGCTAAACACGCCTCAGAGACTGACCCCACATACTGTTGCTGGCAGCATACAATTTGCCACAAGAATCCTTCCTGTCTGTAGAGACCAAAAATGATAGAAATATTTCAGTGTGGGTTTAATTACAACCTCTGCTTTGGGTACTGGAATGGTGTAGGAGCTTGCAGCTCAGGGTTTATGAAACCTTTTGATGCATATTAAAACTGAATATCTTAAATCTTTTTTTTGTGTGTGCAAGCAGCCATTGATATTGTATTGCTTACAAATAATGAAGTACAGTATTTTGCCAAACTCTTGAACCACCCTTCACTTCTTTATATTTTGCTTCCGAGGAGGCAGACCGTTTTGTACATTTTCTTTAAAGTTCTCTTGAGCAATAGCTCTCTGTTTTTTTGGTCTTTGAAAATTTAAAACTTTGGACATTGGCTGTTTTTTTTCACCCATTAGTCCTTCCATTTCACAATTTTCGGAGGAATTATTTTTGTTCATCAAACCACTGAACACTGACCTCAATGTTAAAAATAAAAGAGGCACCTAATTTAAGGGATAAGCTAGTGTTCTGTTTTTACTAGCAGCCTTTTGCAAAAACATACAATTTTTACCTATTTCTGTAGTTTAATCTATTAAAACATGCACATTTTTACAGGCATGAAATAGTATTTTTGCCTATCCAAAAGGTATATGGGTAGGTAAAAAATACTACCTACAAGGGAGGAAAAAATACTATTTTATGCCTGCAAGATTATTCCTAAATTGCTAATAGACAAAAACTCATATGGCATATGGCATATGTTTTGCACTGTGTCCTTAAAAGGTGTGAGAAAATGGAACAAGTAGAGGACAAATTTGTAGGCATTAATTTAATTTTATTTCATGTCTACAGCTTCACACATAAGATTTGAAGGATCGTATCTATGTTTTATCATCTGGGAAAGGGTCTCCCTCCCAAACAGCGCAAAAGTACAAAGGAATGAGACAACACGGTTGGCATCTGGAAAAGAACTTTAATCTCTTGAACTGAAATCAGAGCTCTAGCACACAAATATGTGCATAAACATGACTATATATCTGATTAATCTTAATCTACAGACAATTAAAATTATTGTCAGTAGATTACAGAGGTGACCTTCCCATCTCTAAACAGCTGACAACATGCCAAACAACAACAAGTGGTTATAGGCTAACATAGCACTTACCAACAGGATATCATCATCATCTAACCTTAGTATCACTGGACAGAAGTGAGCTTCACTGACTCCATTCACAAAGTTTTACAGCCTCATACAAAGTAAATAGACATGGACACATACTGGCAGCTGATGTAAACAACAGACTGACAGCGACCACTCACAATAGTTCAACATGTAGAGGAATATGTATTTGAATTTAGAAGGGTAAGAAAACTCCCCTCCCCTCCATTTGTGTGTCCCCGGGATCCCAGGGGCTATGTTGTCGGTGGGCTTTCACCCCATGGTTGGGTCTCCTATGGCAAATTGGTCCTGGTTAAAGGGACCAGACAAAGAGCGAACTAGATCTAAGGGAAAGGTCACCCTGCCTTGGATAGGGTTACCCTCCTATAGGTCCACCACCCAGAAGAGGCTCTGTACGGATCGGGTACAGTGTGTGCTAGTGGCTGGCCAATCCCTGGCTACTGACTAGAGTTTGGGACACAGAATGTCACCTCTCCGGTGGGGAAAGAACCTGAGTTGAGAGGTTCTGGCTAGATATAGTCAGGCTCATCTAAACGCACGGTTTGGGCTAAGGAACAAATCTCCTGGAGAGGGGCTGGACTGTGTCTCAGTCTGGAGTTGACCTTAGTGAGAATTGCTGAGGCTGCTCCACTGAGCTGCGGCGGCAAGGTGGTTGGTGCCTGTCATGGTGGTAACCCCCAAACCAGATGGTGGACACCAGAGATGGGCAGTAGCGCGTTACAAGTAACACATTACTGTAATCCGATTACTTTTTTCAAGTAACGAGTAAAGTAAGGGATTACTATTGCAAAAAAGGTAATTAGATTACTGTTACTTTCCCGTAAGCACGCTGCGTTACTGAAACCGTGATTTTTTTGCAAAAGTGTCTCATGACAATGACGTAAGTGAGTGCTACGTTCGTGGCTACAGCTGTGTGCAGATCAACAATGGATAATATATCGAGTGCGGGAGAGCATATGACCGTGCAGCGTTTAAAGCCTGGAAGTACTGACGTTACTTTGAGTTTGAGTCCGTAAAAAGTGACAAAAACATTAGCGTCCGCTGTACAGTGCGTGGGAAGAAAACTTATTTTTACAGCGAAAAAAACCCCTAAACTTCCGAGCAAGCACCGAGTATGCTGCCACGGAATGGGAAATTCACAGAGAAACTCGCGGATTCTTCCACTGACCGCTGCGGCACACCTGCACCGGGGCAAACCTCTGCCTGCCCCACTCCTGCTATACAGGTGAAAATAGAGCAACAGGACCGCTGAGTCTTTGATTTTATTTACTGTTTTACTTGCATCTATTTGAAAGACTGAGTGTAAACACAAAAACCTATTTTATGTAATATGCTGGAATATGCAGAAAATAGGTTTAAATGTTAAACAAATTTCTTCCAGTCAGAGAATGTTGCATATAATTTAATTTTTGCTTGATGCATAAAGTTAAAAGATTAAAACTAATAAAACAAATTTTAAAAAGAGACTTTTTCCATTTGATTACATTTTATATGATAGATTATGCAGAAAAAGTAGAATTGGGCTGAAAGAGCTATCGCTTTATTACCTATTCAGGTTGTAAATCATTTTTTTAAAGTAACTAAGTAACTAATTACTTTTGAAAATAAGTAATCAGTAAAGTAACGAAATTACTTTTTGGGGGAAGTAATCAGTAATTAGTTACTGATTACTTTTTTCAAGTAACTTGACCAACACTGGTGGACACTGAAGGTGAAAGGAACCATCAGGCTGAAGAAGGAGTCCTATCGGGTTTGGTTTGCCTGTGGGACTTCAAAGGCAGCCGATAGGTACTGACAGGCCAAGTGGAAAATGGCTCGGGCAGTAGCTGAAGCAAGAACTTGGATTTGGGAGGAGTTTGAAGAAGTCATGTGTAACCGGTTACTTCTTCACCCTGCTGTAACAGGCCGGCCCAAATAAACTCCTCGACCTTGCGTTGTGTTATAATTTTAAAGCAGACAAGGAGTCTCTGGTTGATTGTTGCAGATTTATTTCCTGAATGGAAACATAATGGTGTCGGGTCAGTGCAAATGGCTCGCCACACACCACTCTGCACAGCACACTACAGCAGAAGATCCCGTTAGCATTCCACTTTAGCATACAGAGTTTTACACAATATTAAACAAATGAAAAGTACATAAAACTGGTGTCAGGCACTTATTACACTCTGTGTCCGCCAGTTGAGCAAACAAATTTTATGTATCTGTTATAATTAACTGCACTGACATTTGTGGCAAGTGGAATAATACCACATAAACAATGTTACACATGGGAAAAGACTTTCATACTGCCTTAAACGGATTCTGGCAAACCGTCAGGCAACTCAGGAGGGTAAAGCAGTGCTCTACCTGCACTGTGTTTTGTGGCTGTGGAGTGCTGCTGACTTTGAATGAGGACTATTGTCAGGCAGTGGAAGGAATACTTTGAGGACCTCCTTAATGCCACTGACATGTCTTCCATAGAGGAAGCAGACTCTGGGGATGAGGGGGATGACTCCTGCATCACCAGGGGCGAGGTCACTCAGGCAATTAAACAGCTCCTTAGTGGCAGGGCCCCTGGGGTGGATGAGGTTCGCCCTGAGTTCCTGAACGCTCTGGATGCTGTAGAGCTGTATTGGTTGGAGCATTGAGTTTGCCAAACCGGTCTACATGGGTTTTGTGCACTTAGAGAAGGCGTTCAACCATGTCCCTCAGAGTGTTCTGTGGGAGTGCTTCAGCAGTATGGGGTGCCAAGCCATTCAATATTTATACAACCAATGCAAGAGCTTGGTCTGTATAGCCGGAAATAACTCGGAGTCATTCCCGGTGGGTGTTGGACTCAGCCAGGGCTTTAACACAGATTCTGTTCCTTATTTTTATGGACAGAATTAACTAGGCGCAGCCAAGTAGTGGAAGGCTTCCATGGGCCATTTCAGAATCTTGTCTTGACTTTTTTGCAGATGATGTGGTTCTGACCACCACCTTCATCAGGTGGTGGTCTCCAACTCGCACTGGAGTGGTTCGCAGCTGAGTGTGAAGTGGAATGAGTGTGAGCAGGAATGAGAATGAGCACCTCCTGAGGGCCATGGTCCTCAGCCAGAAAAGGGTGGAGTGCCCACTTCGGGTCAGTGAGGAGTTATTGCCGCAAGTGGAGGAGTTTAGGTATCTCGGGTCTTGTTCAAGAGTAGGGATGGGTACTGGTATCCGGTGCCATAATGGCACCGGTTCTGACATAAACGGTAGTAACCAGACCGAAAAGCAGAGCACATTTCGGTGCTTTATTTCGGTGCTTTTTTTTCCTGAGATGTCATACACTTTGGATTCTAGCCAATCATTTTACCGTTCCAAGGACAGTAGGCGGGCCCAGGTACGTATGTTCTTTTAGAGCAGAGCTACAGATTAAAAATGCCCAAGGCGAAGCAGTCAAAAGTCTGGCTGTACTTCACAGCAAAAGATGCAAACTCAGCAGCCTGCAACAAGTGCTTTAAGGTGATACTGTGCAAAGGAGGTAACACTTTGAATCTGATGAAACACCTGGCGACGCATAGCCTTTTTTTTAAAAGCCGAGAAACGCGCCGTATTTGATAGCTTGCTGCAAGACCTCACACCGAGCACATCTACTGCGGGTGTGGTGCCTGTTATCGGACCCGGAGTTAGCAACATCCCCCAAAAACCCGAAGAGTAGAGTCCTGGCCCCTAGCCCTGCCAGTGTAGCAGAAATGATGACGGATGATGATGGCAGCAGCAGCTGTTCTTCTCTGCGTGAGTAGCTTAATGTTGTTCGTGTGTAATTTACATTGAGTAGGCTAACCACATTATTACATTAATGCATGTAAGGTGAACTAGCAAACACCGTCGTAGTTACATGCGGCTGTCTTCTTGTTTGATGGCAGATACTCCCTTCACCCTGGCCAAAAAGGCTAAAATGACCAAAGAAAAAGTGGAAAACAGCTGAACATGAGAGGTTTTTGGACAAAGTTTGTGTTTTTTCCATTGTTTAAGCACTGCTTCCAGCCAAGAGTGATACCATATATGCCCTATAGCTGCAGAAAAGGCTAACATTGTTATTTTTTTTTACAAAAAAACAGCTAAACATGAGAGGGTTTTGGACAAAGTGTGTTCTCCATTCTTTAAGCACCGGTTCGAGCACCGTTTAAGCACCGGCACCGTTTCAAAAGTACCGGTTTGGCACCGGTATTGGATAATACCTAAACGATACCCATCCCTATTCAAGAGTGAGGGGAGAGGGGAGAAGGAGATCGATAGACGGATTGGTGCTGTGGCTGCAGTGATGTGGACGTTGTACTTGTCCATCGTGAAGAAAGCTGAGCATAAAGACGAAGCTCTCAATTTCTACATTCCTATATATACAATGTGAAAGTAATATTAATTTTTTCAAAAAAAAAAAAAACCAACAGAAATACTGAGAGTTTACTGAGGGTCAAACATTTAATCAAATGTTTAAATTAAAAAAAGAATTGGAAGCTTTCAACAGTCGCTTGCCCATGCCCACTCATTTCTGCTTTGAAAATGATGCATCTGCCAGACCATCAGAGGAGGCACAGAGGAGGCCCCTCTTTTCTGAGATCCCTTGCTGCTTTGATGCCTCAATAGACCTGCGGCCAATAAGACACAAAGAGAGGTGGAGAGATTACTGATGCAATATATCTGAATTCATAGCTGGATGAGGCACTTCAAGACTCCAGAGATAAGTCAGACATTTGGACTGAGAAGAATTTTTACATATAACTTCAAGTATGTCGTTGTATCATGTAATTATTCTTCATGTTTGTGGAGGTGGTGAAATTTTTGCTTTTCTTTTACTTTGTTTAATTTTTATCTCTTCCAAACTGTATTACAAAAACTCTTGGTCATTATAAAGACAAAAAAAGTTTGTTTGCATGCATAAAATTGGTTCTGTGATGTCACTAAGAAAATTTCCACACAATTTGGAAGGAATTTGAAATGTGTGAAAATTTGTTAATTCTAATTTGTATTTTTAATTTGTCTTGTATGAACCAGGTTATGAACAGAATTACTGAGATTTATTCATGAAGAGAATTATAAGGTCTGTGTTACACTGTATTGATTGACAATCTATATTCCGATATTATGCTCAGATATGTCATGTTTCATTTGCTGAGAATTTATTCTGCTAAGTAGCTGTCCATTTTACTTGAATATAAAACCAACCTGAGAATGAGATAAACGAGACGAGTGAAAAAGAGCTGAGAAGTGCAGAGGATGTCTGAGCGTTACTGTAGATAATCTTGGGGATATGACTGTGGCTGCGCTTTTAGCCAATGTACCCTCTGCTTCAACCTTGCCCGAAGCTAGTGTAGAGTTAGGGCAGCATGCCTGAGGCCTGGCCATGTCTGAGTGATTAGATAGAGCAGGAGAGGCCAAGCAGTAGGAGCCTCAGCCAAGCTTATGCTGCACTGACCACTCTGAGACCAACATCACATCGGTGAGCACGGCAGGAGGCTGTCATTGCTTTTATTCATTCACAACACCTCCAAAGAAAGTAAATACCACAAGTAACCACATTGAGTCGTGTAAACATTTTCACTATCGATTAATTTTCCAAAACATTTATGCCCATTTTGCGGAACATGTCATGTGTCCACCGTGAGCGATGACAGCACAGCTGGCAGGGGGGACACTGTTATATATTTCATGCTGCGTAAATGTGCCTTTTTCTCTACCATGCTTTATGGTAATGAGATTCACTGAAGTGTCAAATGCTGCTCTGGGCATTTTCCATCTCTGAGTTCAGGTTAGAAGGCACCAAGGCTTTGACAGTTGCAGATGTAGCCATGTCATGTCTGACATGACAGTCAGGTTTGAAAACACTGCAGCAAAACACTTTCTCCACGCAAATAGGATGTCCTTTAAAGACCCCAATGCAACATAAATGAAAACAGCTTCTCATTTTAAATGTGCCCCTGAATCCATTAAATCCATGTTATCTATCCATCCATTAAATCAACCCCTCAGGTGCTGAAATGCATTTGGGGGAAAAAGTGAAAATCTGGGAAACATCAACAGCGATGTGTGTTTTGGTTGCAAGTCCTGTTTACTTTTCGGAAAGCTGACTATCAAGCTGAGAGGAATGTTTTTTAATGGGATTCACACTACACCAAATCAGCAGTCACGAACCTCAGAGTTTGTCCACAGTGGACGCTCAGGGGAGTGATGATAGCAGGAATGAGGCCATACACGCCAGCATTCCTCTCTTCTTGATTTGGTAGTTGCAGTTCCAATCTTTGAAGGTAACCAAATGACAAATTTTGCTGGGTGGATCTAAAGCCACCATGTGCGAATTCAGATGTCTGCAAAGTCTGCATTTCATCTCCTGCACATAAAAATAGACAGGATTTCCCTTGAAGAAAATAAAACATAAACAAGCGCTACCTTTGATGTAATAGCATTTTTTTTTCCATTTTAACTCAGATGATTCATAAATCTAGGTAACCTGCACAGATAGAAACATGTACAGAATCTGTCGTGTACATTACCATGACAATTTTGAAAAATAAATGGTTTTATTCCCTGCAATTTCTAATTGACAAGTTGTAATGACAGAATGTTTTTTCTTTGAATTCCAGCCAAAGTGCCTCCACACTCTGATGCCTGCAGCAAAAGCACCATCTGTACCACATTTCATGAATGTTTTGTCATTTTCATTTTAGAAGAATGCTTTCCTGATGAGCAGGTTTTTATTATCTGCCTTAATGAGTCAAAGGTTTTGTCCCATAGCTTTGTTGACATGTTTCTAACAAGCTGTTCACTTTGTTTTGTAGTGAAACATAAATTATAATAACTCTGACGCCTTCTGTGAGTCTGATTGATGGCTTTGTGACTGCTTTACGTAGTCTATTTATGAAGAGGTGTTCTTTTCTTATCAGGTAAATTAGCCATATAGGTTCCCAAGCCTCTTCTATCCCAGGTCTTTTATTTTGCAAATGCTTCTTTTCAGATTATGTTTCGCTAAGCTACATTCTTTTTAATCCCCTTGCCTTGCTCCCTGGCAGATGTTTGCTTTGGTTGGCTTGAACAGTAGTAATTTATTTATTGTGGAAGCCATAATAGCACTGAGCTGGTAAACAACAACTGCCTCTTGAAATATAAACAGGGCTTGATATAGGCTCTAAAGGCTGATCAGTTGTCAGGCTCTGGCTGGAATATGCCATATTGACTGTAATGTATGTGTTGCCGTGTATGTTTGTCATTGCATGCGACTGTCCCCTCTCAACCCCCATGGGAACCATAGCATGGACAGTGCTCTTTTTACTTCACAGATGGAGTTTGCAATTGGTTACCTCTGGTGAATAATCTTCTCATTACTTATCATGATGAACTGTGGCATGCAAATATCAATAAGGGACTGGTGAAGCAATCCAATTAAGGCCTAAAACCACGAGTCTCATTAGTGCTGAGTCTCTGATAATGCAAATGACACCCTACAAGTAATCAACCTTGAATATAAATGGCCTTTGTAAATCCACCACTACAGGTGATTCTGCCTACCTGGGGGTGATTAAAGACTCAAACACTGCTCTGTTTGAAATTTTAGAATAGAAATTAGCATTTCACAGCACAGGCCAGAGAATAGTGCCATGTAAGGGAAGATTCCCCTGGTATATGCACATATGGCCTAGTGATATATGATCATTTTAAACCACAGCACCAGAAAACACTACAACTTAATATATGATGCAAAGTTATTATTAAAGTTGTTATTATTTTAGGATGATTGATGATGTGTTTAATATCACACAGAATGCATGTAAGATATGTTATTATTTGTACCAAAACTGGGAAGGTGGCTGGCATTGTTTTCTTGTCTTTCTTTTGGGACATGAACAGATGTTATTAACATGACAGTTAACCAAGATGTCTTTGAAAAATTGTACATCAAAATTAAATCAAAATGAAGGCAGAAGAATGCTGACTAAGTAAAAAGATCAGTAAGTCAGTAGAGTGGTGACCCATCCAATGATACATTCCTGTCCCGTTTTGTTTTTACTTTTTAAAAATACCATACATTTTTTATGGTATAACTGGAGTACGTGGTTTAAATGACTGAGATCACACAACTTGAGGTGAAGCTTAACAAGGATAGGTTTTAAACATCTCTTCAGTCTTTATTGATTTTAAAATGGTTAATGAAGGGTTTTTTATGGCGAGGTAATTCTATGGAGAGAGGATGGGTCAGCACAAGTAGCCTCTAACCAGAGAAGCATGGAGACATGATGCAACAAAAATGCAACCAGACAGAAAAATCCCTGGGAGATATTAAAGTCTGCCTTGTGCTCCCAATGGCCATTTCACACCAGCTGCGGCAGCCTATTGAGCTTCAGGCACATAGACAGACATGACCATTTGTTTCGGCATTGTTAACAGTTAATTGGTTCATACATTCACAACAAAGTATTGGTTGTAATGAAAAACATTTAAACTTTCTCCCAGTCATATATTTTTAAAGTACTTGCATTCTGTTTGTTTAATTCACACTTGATTCTGTACACATTATATAGATGTGCTATAAGCTTTTATTTGAGCTTTAGTAGATTTTGTTATCTTTTAGTCTAATGGTAGCTATTGATGAATATATGAATGGTGATATTTTTCAAAATACTGAAAATTTATTGTGCTAATGCCTCTTAGATGAAAATATCTGAATTTATCAAATCACATAACCCACTTCTTTATGGAGAATGTTTTGCACCATTTCCAAGCTCCCCTAGCAGGGAGAGGCTCATTCAGCTCTGCTATGACAAAGAATAGTAAAAGGAATAATTTCTGCCTGCTACAGTTACAGTTATTTTTAGGAGAATATTGCAAGACCTGAGAAACGTAGTGCAAAGTGAGTTTAACAAAGTCAGGCTTTCTTTCCACTAACTTGCTTAATAAAATCGAAAATTCAGGGATAATGACTCTTACAATTCTTGTTTTGAACTTTCTTAATTACCCAGGCTTTATGCTTCCGGGTATGCGTTCAGCACATGTTACCATGATAATTAAGTACTAATCAAGCCAGCAAAACTTCAGCTTTAGTCTCATTATCCCTCCGAAACTCATTTTGCTTTGTAGTTCATTCTTCAGGTCTTCACTCATGTGTATTTTATTCAAAAGTTTGTATGTGTTTACCCCTTCTTACTATTAAGGTCCTTTCTGCTTTTCCCCCTCAAGCCAGCCTGACTGACCTTTTAGCATTTACAGACATAAATAGCAGCCTGATAGGAGAAGCTAGAGCAAAGGTCCTAGGGTCATCGACACAGTGATGTAATGTGCATGACCTCAAGGAACCTGACCAAATAAGGAGAGGCCATCTCTAAAAGTACTAGTACTTTGATTTATCATGTCATCCTTTTTTTCCCAGAATAATTTGTTCATAATCTTACTGATTATCCTATACATTGTGTCAATTATATACACACATTATAGACATTCAGCATGTAGTTATTATTACCATGTATTATAATATTATAATTTCCGAATGTTCAACGGCTTTTCAACAGTTTGAGCCTTTGTCATTCTCGACTTTAAAGGAAATAATTAATAACCTGAGAAGCTCAGATTCTTTGCATGACATTATTCCCTCTCGTATCATTAAGGATGCTTTGAATACAATTGGGTCCTGTATCTTACTTTTAATGAACTCATCACTGTTATCTGGCTGTGTTCCGACTGTCTTTAAACATGCAGTCATGCAACCTGTTATTAAGAAAAGCAGCCTTGATCATTCTCGCAAATTACAGGCCAATTTCTAAACTTATATCACTGATAAACGGTATCAGTGATAAATTCCAGTCCGGATTTAAACTGCGTCACAGTACCGAAACTGCCCTACTAAGAGTTTTCAATGACCTCCTTCTAATCGCGGACTCTGCGGTCTTAGTTCTATTAGATCTGACTTCAGCCTCTGATACGGTTGACCGTGAGATTTTTTTGGCAAGGTTAGAGCACGTAGTTGGCCTTAAAGGAAATGTTCTTTCATGGTTTGCATCATATTTTTCGGAGAGGTCGTTCTCTGTCACGATGGGAAAACATTCCTCTTCTTCTGCCCCTTTTTGCTGTGGTGTGCCTCAGGGCTCCGTGCTGGGTCCTGTGTTGTTCTCCCTGTACATGTTGCCCTTGGGCTCCATTTCTGAAAAACACGATGTCTCTTTTAATTTTATGCTGATGATATTCAAATCTACCTCCACTTGACTGGGGATGTTTCATCTTCACCACATCCTCTGTTTGATTGTTTGAGGGATGTCAAAGACTGGTTATCATGTAACTCTCTTACTCTAAATGAAAAGAAGACGGAAATTATTGTTTTTGATAGAAATATGCCTCTGGGACAACTAACTGGTACACTTGGGCCTGTTGCTATTCACCTCACTGATGCTGCTAGGAATCTTGGAGTTTTTATGGATAGTTCCTTCAAACTGGATAAACAGGTGTCTACTGTGGTAAAAACTAGCTTCCATCAACTACGCCAAATTTCTAAGGCTAAACCTTATATACCACGCAAAGATCTAGAGAAACTTATTCATGCATTTATCACTTCAAGACTAGATTATTGTAACTCTCTTTACTTGGGCCTCCAATCTTCCCTCTTTCAGCGATTGCAGTTGGTCCAAAATGCCGCAGCACGTCTCTTAACCGGCACTAGAAGGTATGATTCCATCACCCCTGTTCTAGCCAACTTACATTGGCTTCCTATCAAATATCAAATCGATTTTAAAATCTTATTGTTTACATATAAAATCCTAAATGATATGGCACCTGATTACTTAGCTGATCTCCTCTGTCTGTATAGCCCTAAGAGAGCACTAAGATCATCGGGTCAACTGCTCTTAGTGCAACCTAGGTCTCAGCTGAAGATCAGAGGAGACCGTGCCTTTGCCATTAAGGCAAATTATGGAATAATCTTCCTCTTCACATTTGCGCATCAGATTCTATTCAATCGTTTAAATCACGTCTAAAAACGTTCTTGTTTAACCTGGCATTCGAGGCTAATTAGTATGATTTTCATCTGGCTCTGCATTTATATTTATATTACGTAATTATTTTACATCTGTAATTTATATTTTTATTGTGATTTGATCTGTATCATGGTTTTACTGGAAAGCACTTTGGTGTACTTTGGTCTTTAAATGTGCTATACAAATAAATCTGATATGATACGATATGTCACTGTCACTGCACAATGCATGTTGAGCATATATCATAGTAAAACTATGGTTCTTATTTGGTATTTTTAGTTATTTTCTTTTTTAGTCACCTAACTTATAACTTACTCAATCTATTGGCGAGTAAACTAAACTGAATATCATGAAAGCTAGAGAAGATTCTGACGTCCTCTATATCAATGCAGTTACCAAATTATATGCAGTTGTATCCACTATATCAACCACAGCTGGAAATAAAATGCAATATATTGTCTAACTGCATAAATTCAACTGTTTGCTCGAAAATGAAAGTGTTTGTCTAGGAAACCATACAACTGCTGAGTACATGGTTAACCTGTTGTTCAAGAAGTAATTACATTTTTACGCTGTTTTCATGTGTTTTGTTTTACTTTTGACAAACATGGTAACAAGGTATAATGCATCCACAAGTCTGTCACAAAAAAAAGTCTTGAATCACTCTTGTTTTTACTATTTTTGGCTGGATTGTCTTAAATGTCTCTTGAAGCACTTGGACTAGAGCCGAACTTCAACTTTTCGAACTATTTCCTCAGGTTTAGTCCTGTAATGCAGGCTTGCAAAAGATTAAGCTTTCCAGGATTTGGCAAGAGCCAACAACCAAGGGCGGTGCAGCTTTAGTGGGAGGAAAAGACAATGAACTGTAAGAAGTAATTTTTAAACACATTTTCACTCAGAAATGCAACATCAATATTGATTGCCAAATTCAGCTGCTCCACTCTTAATTCAGAAAGAAAAAAAAACTAAGTAAAACACGAGTTTACCAGTGGTAAAATTGTAGAAGTTTTATATGTATTTTGGCTGCTATCGCCTAAATTCATGCCTCTGCTGCTCTCCCAGAGCTTGATTTAGGGGCCTAGTGTATAATTGTAATAAAACACAAGTTTGAGAGACCACAACTGTGAGAGAAATAACACTGCTGTAATAGTGCTTCATGTGTTGCACCATTACAGCAATTTTCAAAGCCCTTCAAAATGGCACTACTTCAGATTATAGCTACCTTCTTCCATAACTGCCAAGCTGCCATCTGCTTAGACACTGGCAAACATCTAGCAGAGATATGCTGCAGCTTCACACACTAACCGATTACATCAATGAAACCTTAAAAATAAGTAATGAGATTCACTTAAATGTTACATGCTGAGAAATTTCAACATTTAGCAATTAAAATTAAATTAAGCAAAAGCTATTCCATTAATTCCACCCTTATTTTTTGATCCCTTTAATAATCAGATTACACTTGATTTAACTTTACTTTTCACAAAACAAAAATAACTCATGTGCTTTATATGACTTCCAGTGCAGTTACACCTTTGTTACAGTAACAAACTCCAGTGCAATTTCTCAAAGTAGATGGTAAATGCTAAATGGACTTGTTCTTATACAACGTTTTTCTACTCTAACTGAGCACTCAGTGTTTTTATACAACTTGCCTCATTGAGGTGCTTTTTTATCTACCATTCCACAAATTCATACTCCAGTGGATGCAATGGAGAGCAACTTGGGATTGGTATCTTGCCCAACGATATTTGGCATGCAGACTGGAGCAGAAAAAGATCAAACTACCAACCTTTACTAGATGACCTGCTCTACGTCCTGAGCCACAGCCACAAGATCATTATAACTGGGTTTCAATTCACAAATATTTTACAGCAAACTTTTAAAAAAAGAAAAAAAAAGAAAAAGAAAACTTGCATGGGAAAATGAGGCGCAGTGGTGAGATGTTTACACTGTAAAGGAAGACATTTATTCTAAAGTTAACTTTCTTTTCTGATTGATACATTGTCGTCTTATCTAGCAGCCTGGTTAAAACATCTGCCGGTGTCAGCATCAAGGTTAAAAAAAATCTTTATAATAAAACTGTATTCTATAAAATCCTCCATCTGTGAACCTTCAACACATTAGAAGTCTGGTAGAGCTTATTAGCAAGCTGCGGTCTGAAGAAGAGGGATTTGACATGTCAGAAAGCTTTCTATACCATAGGTGTTAACTTCTCAGGGTATTCATGTCTTATATAACCTGCAATGCTCCTCTACCCTATTAAAGCTGTATTATCAGTGTTCTTATTTTTCTTGTAATCCATTGCAGCTTTCTTAAGCAAATTTTGTTTCGCAAAACCTGTATGAGCACACTACAAAAACCATACACAGTCAATAATTGCCACATTTATAAAGTTTTTCTGTGCCCTGTCCATTAAGCAGTGTGTTGTTGGTTTCTTGTTGGGGTAGACAAAAGTAAGCTTCACATTTCTATCTGTCTAAAAGACTGAGCTACTTAATTATCATCCTGGCTTGTTATAAATTAAGAATTTCGTAAAAGCAATTTTGAATAAACTTGATTGCAACATAAATAATTTAATGCTAAAAGATGCAAAGATAGTGCTAGTGAATTTTTGCCAGGGACCGTGCCTCTATCAGAATACCATCCTTGTGAAAGATTTTTTACGCATTGCTTTTGTATTATGTTGTGGAGTCAGTTAAAACGGCTGTTATACTTCATTCTATCATGACCTTGTTTACCACTCTGTTCTTTTTAAATAGGACACGACAAGTCTTTAAGGTGTAATCAGCTTGGCAAAGGTAGCACTGTCATGGATAACTTTAGCTGTGACAGATGCCCACACAACCAGTACAATCAGGAGCATCCAGAAGGCAAAATTATATCGTATCAGTTTAAGTTTGTATAACAAAATGCTGGGAGGAAAGCCCTTTGTTTTAAACAGGCTTTTCTTTCAAGTAGCCATTTCATGTGTGTATACATACATGCTCATGTGGCTTTCAACATTTTACCAGGAGTTTATGTCGGTGTGTGGACAAACTTTTTTCCCATGAAAATATCACAAGTAATTTGAGATGCATACTCAAAACTATACCGATGTCTAGATATTAAAATGAATGCCAAGTTCCAGAATATAGTAATGAGCCAATTGGACCATCAGCATGTTAATCCAGTTTCAAGATGGTCACATGTTTGACACAGGCTGTTACCCCATAAGACCACGTCAGCCTAGAAAAAAATGAAACAATGTTATGTAAGGATGCAAATTCAGGAGATGTGAAGCAGCCTTAAATCATTATTTTCGTTGATATAAAAAACTCAAAACCTTGGGTCTACGCCCGCTGAACCATGACAGTTCGATTCATTTCTTACCTTTGCTCTTGTGATTTTGATTTTTTAAAATCATACATAGAAACCGCCCTCCAAAAGCTAAATATATTGCTCTTATGAGTACTGCTCATGCATAATGTGTCAGCATAAGGAGAAGTTCAATACTGCCATTATGTTTTTGACGTTAAAACTCTGCCATCACTGTTTGGTGGAGGGATTAGGTATCTGTCAACTTAGTCTTTTACTGTACTCAAGAATAAGCATAGGTTGTGGGGAAAAATATAGTTTTTTTTTTATTCCTGCTCCTCCCTTCTTCTTTCTAATCTTTCATATACTACTCAGTGTACATACTGTGAATCCATTTAAATAGCTAAACGTCTTAGGAGGATTTCTTGTGATGGTGCAGTCATTGCAGTTGGACTTAAGTTAAAGGTGGGCACCTGTAGCAGAAACAATTTTTCACCTAGCTCACTCGCAAGCTCAGTCAGCTTACAATCATTAATATGGTAGTGGGCTGAGACTCCGAAAATCTTTGAGCAGCCTTGAAGAAAATCCAATTATGATCTTTGATTCCTCTCCAGAAACAGATTACCTATCTCACTAATGACATTTTCCTTCCCATTCATGCCCTCTCTAAATGTGACGATTGAGAGACTGTGTGGGTGTTCCAAATGTGCAGGGATGATGATGATAATCTATTCCTTACAGGTCTATCAGATGGACAGCTCGCATTATGTATAAATGCTTTTCTTGAGATTCCCAGCTGCATGAGATGAACTTTATAAGGATTATTCAAACCTCTCCATAAATTAAGTGAGGGCAAGAGGGAAAGCGGATTTTTTTCTGTCTTTGCATGGAGTTTAATTCAAATGAAATGAGGGCAGACTGACATCCAAGCAGATTTTTATTTAAAACTATTGGGCCTGTCATCGGCTGTAACAGATGGGGCAAAGTCTGCCACTTTCACAGAGGCCTCTGTAGACAGAACTGTTTCCTTCCTTTCTTCTTTTTCATTTTTTTTTAAATTAAAACAAACATTATGAATATTATAGAATTTACTTGTATTCATTTTTTAAAATTATTAATAATATTTATGAGTGCTACCATAACTTTCATATAATGTTAAAAACAAGTTTTTCCCCTTTAAGTGAAAAAATCATTTTTTAGCAATAAATTATTTCAAAACCCTGAGAGCATCATAATAAAAATTAGAATATTGGAAAGCTGTTTTCACAAAGGTCAGTCTGATGTTTAGTACAGCAGAGATATAACTTATCATTTTCTTGATTAAATACATTAGTCTGACACTTTATTTAGTACTTCTTGCTAACCTTGTATTGTAACATATTTCTTCAGGGAATAGATCCTATGGTGCTGGAATCATTCCCAGGAGATTCTGATCCGTATTGACATGACAGCGTCCCAAAATTGCTGCTCTCTCATTCTGTCACATCCCAAAGGTGCTCTATTGGATTTGGGATCTGGTGATGAGCATTTTCTCCCACTGGATATTCTCTTCTTTTCAAAATATTTTTCTTTACCCTAGAGATGGTTGTGTGGGAAATATTCAGGAAATCCATAGTTTTTAAAATACTTACACCAGCTTATCAAGCACCGCATTCAAAATCAGTGAAATCACCTTTCTTTCCTATTGTTTGAACTTCAGCAGGTCATCGTGACCATGTCTACATTGATTGAGTTGCTGCCATGTGATTGGCTGATTAAATAATGAGAAGTTGGACGGGTGTACCTAATGAAGTGTTTCGTCTGTACATCTGCTGTGTTCATAGCTTCAGTATTGACACTACTCTCTGGCAATGAGAAGTCAGTTATTAATGGCAGGCACACTATGTCCATAGGACTTATACATTAAACATTGAAAAGAAAAGAAAAACAATTGCTGCAAATATTGAACTTTTGGAATTTTTAATTTCTTCTTGTGGGATTTCATGTCATATGTTGCTGGAGGATAGTATGTCACTCACAGTGTAGTATACCAAAGTGTAAGTACAGCACCTGCACAGATAATCCTGCCAGTGTGTGTCTGATACTACCTCCAAAGCTCTGGCAACATTATGGGCACATTGGCACTCAGGTGGAGTTTTTGCTGCCAACCATTAGAGCTCCACACCTGAGGCTAAGTGAGCAGCAGTCACACAAGCCCCAAAAGAACCAGTTCAGCTTTTCCTTTTGCTTTGCTGTTTCTGCATTCAGACCACATCTAATTAGTGTGAATGCTTGTAAAAGCATTCACAGTATTGTTCTTCTAATCTTTATTATTATTATTTCATATTCCGTACGTTTTTTGGCATCTAACTCCTTCAAAACCGTTCAACTTAGAAAAACCATTCAAACACCGTTAGATTCCTCTTCTTTTGGACATGACTGCTTCTACTTTTCTCATTTTTAACATTTATATTTTTAATTTTATTCAACTTTTTCCAACAAAAATTTGCCATGTATTTCAATGGGGAGACCCTTCAAATTCTCCTTCAACTTATTCATTTTTAAACTCTTACTACTTCCACATACGTTGACATAGAGCCACCATTCAAACTTTAAAACGAAGACAAGACATTCAACTATTCAACTTGTATTTATCTTTTCAATATCTATTATACTTTTTCTTCAGTTCCAGTTTAAGTTTCATGATGTTTTTTCAGTCGTTTCAGAGTTTATAATGGGTGTGTATGGGATGGAATGTTGCTGCTAGAGTGAGACAGCTCAACTGCCAGAGTGGAAGCAGGTCGAAAATTAATCTTAAAATATTTTTTAAAACTGCTGATGTGTCCGCAGCGTTCGCTCTACAGCCATCATTTTACCCTCAAAACGTAGCCATCGCTGTCCTCTTTCATCCAATGTGTTTACTATTGTAATAGGTGTTATGGTTCTTTCATAAATGTCACCAATGCGCAGCCTCCTCCCTCCAACTGCTCCATAGACTCCAATGTTAAAATGGCTCAGAAGGTTCGTTTGAAAATCAGAAGAGCATGGTGTCTTTCCACTGTCACCACGTCCATATAATAAACTCCACAGGCATGAAAACTGAGAATTAGGTAGACTAGACATTGCTGTTGCTCACGGTGAAAGAATTTTGTCAATACGACTTGTACTTTTCATTTGGGAACGATTTGTTTCGGCCTGACTTTTCTGTTCATTTTAAGCAGCAAAAGTGAGGTGCATGTCTGTGAGCGTGTGTATGGAGCCATTGGGTGCAGTCACTATAGCAACCAGGCTCACACCTGCCTGCTTAACCAGCTCTCTCTCTCTCACTGTGCCAAGATTCATCTTAAACACTTTCAACTGCTGCTGTGTCCACAGTGTTTGCTCTACAGCCATCATTTTACCCTCAAAACGAAGACCTCGATGTTCTCTTTCCAGCACCGTGTCTTTCAAAGCTGATAATCACAAACTTTTAAAACTGTATGGATTCAAGTGGAGGGATCACATTTTAGTCATTCAGTTATTCAAAGAATATGAAGTTTTGATATTCATTCAGATGTTTTTTGACTCTAAATTTTCTTTTCTTATTTCTTAGGTTTTTCTAATTTTTATTTAAAAACTTTTCAGCTCTTTTCCAACTTCTTCTCTGTAATTGTCAGCTTTTAGCAGTTCTGCACTTTTGTTTTCAGGTTATAATTTCTCTATTTTTCATCTCATTCAACATTTTTAACTTAAATTCAGCAATTAATTCATTTCAGTGCATACATTCAGATTCAAGCATTCACACTGCAGTTTCTTCAGAAAATGCACTTTCTAGTTAGAGTTTCTTTCTTATTCCCTGCCATTTACTTATGTGTGCCACAATGTGCTAGTCTTACAGAACAAAAGGCTCAGTATATGTCTTTGGCGATTTCTTACAATAAATGTCAGCAGTGTTCATCTTAAAATTTTCAAAAGATAGCACTGATTCAGCAGGCTTTCTAAGAATGAACACAAAGCCATGTAAGTTGTAGATTCAAGTGGAGAAGCAGACCAGTGGTCACATGAAAAGATGGACACATCAACGCGCAGAGGGCATGGTTAACTCCTTTTTTCTTGCTGGTCTTGAAGGATCAGGCTCTTCATTGGAATTCGGCAACGTACACGGCTGGGTAGTTAGCATGTCTCCAAGGTTAACATTTTTAATGCAAGACTGAGGGATTCAGCGAAGTGCTCCTTTGAAGTTTCTTGTTGGAGTCAGAAGGGAGGCTGCGAGGCTGTTGAAGACTGTCTGCGATATTGACATTAAAACTCAACACATAGAATGATGCCAATTGAAATTTCATAGTGTTCCCTTCGGGAAGCTGGGGAGTTGGGCATTCCAGTGTGATATGAATAATGAAACTTCCCTCGCTTTGCTCATTTTTTATTTAATGTGGAACTCTCCTTTGTTGCTCCCTCAAGTTCCACGGGTGCTGGTGTGCGAGAAATACAGGTGTAGAGAAAAAAAGAAAAGAAAAGAGAATCAAGTTCCTATTTTATATATGCATGAAATTAGGCATGAAGGTTAAATGCTTATGACTAGTCTTTTTTGAGGATTTTTGCATTACTGCTGCTTTTAGTGTAGTTTGTAGTAAAGCAAGTTTTGGAAAGAGTTTGGATATTGTTTTCTAAAGGATATACAAATGATACCTCAGGGTATGATTGAGTCATACAGTGGAATACACACAGAAAGAAAATGTAGCGTACACTTTCACAACATACTTTTGTACATTCAGGCAAACAGGAAAACTTGCTTCCTGTTAACTTACTGCTGGTTTAGCTTACAATTCAGTAAGTGTAGGCACTTGAGGTTACATGTGTTTAGTTTGTTTGCTGGGTAGAGGTTGGGAGTAATGAAATAAAAATACTTTGTACTTTGTACGATTTTGAATTTTCAGGTATCTGTTACTTGACCATTTATTTTTCTGACAACTTTTTACTTTTAGTCCTTACATTTTCAAAACAGGCTCATTTAGGTTTAAGACAATTGAGGGAAAGTATTGATTATTTCACATCAATTTACATCTTCACTAAGTCAGATCAATCAAATCCAAATGGGAACAACAACACATAAAAGAAAATCTTGTTGGTGTAATAACCTCAGTCACTGGTGTTTGTGGCACATGACATAAAAAAATGTATGCATTATTTATAGCACTATACTCAGGGGTTAAAACAGGCTGGAACGATCCAGAATGGTGTTTTTGGTGCATTATGTTGTGGTTCCAGTACTTCAACAGTTGTACCACAACAGAGGAGCAATCGTTAAGTTTGTTTTAAGTAGCAGGTAATTTTAAGTCCAACCTTTCTAACGGCTCAACAAATATCAGCAAACTGTGTAGTTTGTCACACAATGTCTCTGCGAGCTAAAGGTGCATTTGCTGTATTTCCAGAGAGAAAAAAGACTATGAGATAACTCACTCAGATGTAAAAAAGATGTAAAAAAGACACTTACTTAATTTCCTCGTTCATTATAATTTTTTGAAGAGATACTATCTACAGCCTACAAGATGTGTTATGAAGTTATGTCTTATAAAGTATACAAACTTTGTGTTATTCAAATGTTGCATAAAAATACTAGGCAGCTTATTGGTTAGTCTGCAGCACTGTGGTGAAGTCTGGCCTGGCAGTCAAGTCATGGCCTGTGTTAGATTACGTGGCAATCAATTTAAATTTAAGCTGATGATGGTGTTTAGAGTCACTTACAGAATTTAAGGTAGGCAGGGGGACTATGGATCGAAAATCAGCTATGATAGTGCCTGTATCATCTGCTTATAGCTTGTTGAATTCGGTTGTGTAAATCCACAAAGAGCAGAGGATCTCAGAGAAGTAGCAGCACAGCTTAGCTGATCACAGCCGCTATACAAAGAAAAATCTGCTGAGGCTCACAATGCAAAATATTGTAACTTATTTCTAAGTGATTCTCCTCTGACTCACTTAGAAATAAGTCACACATTTACATTGTAGGTAACAGCAATAAGATCTAGTTCTTTTTAAAAAATACAGATGCACAGGCTGTTACCCATACAGTTTTACCAGAATATTTTTTAAACACAAGTGAAGTCTGTATGTTTGCTACCTCTGTTGTTGGGTACTTGCTCAGTCCATGGAAAATTGTTGTTTTGACAGCAAACTCTGGCATTCTTCTCTGCTCAGGGTCAGGCTTTGTTTTGTTGCCAAATATATCTGAACACATACAAATAAAGGCTTTTAACCCTTCCATGCATGAATTATGAGAACTTCAGTCAAGATTTTTTTCCTGAGTGATTTTATTCTTCTTTAGGCATGAACAAAAATACAGTTGAAATTTGTTTATGAACCAAAGAAATATCTATTTAACAAACCAATTACAGAAAATTCTAAACTGTACTTTCATAAACCTATGAAATAATTAATGTTGCTAATCTGATGTATTCTTACACTTTAACATATTCCAATACTTTTCAAAATAATGCAAAAATGATGAACCTAACTCTTGACCAATGCACTGCTGACATTTTAGGATATTTTACAAAACAAAAC
Source organism: Pelmatolapia mariae (assembly GCF_036321145.2). Taxonomy (NCBI): domain Eukaryota; kingdom Metazoa; phylum Chordata; class Actinopteri; order Cichliformes; family Cichlidae; genus Pelmatolapia; species Pelmatolapia mariae. The sequence goes on from NC_086231.1 coordinate 7,958,722, forward strand.
AAAAAACCTCCAAAGCAGCAAAAACCTCTTTTAGAAAGCAGCAAAGTTTTTTTCAGTATTACTGTCATTTACAATAGTTCCAGGGCAAAAACCCAAAATAATATGTTTGCATGTTTTTACAGGTGCTATAATGCCTATAAAACTACAGTATGTTGAGCAAAACAAATGAAAAAAAATGTCTGGACAAATGATTTGTTATCATCCTCTTGCATCATCGTGTCCCTCTCATCTCCACTTCTCATCTATGTTGTATGAGAACTGGCAAAGTTGTTTTTCATGTGCATGTAGCATTGTGGCATCTGTTGGTAAGACTATGTGTAATACCTGTCAATCTAGCTTTTTCAGAATGGGAAAGAAAAACAATTTCAGTGGCTTTTAAATTATAGCATGATTGTCGGTTCTGTGCTGATGATGAAGGTCAGAGGACAATGGTTCAACTGATAGGGAGAAAGCACAACTCCAGTAGACCACACTGGGAACCACTCCTGTTAACAAAGAACAGGCAACTGTGGTGTACTGTCCTGTACTTGCGTGGAACCTCCAAAGGTTTCCTCTTACTGTCCAAAGACAAGTTCATTAGGTTTGTTGATAAAATTAAATTGGTGTGAATGACTCAATGGTTTTGCCTCTGTGTGTGAGCCCTACGACAGACATTTCAAGGGAGTACCCCACATCTTGCCTTCTGATGGCTAATGTTAGGTTCCAGTTACAGCACAACCCTGTATTTAATAAGTTGGGTGGATAATTATTAGACATCATTTGATTTTGTTGTATCTGTTGGAGAGCACAGCTTATTGTAATGGCATCTGACCCTTGTGAGAGTTGTGTGCCTATCGCAGAGGGATAAGCTGAGATGTAGACTTGGCAAAGGCGAACTAAACCTCATGGTTAAATCAACAAGCTCTTTGCTGCATTAGAAACCAGACTGCAGCTCAGGTAGAAGAATGATTTCCACTTGGTGATGTGTAATAGTAATATCTATCCAGACAAAATAACACTTTTTTCATTCCTCTGTGAACAATAGTTGTTGGCTTTATACATTCAGGCAGTGATACTGAGACTTTTTAAACATCTGTTGTTTTCCATTTGTCAGAAACACCTGCCCTACCTGCTCTCCTCTCATCCACTCTTCCTTCTTTTTCTTGTTACATATCCTGTGTTCTCTTTTTCGAGTCATCTGGCAGTGTTGCGGTGCAGCCTCCAGGGACTCCATACCCAGTTCTGAATCATAGCTCACCTCCTGAAAGGCTAATAACCTAATGAAAGTCAAGGGCATCTGTTTGAGACATGCCATGGCTGAGTGCTGGGGAAGAAAAAAAAAACAGGAGGGAAACTGCCAGGGCATTGTATTGGATTTTGATTTAAGTAAACAGAAGTGCTCACCTATTTCAACCCCCATGTGTAGTGACAGTGAGAGCAGTGGAGCTTTTGGCTTTTGGCTTTTTTATGAGATCACAAGGTCAAGGGGCAAGGCAGTTGTTTGTGTCTCCCATGATATTGTCCATGAAGTATTTAACTGTCATTGAGGTGATGTGTGCTACTACATATTATGAGAAATATGTCTGCAGGCTGTAATTTTGAAAGAAAAATTATTCTGTTAACCTTTTGTGATAAGGATGGATTCTTTGTGTCTGTCTGGTGTAGGAATACTTATAGGTATGCGCACAGTGCTACATCATGAGGTACTTTTCATTTCAGCTCCCAAAAGAGAAGAGCGCTGGCTGCTCACATTTAGGAAAATTTGGTATTAATCTAATGTCTTTGTTCATGAGGTTTCCTCACTTTTAAAACCCTCTGAGACTGAAAATGATCCACCTGCGAGACTGTAAAATCAGTGAGTCATGCTAATTAGCAATTACATCCACAATCACCCATGTTAATTCACTTAGGAGGAGGTCAGTGTAATTCATTCTCATTTTCAGAAACTAGGACCGACATTAAATTAATGCACCCAAAGTAAGTGGCATTTAAGAAGAAGAGAATTCCACGCACACACAGTTACCTCTGTGCCATTTTAGTATTTAATTCAAGAATTACTCACACATTTTTGGACTCTCCCAGGTTCTATTGTTTAAAAAAACTTCTACCTTTAGCTATATTTATATCAGCATGTGAACAGTATAATAAGAAGCACTTACTTGATATACCACTTCTTTCTTTTTCAGCCAATTACAACCTCTTGCATTTATATCAACGGCAATCTTCAATAAGGGGCAAATTAATATTGTGAGTTATCGTAAATAAGATTGCTAACACCTCATCCAAAGTGTTGCCCATATAGGATTAACAATATATGTGTTCTGATTATTAATTGATTTTTCATCAGAAGCAATTTGTATGTTTTAGAGCAGAGGTGGCCAATTAATTTCCCCCATCTATAACGGTCCTAGTTTCTCATTTGGCCCCTTGGGAAAATTAATTGCCCACCTCTGTTTTAGAATTAGTTATTTAATTACTTATTAGCTTTATTACCAAAAGCTACATGATAAAATTGGCACCACCCTCATTCTAAATATGAAGCCACGCTATAGTTAAATACTGCATGCTTGCTGCTGTTCACTGAAATATGTGTCAATAGAGCCACCTTATATGGACGGGGGAGCATGTCTTCCAATGCATGGGCGACTTTTGAAGCCGAACAATACGGAATGTTTTTATACTTAAATACTTATTTTATGTCAATAATAACCATCACAGTTCTGCAATATATAATACCAGGCAGCATGGATGTGGTTAGCACTCTTGCCTCACTGCCACATAAACAAGCTTCAGCCTGTCTATGGCAAGTTTACATGTTTTCCCTGTGCCTGCATGGTTTCTGTCCGGATGCTTACTCACATCATTTAAACAAGTTGTCTGAGTCCTGTCAAAATCATACTTTATACAATAGTCGTGGATGGCTGATAAGTCATTTCTTCTTCTTTGTTAATCACATTTTAATCAGCTTAAAATATGGCGTATTAAATGTGACCCATAAAATTAAACACATTTGCTACAAAGGTAGCTCTGTTGCTTAGTTTTGGCATTTCATTTACAAGAACATCAAAAAGGAGTACAACAGTTTGGCATTTTATGTAAGTGCTGGTCAGATGCAATTGTCAGAGCAGGAGCTCTGCAGAGAAAAATCCAAAAAAGACCAGATGTGAGCAGTGGCGGTCCTAGCCTGTTTGGCGCCCCGGGCGAACACGCCGTCTGCCCCCCCCCCCCCCCCCCCCCCCCACACACACACACACACACACACACACATATATGACCCTATATATGAAGAGAGAGAGAGTATGCATAGTATGCAAACAGCTACCAAACAGACATCATATTTCGTCATACAATAAGAACAGGACAAATCAACAATTGACACTGACTAATTAATATTATATTATTGTATATATTGTTTGGAGTTTAGTCTGTTACTGTTACTATTTTTACCATTTCTTCTTGGAGGAACTGTAACCCACATAATTCCCTTAGGGATTAAGAAAGTATTCTGATTCTTAATGTTTTAGGATACATGACCTGCCATTATCCAATGACACATCTGCTTACCTGTATCTTTTGCTCGTTTCTCCTTGTAGGAGCCATAATTAAATGTATTGAATTTTAATGATCACTGGGTTTTCATTTGTTTGGTTGCTATGGTGATGTGTAACGGGAGTCACGTGGGTGCTAGCGGTGACATTAAGAGGGCGTTGTCAGTCTGTCTTTCACTGGTTTGATTTTGACAGAGAGGAGGGCTGGGTAGCCGTAGTTTTTGTTGACCGCAGCACAACGAGTTTCCCCTTGTTGCATTAGAGCTGTGATGTTTTAAGAGTTTGAATCGCGAGCCGATCACATTGCTCTCTAAACTTTTCAAGCACTTTAATAAACAAGCAAGCAATTCCACCTCTCGCATTATTGCGTGAAGTTGACAGCGCGTCAGGCAAATAGGCAGGCTCAATCCCCGGCCTCTAGCGACTGTGGAAGTCGCTACACTCCTCCTCTTCTTTTCTCTTTTTTTTAACTTTAAAAACGGGTTGTGTGTGAGACTTTAAATCAACAAAATATAAAATATACATTTTAAATTGTTATTGATCCCTTTACCCCTGGTCCTAAAGTATATATTTATTTTCTTACTCTTCTTATATTTTTGTTTGTTTACTTGCACTGCTGTAACTTGAGCCTCGTCATCTCATCTCTCTATATACTGGACTGTATGTAGCGGAGATGACAATAAAGTTTACTTTGACTTCAGCAGCGAGCAGGCGCACCGAGGGCTCTCGCGCTCACTTTTCGCCTATAGAATTTCGAAAAAACATCGGTGCAAATTATAAGTCTGTATCATAATGTCTGCTGTTTTCGTGTTTGTTGTATGTTTTTATTTTATTTTATTTTGCCAGTTGGTTATTAGATGCTGCTCCAGCCAGCCAGAGAATCCCCCGCCGCCCCGCCCTCTCCTCCCTGTGCCGCAAGCAGCAGGCGCACCTCGCAAACGGAGGGCGCCCTTACTCCCAGCAAATTGGCGATAGAAAACCGATCGGTGCCTATGCCATTCCCAATATGCGCTGGCATGATGTCGGGGCAGCATGAGTACGAGCATTTTTTTTTTTTGCCGATGCCCGTGATGCCGCCCCCCACCACGATGCCGCCCCGGGCAACCGCCCGTGTCGCCCGTATCTAAAACCGCTACTGGATGTGAGATCACTGAGGTGAAGTACTTCATTTGCACATCTGCTGCTTGCCTGGTAACTGCAGAATGGCAATCGTGGTAATGAGAGTGTCTATGTGGTTACTAGATTTAAAAATAAAGTCATCATGGTTCATTTGAGATGAATAAAGAGGGGCGCACACTGTCAAGAACTGGAAAACAACCTGAAACCAATCTAAAAATGCAATTTGGGAAACATTTACTATGTCTTTTCTGTAGCAATGCCTAATTGCAAGGATCAATTAAGAATAAATTCTGAGAAAATAAAGAAGGCGCACAATCCATCAAACCGTACTATCAAGAGATCGCTTGATAAGTTGCCCTACCTAATCTAGTCAACATGGTAATTTTTCAGATTTCATCAATTTCCTAAATAACACCCAGTCTTCTCAATGGAGAACCAGCAACAGTGTTCGCATTGAAATCCAAATTCTTCCCCTTCTGTGAGTGCCTTCTATCTGAAAAACAGTTCATTAATAGACTTTCTGATCTCTAAAGATATATTTTTCTTACATTTTTTAAAACCAAATATTATGCTTAGTTTTCTTTTCCAATCAGACAGTATAATTATTTGAAGTTTCCATTTGTCATTTACACAGCGCACATCCTAAAACATATTTCCATCTGTATTTGCAGATAAACAAAAATCCCATCCACAGTCTTTGCTTTTTAAGCCCAGAGTTATATTGTAGCTGACAAATTCACGGGAGATTTTCTTTGGAACCTGTGCTTTCACCATCAACCACAGAATGTGAACCAACAACCCTGGACAAGGAGTAAATTGCATCAGATGCTATCATCAATCACTATCTGTTGGCAACATGTCTTATAAACTTACTAGAGCCAAGGAGCTGTAGTTGGCTGGATTGTGTTGTATCTCAGTCACACAGGTCTCCTCAGAAAGTCTTGTGTGACAGGCCATGAAAGCTCTCATTGACAGACCTTCTGTGCTTCTAGGATTTTCAATTTAGAATTAAAAAGAACAACAAAGAAACAACTAAATGCTGTGAAATTGTGATAGTTGTTAGTTAGTTGGGGGGTGACGGTGGGGTGGGGTGGGACGTTGTATTTGTTTTTTATTATACTCATATTTAGGAGTTTGTTTCAATAAGTAATAGGCTGACTGTTACTTTTATTTCAGGCATTTTGGAACACAAATTTTGGGGTTGTAGTCAGTCTTTCACACTGGCAGTCTCAGTATTTTTAAACTGGTGGCATGGGGTGCACGATAACTGACCGTTAGCTCAGAAAACAGTGGGCAGAGTTTTCCAGCACTTGTGCAGCATGCTGTGCCTTAATACAGATAATATTACATTACATGAAAAGCAGAACGGCACAAGGGTCTAAAGTCTGAAAGCGATTCTCCAAAGCCACAGCTTGTTTTATAAGACAATGGTGGGTGTCCGTGCATTGGGTTACCTTATAATTTCCTGTTTGTTTTATTTTGGAATTCTTGGCCTGCTTACACTGTTGTCTGTTTTGCTTCCTTCTTGTTAGTTTTTCCTTCGTTATGATTCGATGTCCACCTGTGACTCACCTGTATGGTGCTACCTGTGTCCAATTTATCATGTATTTGTTTTGGCGATGACTTCTTACTGCAGGCAATGCCATCTGAGCCCAACAAACCCAGGATATCCTTCTGCTATCTAACTTCACTTACTCACTACTTTCACTAGCAACATCAGTCAGGCTAAGCGGTCACACAAGCTGCACAAAACTGGTTATCAACTCAATAAGTTAACCTAGGGTTTCACAATCTCACATGAAAGGGGTAATGTTGTCTGACCAATCAACCAACCAAGGTCTATTGAGCAGAACAGCTGATTTCACAAAGGAGGATAAAATTATATTATAAGAAAACTGAATATGAGGTAAATAAATAATGCAGGCAGAAAGCAACACCAGCATTAGAACGTGATTGCATGTGAGGGGAGATGTGCTGTACAGCAGTATAGTAATAAAAGCACTCACACACATATTCTCAAGTAAGACTGGAAAAGCCCTACCATATTCAAAGCCACTAAGGAAATGCTAGCTGGATACAGATCTAATATTAAGACAGATATTAAAGATTAAAGTAAGTTAATGTTTATGTGTGCGTAAGACTTTACTAGTCTTGTTTTGCTTTTGTTTTGTTTTCTCAGCCTCAGTTGTGTTAACGGTGTGAGAGAAAGAATAATTATAAAAATGTAATTCCAAACACAGACTATACTTCCAAATGATATAAGAAACATAAACGGGTGGCCTGTTTGAAAATCATTTATTAAGGCTTGTAAAACAGGGGGTTTGGGGGGGTGGGGGTGGAATAAGGCTATTTGTATTTCTGGGGAATCTATCTGGATTGATGACATGATGATGACATGATCTTCCAAAGAGCTGATTGGTCAGTAGGCAGTGATTTCTTATATCCTGATCGCTTATCATAAACTTAACATAAATAACATAAATGATCAGAATGCAATAAATTCCAGTATTCTTGTTATCATTTTCAGTTCACATTCCACTTAATATAGTATTCATTCTTAGAGCATACACCAGACTACCATGCTTTAACAGGCATTAAGTGAGTAGTCATAAGGAGACATCACAATCAATCACTCCTCAAAGAAGTCCATAGAATTCCATAATTACAAAGATGATGGTTGTTTCCCCCCCAAAAAAACAATCAGCAGTCAGATCATGAAATATGTAAACCAGTCGTGTTGTTGCACTGATTCATATGCAAATACATAAATGATAAATTGATGATATGACATGAATGATAAAGGTGACGATGAACTACGTGGCCGAATCTTCTTGATATAATAGTACAGATATTGTTAGCTGTACTGTACTGCATAAATGAGCATGGCTTTTGTTTCAAGTGCTCTGGTTGGATAAGTTAATAATACTGTTTAACCTGAAGCACTGTCGAAGCATAGATCACAAGCAAAAAGCTTTTCAAACCTTATTCTGGGCAAAAGTCAACAATCCTATTAGTCTTTTTTTATGTGGTGATATCCATTTGAATGTTAGAATATAGATGTCTTATCTCTATTTTTTTGTACTGTCCATCATTTCATTTCACTCAGGTTGACTGCTCCTAACGTTTGTGATAGCTTGGGTTCATAAATATCTTACACTGTTACTTCTTTCTTCCTACACTCATTCATAATAAATTACTTACAGTGCTTGTGAAAAGAAGTATATACTGTGTGCATGTTTATTTAGGTTTTGTGGTATTCAGCCAAAATATTTCTTATAAGAAATGTGTTTCTTATCATCCGTGCATATGCAGCAACTATTTCATTCATTCATATCAATCACGTCACATCAACTTTTTACATAATATGTTTATTTCTTCTCTTTTCTCTGATTTATTTCCTATATAATCTAGCTTTTTCATATCCTTTGTCTCACATTTGTCAAATTTAAATCAAAAAAGAAGTGGTGAACGCCCATTTAAATTCTATAAAAACCACTGCCAATATACACAAAGGCCTGTCACTTTAACCTTTTGCATTTCTGCAACACATAAAATGCATTCTGTTAGAGGTTTGGTGATAATTTTGTATCTAAACATCTTACTTTTTTCTGTCATATGCAAAGATGTTATTTTGAATAGCCTGCATTATCATTTAACCTCGTGTCTACGTCATAACAATTCAAATCCTTCATCTTGTATAGTCACTTATGGAAAAAAGTGTTTTTCCATTAAGTTCTCTGCTTTAAAGAATAACAGCAGCATTCCTTTTAATCAATCTGACTTAAAAGCTCTTCACAGCACAAAAACAGCTACCCATAAGCTCACTAATGATCTACTGGCTGCCAGTGTTGAGGATTGTTCTATTTTAATCCCTCTTGATCTTAGCACATCCTTTGATACAGCTGATTGCTCCATTTTGCTTGACAAAAAATGAGCTGACACCATGGGCCCAGCGTTCATACATAAATCACTGAGAGGTCTTTCTTTCTCTGTGGTTTTGGTCAATACATTTTCATTTTTGCTTCTCACAAGTCAGGTGTTCACAAAGGTTTGATTCTAGATTGTTAATAAAATAAATACCTGATATAATGAATTCATCAATCATTCACTAAGTAGACAAATTTTAATTAAGAGCATTCATCATAATCATGTCATTTGACAAGGAAAAATCCCAACAATTCATTAATTCTAGTTTTTGAGCATTTTGTGCCACTTTTATTTTGGTCTTGAAATAAAAGCCAGTTTTTGTAACTTTGAGACCTTAAGTCATAGGAGGCTGAGCAACAGCCGTGGCTGGAGACACTGCATTTTTTGCTATGTAAAATAATTATTTTAATACCCTCTCATCTCCTCTCAATGGTCAGTTTATATATACGCAATTCTTCAATTCATGCACTGAAGAATGGACTGAATAGAACTTGATGGTCAAAGGAAAAAAAATCACAGTTGCCTCAAAAAGTAGTTTTTTTTTATACACTAATTATAGCAATACTTTAAGATTTACTGTACACTGTACAATGGATCAGTTTATTTGGAAAACTGCAGTATTATGAGATATAACTTTATAATTACTTTATTTTTTTCATTTACAAAACAGAAACATAAATATGCTTGCACTTGTCATATGGACATTACTTTTCTTAGATTACTAATTTCTCTATGAGTATTTTGCACAGAGTAGTACCTCTTGTTTGACAAACTGCACCTTTGGGTATTTCTGTTCTTCTCAATAGATCATTTAGTATTGATTTTTCAAGTATTAACGTGCAGACTTTCTTTAAGTTTCACTCAGTATGCATCTGTTCAACATCTGCCAGCTTGCTGCGAGTCTGAGCACTCAAACGACTGTGAGAATTTCACCAAGGTTGTCCACACGCTCACTTTCGGTGAAATGAGGCTCAGTTCAGCAGTTACTACCTGCTCCACATTGTTACCCTGAAAGGATCAATATCCAATTCAGACTACACTTGCTTTTGCAATAACCACCTTACAGACTGAATCACTTGTCCTAAAAAATCTGTCACACCTCCACTGGCTTTGTCTGCGTCTGTCTGGCCTAATGAGATGTCTCTATGACAACGCCCACTCGTGCCAACATCGCCACTTTCACCATCCTTTCACCATCGTCACAGTGTCTGCATTAGTCAGATGCAGCAATAATGCTTCATCACATGCATCCATGATGAAAATTGTGCTTTTCTTTCAAGTATTAATATATAAAACGGTCAGATATTAGATGAATACATGCTGTGACTAAGGGCAGGTAAAATATATCTGCATTTGTGTAGCTCATCTTATGATTTTATTTTATTTTTTTATTTTTTTTTGCTTTAGGCAGGGATGATACAGATGAATTCATAAAGGGAAAACAAACGACTCAATATTCTGTATATTCATCCACAGGAACTAATTTTGGTCAAAATTAAATGACTTGTCAAACTGTAGCAAATTGCACTGCAGATGAGAGCCAATTTAGGGCTATGATGAAAAATTATTTGAGCACTTTTTAACACAATTTTTAAATTATAGAACAAATTGAAAATTTCACACTGTATGTGGTTAAATGATAACGGCTCTATGAAATGATACTAATTGACTATCTGAGCTATAGAAATATAAATGGTAAAAGCTCTGTTTTAATGTGAGCAGCTTTGCAGAATGTCTTTAGCATTTACATATTTACACACAAGCTGTCATTTAGGGCACCTGTCTGCCAGGAAGAGCAACTTGATGTTCAGCCCCTTACCCAGTAACACTGAACTGATCAACCTACTAATAAGCTGAGGTAGGTTAATGGTAAGTTAATAATTATTACCTTTGTTATTAGCACTAAACCTCTTGTGTTCTTTTTTTTTTTTTTTTTTTTTTTTTTGCTCACAGCTGCCTGCAAATCCATTACATGCTATATGCAGAAGAAGGGGTGGAATACTTCTGGTATTTTTATGACTGGCACAGGTGATACATAAAATATCAACCAGCTTCCTGTTGTGTAGGTACTTTTATTACAGCTGATTGTTTAGTTAGAATTATTTATTTTTTTTGTTGTAAATGTCAGATTGCTGATAGCCAAGCTAACAACTGTTAGCTAACTATAAAAATTTAAAGTTGCAATAAGCACCCATAGCTTAAAAGACTTTCTTAAATTACTCAGCAGCTGAGATGATGTAATACACATCCATCATGTGCCTCAAAAATTACACCAACTTACTTCAGATAAGCACACGCTTGAACTTTCTACCAATACGAATCTACATATTTGCATATCATGCTTTTTTGATTGGCCATTGGACGCGTTTTGCCTAGCAGCACAGCCTTCCAGCAGCAGCTAGCCTATCCTCTTCAACTACACACAACACAACTTCAACACAGAAGTCAAATTCTCAAGGGCAGAGTTTACAGACGTTACATTTTAAATGAAATCAGGTGAGATCTGGTTGACATTAACAAGCAAGCCAAGAATGTTTAAATAAGACCACGGAAGAGAGTGCAAGGATAAAATGTTTTCTTTAAAAAAAACTAAAATTCTAATCCATCCATTAATTTATTCATTTTCTTAAGCTTATCCAACACTTTGAATGCTGCAGATTACTTTTTTAGTATAAAAGGAGTTCGGTGAGCATAATAACTTCCAGTAACTGTTCTTTACTTTGACATCTTGCTGTCTTGCAGGGAGCCAACACTCATAACATGGAGGGTTGTTATGAGCTTGGCTTTCTGCCTGCAGACAATACTAATGTGACAGTGTCTACTTGTATGAGTCAGTTTTTCTTCTAACTGTATTAGTTTTACATGTCATTTAATGTAGTTGGTTCTCAAATGACTGCAGAAAAGGTTTGTTAAAACATCATACTCAAAGGTTAATCTGTTCCTGAGCCCATGGTTTGAAAAATATGAAAAGAAAAGCCAAAGGTCAGCAGCATGGGGATGTAAATATTCGTTTCTTAAGTCAATTTTCCAGCAACAGACACAGCAATGGGACAGGTGACAAATCCTTGTATGACCAAGTATTTTGACCTAGTGCAATGCAGCACAGAAAAGGCATCAGTGACCACGGGAGGGAGACAGACCGTTACATGTTAGCCGTATACGTACATTCACTTACAGTAAGGAGAAAGTTGTTCTTACTCAGGCTAACATCACAGTTTAACGTAGTTGAACAAATATTACTATATACTATAATGATGTATTACCACAACTATTCCATCCATTTAATGCTGCAATGTAGTCACGAAGACTGTAACTGTTAATGCTATTAAAAAAAATTATTACACATACCGTGCTGCTCGCTCTACACTAAAACACATATTTATGTGTGCTACTGCAGAACATTACCATTATGACGCTCTTTCAGTTATCCTTTAAATAAAACCTTAGCTGTTATAAGAGTGTCAGTGTTTGCAGAGAAACACTTTCCTTATAGCAATGACAAGGCAACTAACCACTTGTACTGATGGCACTGGGCTCACTGGAACTGCAATTGCACGACAGAATGCAAGCTTTGCATCAGCACTGACATCTCCACCCAGCAGGGCATGACCTTTTAATTGAAGTGCCTTTGGTGCTAAAACTAAGTCATGGAACAGGAGATTGCCTACATGCAGTTTTTTTTTTTCTTTGCACTGAGAACAAGTTTCAAGTTGTTAGAAAATGTTTAAATATTCTTCAGTGATCTTCAGTTTCCTCAGATAACAGACAACATATTGGGCAAGGATCTGCAGTCACTGCAGAAACATTTTTCTATAAAACTCCTCTCGATTCATTTGCCTAATGGGTTAAACTAATGGGTTAGACTCGTTTTGACATGTAAGAAAACAGGCCATAACCAAGTCACCTTAAGTCTGTTACTGATTCAAAAGCTTAACAGGGATCCTCTTTGACTGTTTGAATGAGCTGAAATTCTACAGGGTGGGCCATTTATATGGATACGCCGTAATAACATGGGAATGGTTGGTGATATTAAAGTCCTGTTTGTGGCACATTAGTATATGTGAGGGGGCAAACTCCTCAAGATGGGTGGTGACCATGGTGGCCATTTAGAAGTCGGCCATCTTGGATACAACTTTTGTTTTTTCAATAGGAAGAGGACCATGTGACACATCAAACTTATTGGTAATGTCACAAGAAAAACAATGGTGTGCTTGGTTTCAACATAACTTTATTCTTTCATGAGTTATTTACAAGTTTCTCTTTGTTCACAGCCATTGACAAGTCGAAGAGGTTAACACGTGAGGAGTGGATCGAAATTGTGTTGATATCTGGTGAACGCAGTAACCGGGTCATTGCAGCAGATTTCAATGCAAGACACCCTACGAGACCACCCATCTCCCATGCTACAGTTAGCAAACTGCTTGCTAAGTTTCGTGAAACTGGTTCAGTGTTGGATTTGCCAAAATGTGGACGCAAGAAAACTGTCACTAATGAAGAAACACCAGTGGCTGTCCTAGCTTCATTCAGCAAGAGCCCACAACATAGCACTCACCGCATGTCACTGGAGAGTGGCATTAGTCGAACATCCCTTCGGCGGATATTAGCTACTCACAAATGGCACCCTTACAAACTCCAGCTACTGCAGCATCTCAACGAGGATGACCCAGATCAGCGCACAGAATTTGCAGAATGGGCAAAACAAAAATTGGAACAGGACCCTCAGTTCACGCAGAAGATTTTGTTCAGTGATGAGGCAAACTTTTATGTGAATGGTGAAGTTAACAAACAAAACCACCGCTATTGGTCTGACACTAACCCACATTGGATGGATCCCTCCAAGACTGTTGGAACAACAAAAGTGATGGTTTGGTGTGGTATATGGGGTACAACGATAGTGAGTCCATTCTTCATCAATGGAAACCTCAAGGCCACTGGATATTTGAAATTGCTACATGATGATGTGTTTCCCTCTTTGTGCACTGAAGCTGGCACGTTCCCTGAGTTTTTCCAGCAAGATGGTGCACCACCACATTATGGGTGCCAGGTCCGAGCATTCCTAGATGAACAGTTTCCTGGAAAGTGGATTGGTCGTCGTGGGCCAGTTGAATGGCCCCCAAGGTCTCTCAATCTGACCCCCTTAGACTTTTATCTTTGGGGTCATCTGAAGGCAATTGTCTATGGTGTGAAGATACGAGATGTGCAGCACCTGAAACTACGGATACTGGATGCCTGTGCTGGCATTTCTCCTGCGGTGTTGCTATCAGTGTGTGAAGAGTGGGAGAAGAGGGTTGCATTGACAATCCAACACAATGGGCAGCACATTGAACACATTTTATAAGTGGTCAGAAACTTGTAAATAACTCATGAAAGAATAAAGTTACGTTGAAACCAAGCACACCATTGTTTTTCTTGTGACATTACCAATAAGTTTGATGTGTCACATGGCCCTCTTCCTATTGAAAAAACAAAAGTTGTATCCAAGATGGCCGACTTCTAAATGGCCACCATGGTCATCACCCATCTTGAGGAGTTTGCCCCCTCACATATACTAACGTGCCACAAACAGGACTTTAATATCACCAACCATTTCCATGTTATTACGGTGTATCCATATAAATGGCCCACCCTGTAGATGACCAAAAAAAAAATCCCTTCTACTAAATGACTAAACCAATGACTAAAGCAAAACTGAACTTGTTTTATTTGCGCCCCTAGCCTCTACAAACATCCTCACTGGGGCACTTCCTTTATTAGGATACTCCCAAACTGCAGTTAAAACTCTTGAGGTCTTTATGTATAATTCCTTATAACCCATTAAAGCCTGAACTGAATGAATGAAATAATTGGCAGAAAGATTCTTTTTATTAATTTTTTTGTAAATGGAGTGGTTATAGAGCCTTTGAACAAAATACATAAATAAAATAGGATTTTACATATGAGTTTCATTTTCTGTCATATTTTTCAAAGCCTGCATTTTTTTGCAATTTATTGCCCAAAAATGTTTTGTGCAACACACTGACGATAAAAAAAAAACTCACATCAAACATAATACATGAAGCATTAGGGGTTAACTCTTAACAATCAAATCAAGAATGTTGCAAAGCCATTTCTATTAAAGCCAGATTTGTCACTAAAGGATTTAGAAGTTATCCATGCTTGTATTACTCCCTTTTCATAGGCTGGCCCGGTTCCACTCTCTCAATTGCAGATGACTCAAAATGCAGTTGCTGGACTTGAATTGTTCAAAAAAACAGCACATCACTCCTGTCTTAACTCAGCTGTACTGGCTACTTATGAAGTTTTTAATAGATTTTAAACTTTAATTATTTGTGGGGGTTTTTAGCCCTATGTGGTTTAGCTCTATAGTATTTTACAGATATTTTAACTCTGTATTTTGCCTTTGAGGTCCTCATTCTAACAATTTCTCTCTGTGCCCCCTTCTCACCTAAAAATGAATTCAACCAGGTTATACTGCTATTGTCCCTACACTCTAGAATATTCTGCCTTCCTATATAAGAACCTGTTCAGCAACTGACAATTTTAAATCAGCTCTAATCAACTACCTATTGTCAAATACTTTTAGTCACATCTGAGTTTGCTCATGGTTTGGTTAAGCTCTCTGTAACTATTTTCTGTTTCTCTTTTAAATGACTGTTTTTACATTGTTAGGACTCAGTTGTGTGGGGGTTTTTTCCCTTATTTTCTGACTTCTTTTTCAGTCATTATTTTATAATGTCGACTATTTATGGGAGTTCCATGTTTTGTAATTGGGATCTTGGAGACCTGGGTAGCAAATTTGGTGTGCCTGGAAAGTACTTTAGGTTACCTGTTGCTTTAAGCGTTACATAAATAAAATTGACTTGACTGGACTATGTTGATTTTGTTAGACATAGCTGTTCTACCACTCATTAACACAAACACTGTGTATAGTCAGCCAACCACATGGCAGTATCTCAGTGCATTTGGACAGGAAGATCTGGTCAAGATGACCTGCTGAAGTACAAATTAGCACCAAAATGTGGAAGAAAGGTGATTGAAAGACTTTAAAAGTCACATCGTTATTGGTACCAGGTGGGCTGGTCTGAATATTTCAGAAACCAGTGATGTACTGGAATTTTCCCGCACATCCATCCCTACAGTTTAAAGAGAATGGTCCACACCTCAAAACTTCAAAACTCCATTGAATGGCTGTTCAGAGGTCATAAGAGAATGACCAGACTGCTTGAAGCTGATATACCAACAGTAACTCAAAAATTAACTTTTTACAGCCAGGGTTTGCAGAAGTGCATCTGGATTACAGAAGCTGAAGGGGACGCCAGTTACCATTGTTGTCAGCTAAAATAAAAAAAAGGGCTACAGTTTGTGTAGGTTCATTAAAAATAGAAAACAGAAGATGTGAAAAATATTGGCCAGTCTGAAGAGTCAGCTGCAACATTTGCCCAACTACTGATGCCCCTTTCCATTATCCAGATGAGTCCCTTCCCTGAAAATCAAGCTGCCATTAATAAGTATTTGTCTTCAGTCCATATTTTTTTACAGGGTTTAAACATTTCAAATTTATAGCTGCAAATATTAAGGCGTATTTAGCTTTCCTGTCTCAAATCATTTTCAAAGACAGAATAAATATACACCCAAACCTGTATTTCTGAATAACCTGAATAAACATCTGTTTTTTGTCAGTCTCCATACAATTTACAGGCTAATGTTTAATGGACATATCTTACATACTGTATAGCTCATTTTAGTCTGTATATTTTAAAAGCCTAGTCAGGCTCTTGGAAGAGGAGAAATTTGTTTTTTTCTAGCAGTTAGTGTTTTGTTTTGTTTTTTTAGATTCTCTATTTCAGCAGCTCACAGGCAGTGCCACTGGTAATACTTGGTTGTTTCAGAGATAATGTTTTTCCCAGGTGTTTTTCTGCATTTGAGAATCTTTTTTAGTGATTTTTACTCATCATAAATGTATTTCCTCTGTAGCACTAACACACGCCTAACACCAGCCTTCAGAAACCTCTGTGCTAAATTATTGGGCTAACAAAGCTTTTTTAGGGCTGACTAAATCTAAATGGTTCATTATAAATTAAGGTGAAGTTTTGACTGTAAGAAAATCGATAAGCGATTGAGTGAGATTCACCTTATTGTTTGATGGCATCAGATATGTAATGAATTTAAAGTTACTGTATAATTGTTATCGCTGCAAAGAAACAATCCTTGACAGGGGGTATGTTACACAGGGGGGAAACAAATCCTTATTATAACGAATACGTAGCATCTTTTTTTTTTTTTTTCTATTTTTTACAGTGACCTTTTCAGTCAAATCCAATTCTCAGGTCCACCTCATCCCCCTGATCTCAGCAAGCTGAGGAAAGCTGGAGTCATCATCTAACACCCGCACCAGAAAGCCAGATCCTGACATTTAAATAAAAGATGGTGCTTCTCAAAAGAAATTCTGGACTTCATAGAAAATCTGATAACACCGAATGGCTTTTTCCTCGATTTCATAACGAGATTCTCACTTGAAGGAAGCATTATTTTTATCTCCTGTGCTACATTGCCAGAAAATTAAATATTTATGGGCTTCTTTCCCCATATTTACATACAATGTGTTTTATCTCTGTAGGTTACTCTTTTTCAAGGGCAGTTTTTTTTTTTTTTTTTTATCATGCCAATTCACTAACCTCTCAATTTAAATGTGCTGTGGAATTTCAAGTGTCTACTTGGCTTTGGCACTTCAGTGTTGAATGAAACAAGCACAAATTATGTAAGGTAAGTTCCTTTCGGATTTGTGCACCTTAGACATTTGAAAGTGAGACCATTGTCATGTAATGTCATTGTCAAAAGACAGCAGCTGATGAATATTTCATCCCTCCTGCCTACCAGACCTTTCCTGCATGCATACAGATGTTCACTGCATTAAAACACTGTCGTGGCCCGCGGTGTTTCTGGTATAGAGGGTTTGGTATGTTCATGTGTGCAAGTCAGTGTGTACAGTTGGCTGTACAAAGTAAAATCTTATTTTCAAGTTACTGAACAAACTGAGAGACCAGCCTTTGATTTGATCAAAGCAGCTGAATATGGAAAAGTTTTTTTTTTCTTTTACAATATATGATCAAATTTGTTAATCACTCAAACTTTAGTTCTGTGAAATATTTTATGAGCCAGATAACCTGGGATTGGGTCAAATTGGGTAAGAGGTGTGGTTCTTAGAAAATATAGCTCATAAAAAGGTGAAGTATATAAGTCTCAACCCAAAATGATTCTTTGCTTGTCTACTCCTTGCTATTAGTACCAGCAATCTATTTCTGAATGTGTAAAAATGCCCTGTCCTTCTTGGCTCATAAAGAACTACAGATACATATGAGCATGGTGTCCGTTCACTGGTTTCCTCCTCTGCACCACCATTCAGTTGCCTCATTCCCTGGAGGCCACCTTGGCATTATGAGGTATGAGAACAGCTCTTCTGGAGCCATTTGGCCTCTTGCAGAAAGGTTGCCACAAATCCGCCATGCACAGGCTGGAGAAGCTGTGAAGCAAGCCAGGATTTTACAAGAGATTTGTTGATGTCATTGTTGTTTTTTCCAAATAAATCCTCAGGCTATGAGCTGTTGTCTCATGCCTCTTTTCGCTGATGAATATTTCATGAATTCTAACTTCACTGGCCAGCGAGCACCAGTCCTTAATAAAATAACTGTGAAATGGTGAGGTAAATTACACCCTAAGTGCAGGGGCACCAATTAATTATTTATTAGGAGTTTTTTTCAGACTGTCCAGCTTCATGCCATTACTGACAAAGCTTTTGACGGTAAGGTAGAATTAGCATTCAGAGGAAGTTCTCGGAGGCAAAAATAAAAGATTGTATGTACCCTGTCATGGAAACAGATGTATGAAATGCAAATGGAATTGCATTACAGGGTTCTTCAGTTCCTCAAAATGTTGTTTACTTCGTGTCTGGCTTCAAATTAACATTTTTATTTTCTGAAAAATGTGAAATTATTATGATGGATGTAGCTGTGTTGCACACTACCATTCTTAATGTAAAAAGGACCAGCACATACACATTTCACACAAAACTGGTACATATTTATGTGCAGTGATGCATTCAGGATTTTAATTTAATAACTATGCTGACACTACAGTATAGAGTGGGCTGTTGAAATAAAAGGCAATGTAGAAATCTGTTTATAAATCTGCATCAAGCTTTAATTATCTACAACAACATGTCGAAGAAACGTTTCCATGGTAACACTTCTGGCATATAAAGCGTTTTTTATTTTCACTCTAAACGGCATTCTACTTTTGCTACACTCTTCAGAACATTAACGAGAGCTTAGATGTTGATGTTATTTTTATTTTCAGCATGGACACTTGAGGTCCATTGTGGGAAGGCAGATGTACCTGTGCCACACTCTAATGCCCTGTGTCTAACTATGTGAGTGGAAAGTGCAGCTACTTTGCATGGAACAATTCTAAGTCAATTTCCCCAACTTCCTCAAGCGGAAAATGAGCCGAGAACAGATAAGATGCAAAAATGCATTTCCAACTGTGTAGTATATCTGCTTTATGATGGCACACAGTGAAAATCCTGTAGGCTATGAGCGGGGGACTCACTGTAGTTTGAGTCACATAGCATAAATATTCTTCCATGATGTCCTTGGCAATGTACCTGGTTCATCAGACCATTTCTGGTTTTGATTCAGTTTTGTTGTCCTTTTATTGGCTATTACCCCACTATGCATAGCCCTCATTGAGCTACAATGTTAGACATTGATGGACAAATGGATTTAGTAAAGCCAGGATAAATTCTTGTGATGCTGTCATAGCATTGTAAAGAGAGTCTTGAGTGCATTGAATACCAGCAGATGACTAAAACAAATTAGTCATTAACCCAATTAGTCAAACAATGATGACATTTGAATTATAATGAGATAGGAAAGGTTTGAACTTGACAACACCTGGATTGCTGCCAGGACCAGTAATTTAAAAAATTAATAAAAAAAATTATATTCTCTGATTTTAACACTTGAACCACCAGGGGTCACTGTATACCTAAAACTACCAGTGTGTGAAAACTACCCAGTATTACAATGCATTGATTTTCAAGGCCGGACTTCATTAGTCATTCTGAAACACAGAAAGTATTACGAAATAAAAGTTGCTGTCATTTGAGCTATTCAGAAATTGCCAATATACAAAATTGTACTTTTCTTAAAGAGTTTACAAACTGTATGTGTTTGGTTTGGGCTTTTCGCTCCTTTACTTCATGTGTGAGTGGGTTGTATTGTGTTTGAAATACTGATTCGAACACATCACAGAGGTTCACAGAAATTAACAAGGAAAAACCCATATGTTATATCTCAGTAATTCCAAGCCATGATGTAAGGTCACAGGTGGTTAGAAAAACATAAACAGGAAAGTTTACATTCTGTAAATGCTTTAAGCCAGAGGATCCATCTTCAAGCAGATAATGAAGATGGATCCTCTGTGTGAAAAAATAATAATACTAACTTTTCTGGGGATATGGACAGCCAGCAAAACCCCTCCACTATTAGACTTTTCTTTTTCTTCTAATACACATTGAAGGTTAAACTGCCGCCAATACTGGCTGAAGAAGTGTAGTTGGATTGTAACAAAGAGAGGGATGGTAGTCAGAACTAAGGGATTGCATTACCATAAGGCAATGCTGGATAGTTAAAATTACCTTGGAATCCCACAGGCAAATGGGAATAATGAAGAGGTCAAAGGGAAACTGGAGCACTCGGGCAGTGACCCCCAAACTGGGCAAGTGGCTCCAGCAGATCCCAGGAAAGACATCAGAGATCTCTGTCAAGAAGAGCACAGTCCTAGGAACAGTGAAGATACTGGCCAGGACACGCAGGCTAACAGGCCTATGGTAGGGGACACAAGCTTGAAGGATAAAGACTGTCCACAGGGCATGTGGTGAATTTATAGATTCAAATTAAAACTAAACAGAGATAAGAAAACAACAATAAATAAAAAAAAAGGTAATTACACAAAATAAAAACAACTCTTAAGCACAGACATTGTATAAAATCATGTATTTTCTGCCATATTAAATAAAAAAAAATTGAGAGTGATATCATTTTACAGTTAGTTTGTGGATTACCACAAACTAACAGTCACCGTCATGCTTTGACAAGTCCCAGTGAGTTTGAAGATTCCCTGACCTTTTATTTGCTTATAGTTATCAGATGTGATTAAGTACAAATATTTACTCGGACTTAATAGTGTATAACGAAAACTTTTCACTTAACTATTTTTTATATTTTTTTGTGCCATCATCAATATTTTTAAGACTTGGTTCAAGACCAAATACCTCCAGGGTCAATGCCATGCAACCTCAGTTTTATTTAGTGGAATGCATTTAACTAAGTTGGTGAACATGGTTATCACCCAGGGATCAGCATGTGAGTACTGTCATTGTGAGCATTTTAGCATTTAGCTCATAGCTTTGCTGGGCCTAATTATAGCCTCACA
The DNA here is from genome assembly GCF_036321145.2 of Pelmatolapia mariae. Classification (NCBI taxonomy): domain Eukaryota; kingdom Metazoa; phylum Chordata; class Actinopteri; order Cichliformes; family Cichlidae; genus Pelmatolapia; species Pelmatolapia mariae. The sequence goes on from NC_086231.1 coordinate 7,979,787, forward strand.
GGGATTTATTGCTGTAGCTTGGAATTTTGTGTAACGGATTTCAAGAAAAGTGAACTACAGCACAACTAAACAAATAACAGATTTGTATTAAAGTTGAGGTGGAAAACATGGTTCTTTGTTTCCTTTTTTTTACATTTTTGTTTGTGGTTTTTCTTTTCTAGAATAACTCTAGAAAAATAACTGAGTTTGAAATTTAGTTAATCTAGAGAGACACAAGCCCCTGATGGTTTCTAGTTCCAGGAGGAAAATTATGAAAAAGTTTGTATAGAATGTTTAATGGTGCAATGCATGAAGTGGTATGCCCCTGCTGAGGCATGGTTTGAATACCCTGTGAAGCTAAATGCTAGCATTGACATATTATTAGCCTGCTTGTCCAGTAGGACAAGGTTCAAGGTTCAAGATGCCTCTCTTAAAATAGAGACGGGATAACTCAAAGTAGGCTATAGTACTTTCCCTAGAAAATTTAAGTAACAGTAACCAACAATATAACTGCTTTATACCTAAAGTACAGTAATATAACTAAAGCAAGTTAACCTTGTAACTCTTTATGAGCCCTCATAATAGTGTATACGTGGCTATATCATTAATATTATGACAAGACATCTTCATATTGTGTTAAAATGAATAATTGTATCATTACAAACATTATAATATTTATATAATACTGTATCGATACTGTTGCCCAATGACAGTAGCTCCTTGGAAAAGAAAAAAAAAACAAACAGAAGTTGACTTTCATTTTGTTTGCACTGTTAAATAAAATCATGACCATGTGTTTAGTATTTTTTTTTCTATCACCTTAAATATTAGGTTATTTGTTAGGCAAGTAACACACTGAATTCACATTTTATACCCAAAATTTTAGTCAGCACATCTCTGAGAAGTCAGAAATGAATCAAGCTTAACCCCTAAAACAAATGTTCCGATTCAGAAAAGCAAATACCTGTGATTTAGCATCTTAATTAAAAAAAATAATTGTCATCTGGCTCATTTGTCCCAGTGTAACGCCTGTTTAGATGTTTCATGATGATTTTGCTTTATTTAATGTTTAGACTTACTTCATGTATTATTCCTAGAACCTCTTTTTTTTTTTTATCTTTCATAGGTTGAATTTGGTATTTGCATTTTTTTAATAGTTTAATTATTCTCATTTTTAGTTCTTGGTCTCTTGTTCTTAGGTCCATCTTGTGTTCTGTTCATCTTGGTCTTGTCTCTGTGTCCTTCGTGTCCCCTGTATGTAGTCAGTTCTGTCTCTGTCAACCTTTTTGTCTATGTCTAGTCACTGTGTTCTGTACACCCTGTCTTAGGTTGCCAGTCCCCCATTTTGTGTGCCTCGCAATCAGTTAAGTTCTGTCAGTCTCTGTGCCCCCATCCTCCTGTGTCGACTCCTTTATATTTGGTCTATTTGTGTGTATATTATCCTTCCATTTAGGGATTTTCCTTCCCGTTTCCTCTGTCTCTTCCCTGTGTGTCATCCTGTTGTGTCTCCTCCATCAAGTTTGTATGTTTTCATCTTGGTCTTTGTCTTCTGCTGCTTCCTGTTTTATTTTGGTGAGCTCTTGTCCCTTGTGTGTTTGAGTTTTGCTCCCTTGTCTCATTAGTTGTTGTTCAGTTCACCTGTGTTCCCATGTGTTTCCACTTCCCTTAATCACTTGCTGTTGTATTTATTGTCAGTTTTTATCAGTCTCCCTTAGTCCTTTGTCAGAAACCTCGTGGTTTCTAGCTCCTGTGCTCCTGCTACCTACAGTGGCTTGCAAAAGTACTCGGCCTCCTTGAACTTTTCCACATTTTGTCACGTTACAGCCACAAACATGAATCAATTTTATTGGAATTCCACGTGAAAGACCAATACACAGTGGTGTACACGTGAGAAGTGGAACGAAAATCATACATGATTCCAAACATTTTTTACAAATAAATAACTGAAAAGTGGGGTGTGCGTAATTATTCAGCCCCCTGAGTCAATACTTTGTAGAACCACCTTTTGCTGCAATTCCAGCTGCCAGTCTTTTAGGGTATGTCTCTACCAGCTTTGCACATCTAGAGACTGAAATCCTTGCCCATTCTTCTTTGCAAAACAGCTCCAGCTCAGTCAGATTAGATGGACAGCGTTTGTGAACAGCAGTTTTCAGATCTTGCCACAGATTCTCGATTGGATTTAGACACCAGACAGGTCAGGGATAAAGTTATTGAGAAATTTAAAGCAGGCTTAGGCTACAAAAAGATTTCCCAAGCCTTGAACATCCCACGGAGCACTGTTCAAGCGATCATTCAGAAATGGAAGGAGTATGGCACAACTGTAAACCTACCAAGACAAGGCCGGCCACCAATCGAGAATCTGTGGCAAGATCTGAAAACTGCTGTTCACAAACGCTGTCCATCTAATCTGACTGAGCTGGAGCTGTTTTGCAAAGAAGAATGGGCAAGGATTTCAGTCTCTAGATGTGCAAAGCTGGTAGAGACATACCCTAAAAGACTGGCAGCTGTAATTGCAGCAAAAGGTGGTTCTACAAAGTATTGGCTCAGGGGGCTGAATAATTACGCACACCCCACTTTGCAGTTATTTATTTGTAAAAAATGTTTGGAATCATGTATGATTTTCGTTCCACTTCTCACGTGTACACCACTTTGTATTGGTCTTTCACGTGGAATTCCAATAAAATTGATTCATGTTTGTGGCTGTAATGTGACAAAATGTGGAAAAGTTCAAGGGGGCCGAATACTTTTGCAAGCCACTGTAGTGTTTACCTCCAATTTAGGTTTCCATACCAGGCCTAATTAAACAGCTTGTTTTGTGTTTAACTCAGCCTACCTTTGCATTTGGGTGATCACTCACCCCTTCATCACATAACAATAATTATGTGCTTTACAGTTTTTTCAGCTTTTTTTGTAAACTGGTACATTTGAAAATTCATAGATAACAGCAATAATTCTATTTTAGCATTAAAATGATCACTTTGGTCAAAGAGCTTGCTCATAATAGTGGATCAACCATTACAGAAACCTAAAAGATTTCGCTAATTACCAGTACTGTTAATTTAGGAGAGCTGTGGTATAATTACATTGGGTGGTGGTCTAATAAATCTTGCAAGCACTATATATCCCATCACAAAATTAGCCCTGCATATTGAAAAAACAATATTTATCCAGGGGTTTTAAATTTGATGTGTTGTCAGACTCTTTACATTCCTCCACATGTGATGAGTTTCTAATGACAGAACCATTTATTACCATAAACCCGTCATATCACAGTACTGATGCCAAAGGACAACCTGCATTATGTGTAACTGTGAGATACGAATAGTTTTAACAAAACAGCAGCATTTGATGTTCTGGAAATAGATGGTTTGCCTGTCTTGGTAATAGTCAAGTAAATGGAATGAAAAAATAATTATTGGAATATCTCGATCCCTAAACAACATTTGAAACAGTTTGTGGGTGGACATGGATATAACTCACAATCTCCATTGTACTGACTTGCTGCTCTGTGAAAACAGCAGAACATCTGAACTAGGCTCAGTCTACTGACCGCGCAGGAGGTGAAAATAATGAAGGGAATTCAAATGTTCTGCTGGAGCTATGCGCTTTTTCCAGCCTCCATTGAAGCTGGGGCCTGAGCCAAAGTGTCTCATAGTGTAATGGTGCTCTTGTCTCTCAAATTTTAGCGTCTGTAGACCTGCCATCTGTCCAGTCTCAGAGGTTCAGAGAGACAGTGATCCAAAATAGAAGCAGTATTAGAAAAGGTCAGATGCTGAGTAAAGGCATCTGTAAAATTACTCTTGGCATTGTACCGTTTCACAATGACAGATTTAGTACAGGTCTTTAATGTCTTTTCTACACTGAGGAGGAATATGCTCGGTCACAAATGAGGGTATTTTATTTTTACTGTTAGTAATAATAATAACATTAATGTGTGTTGCCCCTACATAATCACATGTTCTATGCACTTGATGCGTAAAATAATTGAAGGGAGCATTGAGAAAATGCCTCTTAAAAAGATTTGATTTGGACTAGAGCCAGAGCAAGGCTGCAAATAGCAGGAGATAAATCTGCTGATGCACATTTTTCTGCATCTCTTGTATGTTTTGTGCGAAAGATTTGCCGGGGCTTGATCAGCAGCTCAGTCATTCAAAAATGAATCTATCCTAACCCCATCCACATGAAGGCACGCTCAGGCCTGAAAACTCTGATCTATGGTGCTGCAGCAGGAATTGACCCTCATCGGATAAACTGCTCCAAATTGCTTCCCTGATATATTGCTAGCCCTTGTTACCGCTCTCCCCCCTGTCAATTTTCCCCATTCCCCTCAAGGTCAGCTCTGCGTGATGTTGGACAAAGTAGGAGAACAGCACTCCTGTTACTGCTCGCCTGCTTCACATCCAGCTCCCCAGATCTCCATCCTCCACCCCTCTGCCCCTGTGCTCCAATCACATTTCAGATACACTAATGACTACAACCACCTTACTGCAGCACCACAGGGGTTAGAGGGGAAAGAACATGTTGACAACATAAAATGGCACCAAATCAAGGAAATACAAGGTTTAGAAATACTATTAAACCCTAAAGACATTCAAGTGAAATGAATTTGAAGCCTTGAAGGAAAAGGCAAAAAAGTTGCTGACTGACACTTTGTCCTTTCATCCATTCACAATAGTTTACACTTTTGAAACAACAAGCTGTTTGACTGCTGTCTTTACGAGGACAAAAGTGTTATCTTACGCCATGAAAAAAATTCAGGTAGCATTTCAAATGGTGGACATAAGACTGACGTGACACCATCATGAGCATGAGAAATCCCTCGTGAATGTTTTTGTTCCTGTCATGAAGTCATTCGTTGGTTATGTCATTTTGAGAGCAGAGTTGACACTGAGATGTTTTTGTTATAACAATTAGAGGTTTCTCTGTCATTTTCTTCCTTTGAACTATTCTCCTGCAAACCTTGAAAACCATCAAAGAAAATGTATCAGTAAATTTATACCAAACCCAGCCTTATAGAGACTTCTGTCCTGATCTAAAGATCAAAGAGTCAATGATGACGAAAGAAACATGAGAAAGAAAATTTTTTTTAAAAGTGACAAGACTACAAAAAAGAAGTAAATATTAACAGTACTGGTGACATCTCTGTGCTTATGTAACCAAGTATTATGCCCTGCTTGAGGATAATTGGCAGAAACTCACTGAGTATAACTACAAAAATAAAATATAAGACAGTTTAAAACAGCAAACTGCTGTTAAGTGATATAAAAATGTTCCCTTATGATAGCCACTACTGTAAAAATGTGTTCTTTTAGAGAAGGAGGCTCTTTATTTTTTGGCAATAACCATCTAATAGCAATTCTAAAGCTCGGATATTTAACAAGTTAGATTGTATCTTTGTAGCATACTATATCTATTTTTGTTAATTATTCACCTTTTGACCTTTTATTTGACATAGAGCACTTTGATATAGAGTAAAAGTATAGAGCCACCTTATATTTCTGCTTCCAAGAAATCAGATTTTCTTGAAAAATGTTTTGAAATAGTCTTGAGCAATTCTCTAGCCCTCCTGAAGATCTTTTAAAGTTTTTATTTTGGGCACTGGCTGATTTTTCTTTTTTTGTTTTTTTGGTAACATGTGAAATGTAACACATGCAAAGAAGTGATTTTAAATTTTATCTTTAGCTACTTTGGTAGTAGCAGCCTGTAACAAAAAACATCACACACACACACACCCCCCCCCCCCCCCCCCATTTTTTTTTTTTTGAATGTACAAAAAACACTAAATATAACACGTTTGACGATCATAAAAAAGTATTTTGCGCAAACAAGGTGATTCACAAAGCTGAAAGCTTGACATTTTTTGGCATGGTGTCCTTAAAAAATTGGGGAAAACTGGACAAGTGGAGAACAAAAGAAGAATTGGCAGACCTAAAACGTAACCACTGGTGAACTTTATCTTACAGTTATGTCTTTTTAAAAAAATAGGAAACAAAAGAAATTGTCTCAGTGGAAGGGTGGCTGTCAAGAACCCATTTTAAGGAAAAAGGGGAGAAAAGTTTGAGGCATATAAAATTACACAAGCGCTGTACTGAAAATCAGCAGCAACAGGGTTTATGGGGTGATGATGGGGTGACAATGATTTCTGTTCAAATCATTGTCCATATGTACGGAGGAGTTCATGGGAGAGGTATAGTAGTGATTGTCTACAACCATCTGTAAATCAAATGAAGCATCTGTCATGGGTTGGGGCAGCATTTCAACCAGCGGTGTTGGAGATCTTGGCAAAATTGATGGAATTATGAACTTAGAAAAGCACTATCAGATTTTGATCCATGATGCAATACTATCTCGACATGACAATGACCCAGGTATGCATTTTTGCCAGTACAAGAAAAGAATACCTGGAATGCTATTAGTTATGTCTTGATGCATGCTCAATCATCCAGGTAAGTAAATCTCCAAAAGTTGATTCTGTTCATCTGGACGTTCATCTGGATGCAAATTCTCATGGTCATGAGAATTTGCATAATTAAGATTAAGGAACTGACCTCCCAGCCCATTGTTCCTTCAGTGGGCTGGTTTCAGTCATTATGCAAATGTACTGTTTATAAGATTGGGGAAACATGCAGTCAGCTGAGACTGAAGAAGTCACGTGGATGAGTGACGAAACGTTTCTCCCACAAAACGTTACATCCAGATGAACAGAATCAACTTTTGGAGCTATTAGATATGGACTGTTCTCCCCAGCGCTCAGACCTCAACATTATTGTAGCAGTGCGGGATCATCTCTGCAGAGAAAGGAATAAAACGCACTGAACATCCAAAGAGGAGCTTTGAATGTCCTACAAGAACTATTCTTGAAGACTATTTAAAGAAAAGGTCATACACAATATCAACTTTCAAGCTCAATTGCAGAAACTGCTGTTGCCTTATATACTGTATTGCCATGCATGTTTGTACATGTTTCAGTAAATCCCTGCACCTATTGTCCATTTTCCAATCAAAATGACAAGTAGTACAGAGTTGTTTTGTTTTTGTTTTTAATATTCTACAGACATAATAGTGATATCATTTTAAAGCTTCAGTTGTGCATGGTCCATTATAAGTGTTTGCGAGAGAAGCAGTGTTTTTCTCAGAAAATGTCTAATGTAGCATTTGTTCATACATTAAAGCAAAATGATGTATCATGCTATTCTGCGACCATAAGTGACAGTTAGAACATAATGATAAATCTGTCAATTCAAATGCAACAAAGGAGCATTTACTTCTCAGCACAGCTTGTTGCTTGTAAAAGGGAAACATGGCTTTTTTCTCAAGTTTTTCCTTTAAATTGATATACGAAGACAAACCTAGGACATGTTATTGTTCAAAGACAAATCCCAATAATTTAGCTGTAAGCGAAACAAGGACCAGGAAACAAGAATCAAAAGGGACTTTGTTGCTGTCCCTCCTTGTCTATCCCAGGGGTTCTCACATCACTTCCTAAAGTACTGCTTCATCAAACAATGGGACCCCTGCAATGAAGGAACATGCCACACCATAGGTACTTTATCTGTTTACACAGAAACCTACAGTGCTGAATGTTTGATCTGTGTGAAATCACCACCATAAGAAGAAAGACATTCCAAAGAAACCTGATATAACTCATAGTAACTTGTTTTTTTTTTCCTTTGTGCTCTAATAAACCATTTTCCGCACAAGAAAATTAGGTTATTATGGCTGAAGGAAATCAGTTATGGAGCAAGAACAGAGAACATTAGAGAAAGTACAAGAGGAAACTTTAAGATAAAACAGTGATATGGAGCAACCATTTTTAATAACTCTAACTGGATTTAGATTAGAAATACACATTTTCACTCTTTAATTTCTTTGATTTTTCTTGTTTATTTGCATAACTATCTGTGCACTCGCAAGCCAAGAAGACATTCACCCACATGTCTACTAGGCTGTGATTTCTTTGGGAATAAATTTTGTATATACATACACACCAAATACACATAGCTGTGTTTTTCTTCAAATTGTATGGGACTGCACATTTTTACATGTGATTTCACAGTATTCCACTGATTAACAGCTGTTGTCAGTGATATTTTAAAAAGCCTGTCAAAAGCATGATAGTGAACAAGCAAGTATGGGTGTGAACAATGGGCTTTTTTAATTACAGAGGGAGAAAATCCATGTAACACAATTGATAGACCTCGACATTTAGCACTTTGTCCCAAAGGAATACTTTAATTTGAAGTGAAATGTGCATCTAGGGTATGGAAAAAAGTGCTTGTCAGATCTTAATTTAAAATGAAAGTGAGAATGTAGCTAGCAGACATGTGGCACATGTACAGAATGGTCCATGTCATCAGTCCAGGCTCAGACTCTTAATGTGATCACTTTAGTGTAATTTAAAAGTCTGAGCCAAAATTAAAGTCTTAATGTCAGGAAGTATTGTATAGCCGGATATCTGTCTCCACAAAGGAGTACTTGAGGTACGCCATAGGAGACAATATACTGTATGAGTGTGAGTGTGTGTAAGTGTTTGTGTTTGATGAGAGGAAATGAATCTTGTAAACCAACCAAGATCAAAACAAAGCTCATGTGACTTTTTGTTTTTCTAGTCTATCAGAATCTACTTCAGACTTTTAGCTTCTAATCATTTTACCAGTCTCTGGTGTGTTTTGCTATGTACACTGTGCATCTCAGAAGCGTGTAACAAAGTATTCAAATACAAACCAAAGACCTTTTTTGTAATTTAATATAATATCTGCAGGATGCAGGAGCTCTGGCACAGACATGGTTATTGGTCTATTTGTTCACATTAGGATGCACAGTCAGGCTTGTGCTTAGCCGCACAATTTAGTACAAATGAGAAAGATTAAATAATGTTATGACATTAATGCAGTCAGGTGTATCTAGAAAACAACTGTGTGTGACTGCGAGTGTGGTAGCTATTGTAATCATTATCCAGGATATGAACCAAGAAATGCACTGTAGACATGCAAAATGTAGTTGACTAGTGAGATAATGGACTGCATTAATGGTAAAATTGTTTGGGACAACAAGCTTTTTAATTTTTGTCTTTAAACTTTGAAAAGAAGTATATACAAATTAAGAGAAAATTTCATAATATTGTTGCAAGTACTAGCAGTTTTTTTTCCATCCTAGTTGTGTAGCTGTTGTGGGCCATGGTGACATTCCACTATATACTGGTCTGAGCAGTACAAGCCAGTATACTGAATCAGAAATGGAGGACACTAATATTTTTACTAGAAACTGATGGAGACAAATCAATAAAAAAAAGTTTGTTTTACCTACAGATCTTTTGTATCTTTTATATTTTTTTCCCAAAATAACCAACTGTATAGTACAAGTTGTTCTTTTATTATGTAGAAAAAGATTTATTTTTTTACCATTTGAGTTACATGTTACACTTCTTAAGGTAAGGGTTACAGAAAACACTGTAGACCAGGCAGGTTCTTGGGAATCAGTCACAGCAATGAACAACGCACAATGCCAGTGTATGTTGTCTGAGAGTGCCCTTGTTCAAATGAGAACATATAGTGCTCTTACTACAGCTTATAAAAACTCTATATAGGCTGTGCCTCACATAGCTGAGCTAATCAATTCTAATCCCTTTGACAATGAATAAGGTATTTTACTGTAGTGCTCTCTAAACCCAAGAGTGACCTCAGACATTTTTTTCTGCTAAACAGTGTGGAAGAATTATGACTTACAACAAAACAGCTCATAAAAAAATTATACATTATACAAGGTTTATATATTATTTTTTTTAAATCTATCAATCATTCCGTTAACACAAAGTAAATATTTTTTTTAACTCAGGGGATCATGCTTCACTTCATGTGTCAGTTACTCAAGCATGTGAAAAAGAATTCTATAAATTAAGCAGAGTTTAAATTCATTATTGACCATACTGAACAATATCAGCATGCTAGTCAGTTTTACTGTACGTGGCTGATAGCAGAAATTGCTATTATTATTATCTAAGAGTGCAAACACACTGTACTTTACTGTTGAAACTGAAAATCTTGTTTGTTTTACACGACTGCGCTTTCCATTCTGTATAACCTGCAGCCTGCTTAGTAAACATAAACCCCTCGTCATGCTCAGAAACCTCTCTGCTTCTGACTGTTTATACAATAGGATTAGAACAATTAACTCCCAAGGCAACGGCAGGTCTGACACGTAGACACAGATAACCAGATATTCTAGGATGAAATAGAAGACAGTGTGACGTCATTGTTCCTGAGCCTTTGAGTTGAGAGTTGGCTCTCTGAGAGTGATTATGCTGATAAAGGCGGCAGGTTCTGTTCTTGACAGAGAATCCTATTATTTCTTTGGAGGGACTCCATAAGGAGACATAGAGATTGTACAGGCTATTGCAGGTCACATAAAAGATACAGTCATAGCAACAAGAGAAGAGCATGCTGTGGTTTAATCTGACAGAATCACTTGAGTTCTTTTTGGACTGAAAGCAGAAAAAGCAAGTAAAATAGGCATGCTAACACCCCTGAGGGGGCTAATTCAAGTCATATATGGTGATTTTCAAAATTTCCTCCTATATTTTACTATGTGGTGCTAAATGACATTGTTCAAAAGGAACAATTAAACCTAAAATGTCATGAGTGTTGTAGAGATGTGGTCATAACACATTTTGAATTGATGCCAGTGTTATTCAGTCCTTATTATTTAATTCCATGATGACCATGAAAGTATAACAAAATCATTCATCATTCATTAAGAAGCTGTTGAGGTATATTTTTTTAAAGCAAGAAAAAACAATATATCAGTCTTGTAGAGAAACTAAAAGTTTGTTTGATTTTTTTATTTTTATTTCTCATATTATGGCAATGATGATATGCTATGTGCCAGTTTATTGTGAGATGTTTCTCTGAAAAAGTAAAAACTCCTCTATTAAACTTCATGTGGGAACAAAAACTTAATTGTACATTGTTCAAGTAATGCCATGTACATGGCTCAAAGTGAAAGGATGCACTTAAATGTTAAAGAAAAAGTTCCTCTGTTAAGAACTGTGTATTCAGCCTTTGAAGGAAACTAGCAGATACAAATTTGAATGCCTTTGTCCCCAAATCCATTTCTATTCCTCACACTGTGCTCCTGTGAATAAATACCAACCCAGGAGAAAACACTGAATTGTAGGTGTTGCTCTATTGCATCCTCTGTTTGAAAAGCAATAAAAAGCATTGGAGGATGAAAAATGAGGTGAACTACACAAAACAAGTTAACAATAAGAAATAATGTTTCAAGGGTGTCAAGAATTTGAAGGCACTTTGGAAGCACATGCTGTTTCAGTAACCCAGTGTACTCAGGCCTTTCCTGTCCCAAGCCCTGATACAGACTTATAAATAGTTCCTCAGGGAATCTGGAAGAAAGGCTCAACAAGGAATGACACAAAAGTCTTTCTTTCAGGTGGCTGAATAAACAATGTCTGTCATATTTGTAAAATTGATTTCCTATAAAATTCAAGTGAATGGCACTGATAACAGCATCTAATCTTCTGGAGTGCAGACATTATTATATCCTCTTGGACCACATACAGTCATGGATACTATAGAGTTGTGCAGTATGCAGGGCCTTAGTCTGACCTTGTGTGTCAGCTCAGCACATGACAGAGGGGTGGAGAAAGCACCGTAGGGGCATGGCACTACGTGTTGCATAGCCAATAAGATCTTGACTGGCCTCACCATTTAGCACCGTTGTGTCCAGATTGTCCAGCTGTTTGATCTGGGCACTGAATGAACTCTACTTTATTCAGAGGAAACAGTGACACTGTTGAAACTTGTAGCCTGGCACCGACCCACTGATTTTTTGTGGACAGTCTGTGAAACAAATGTAGTGTTTCTTTTTTGTATTTTTTTAAATATATATTCAAAGCCACTCAGTCCGATTCTGTGATGTCTGCACTGTGTTAACGTCCCTCAGAGACTTTATCTGCAGAGCTCATCTGTCCCTGTTCAAGAGCTCCTGCTAAGGTAAGATCCTTGATATACATATAATATTTGCCAGAAATCATTTTTAAAATAATTACTTCAAGAAGTAGTCTGTTTCCAGTTGGATATTCATAAAAAATGGATTGCTTTGTCAATGTTATAACAATACTTATTATGTGAGAATGCAATTTCCCTGAGCAAATATTTAACACATTATTTTCATCTATAATTAAACAGACAAATTCATTTCTGTCTAAAATTGGTACTAGAAAGCTGGGGTCAGAAAAGGCCTGAAGCGGGCAGAATGAATGAAAAGTCTTCCGCAAAAGAGCCCAATTTGGCACAAATTTAAAATTGTGTGGTTTCTCAACCATATTAAAGGTACTTTCTTTTTTATTTTCATTATTCTTAGTTTGACAATTTAATTCAGGCAACATATGGGTACACAGAGCTGAGACTAAAATGAATTACTAAGAAAAGGAGATACATTTACCAAACTTAATCTTATGAATTCAAATTAAATCAGTTGAGCCTCACATCTTTAAGCACAGACACCAAATCCTTTTGTATATCTGCTTGATGTCCTCTGCTGAGCCCACCCTGCTTTGTGCTGGTATGTGTGTTGTCAAGTGGCACTTTCAGGCCGCCCACTTTGGCTACTTTATTTAGACCTTTACAGCGTGAGGGGAGTTTGTTTTTATGCCTCTGCATGTTTGTCTACTTCTTCCTGACTTGAATGAATTGACTCTGCAGTTTTTACTGAATTGTTTGATATTTTGCTCTTTATTTTAGAGCCAGGCAGTCAATCCTTAGTGAGAACTTATCTGTTTTATTCATTATTTCTGCAGATTTACTATTCTATCCGGGGGTCCTGACTGTCTTAACTTGTTCCTCCATTTATCATTTAATGTCAACTGCTGAATTTTTATTCTTTAAAAATACAGATAGCACTGTCTCTGTTGTAAGAACATTTCCCGGCATATTATCCTGTTTAAGAGTCTAGACTTCATTCAATCTTTTTATTCCCTTTTCTCGTAATTTCGTAGTTTCCAAAGGGAGAAGGCTCCTTGATCGATTAAAGGTTAAAAAAAATTTTAAAAAACTTTTACACTTAACCTAAACAAACTCAAATTTTATTGTTACCTACAGTGTATTGAACAATATTGATTTTAAAAGTAGCATTTATTAAGAAAGGCCAATAAAATATGTGGTGCACACTTAGACATTTAGGCTTTGTAAAATAATATTGCTGTATTGTGGTCACTTCATGGAAAAATCTGTGGGCTGTCATGATGTTATTGGTAAAACATGATTAACTTTGATATGAAGCTATCCAATGGACAGGTAACATCAAACAACACTGAACTTTCTATGGATATGAAAACACAAGATTAAACTGGAAGCAACACATTAAAAAAGAAGAGAAAATATGACAAAATATATATCTATTTTGAGTAGAAAACCAATACAGTTACGTTTTCTAATGGCGGCTGGAGAGAACATCATCAGAGTACAGAGCTGCAGTTAGGACACCTTTTTGTTTCCATGTTTGTGTCAGTTTGTGTATGTATTTGTCAGTGGAGAGTCTATGGATAGGCTTTTCAGCACAAAAGTTTTCCCATGCAGCCCTCCCAAAATCCCAATTGCATGTTTCTAAACATAAATGAATACTCACTGGTTGACAAGTCGGCCAGAACATTGAAGTATGAAAAGTACAGACAGTGTATCCACAGTGCAGTTGGTTGATGGACCAATTTAATGTTCCTCAAAAACAACAGTCATTTAGCATTTTTACTTGCATAAAAAAACAAATACTCTTTGTTAGTGATAACCAATAATGTCACACACAACTTATTTCTTTGATATGCAAAACTGATTTGATTTAGTGGCAGTGTAAGTTCTTATTTCTCTCAGTGTATTGCTGCTGCAGGATAAAGAAGGAGGCACATTTACAGCTGCACAGCAGATGCTAAAATCCCAGCTCAATAACAAAAGTTCTTTAAAACATTAAATATTCACTACGTGCTGCACACAACTGGTTTATCCAATAAGTTTTCAGAGTCCTAAACCAATTCATCAACCAAATCAAGTCCTCCTTGGCTGAAAAACGCTACATCATCAGCCATTCCAGAGCGTAGCCCTGAGCTATTGACCAGTCTGAATTCAACCTGTGTTCGTGGTCTGATCGATGTTCTCTCTGGATAGTCTCCCCTGTGTAAACAATACAGTAAGTTGTTTGACTCTGCAGATGGACTCGTATTCATCATTTCTAAAGTGAAACTGTGTGAGATCAGCAGGTGGGAGTTTAGTAAATGCATGCAGAGATCAATTCAAAGCAAAGCAAGGCCAAAAATGCCATGTTTAATCTTGAACATAGTTATTAAAGTTGGGAAAATAATTTTGCAACATAATGAATCTTTTCATATACACATGTGGTATCGTCAAAGCAGGGTTACTCAGAAGTTATAGGTCGGTATAGAAGGTTCGTACTGTATAATGCATGACAAAGCTATATGGTGAAGTGGCCAAAAGGGCTGGAATTGCCAAAAGGGCTTCCAAAGAATAGAAAAGCCTAGCTAACGCTGAGACCAAGGAGCATGAAATGCATGAAAACATTTTGGAAAAAGGAAAATCAAATCAAGACTGTGAGACAGTACCTGATTTGTATTTTTTCTAGTTTTCTAAAAACTTATAAAAAAAAAGTAACATTAACTTACTGAAGGTTAAAAAAAATAAAAGCAAATGTTTATTTGATAAACACAGTGTGAAAATGTGAAAATTACGCCTCTGGTAGAAAATTTGTTAGTTTGATTTTCCTTCTTCAAAAACTGCCGTGATAGGCAATGCCAAAGTAAAATGTACTAACAATATTACTAAACAAGAGAGGTGAGCCAGAAACAAAACCACTGCTGGTGTTTGGAAATACTGAAAACATCAAATCTGAGTTCTGTTTGCAAGGTCATATTTGTTAAGATCAACTTGAATACAAAGTTGATCTATTGCTGACGCGTTCTAGTCACAAAACTGATATAAGAATGTTTTGTTGATGTCAAATGTTTCAAAGTTGAGGACAAAACATCAAGTTCAAGTAAAAGAGGACACTAAATTGAACAAAGTATCACAAATGACTGTGCAGCTGTATAAAACGGGAAAATATTTTGTTATTTTATATGTTTATTGATGGGTTGAATATTTATTAAGCACTTAACTAAATAAAGTTTTTTCAGCTTGTTTGCCAAAAGTCTTCTGTATTCTAATTTATAAACACAAATATATATATTTTTAAAGTGTTTTAAGAATTACAAGCAACTAATCAAAGGACTTTCTCTGTCACTTTGTTCTCTCCTAAACAGTCATCGTATCTGTAAATACCTCTTGAGTTTTAAGAGGAGATTTGCGAAGAACAATGCCGCCAGCCGTCGGTGGTCCTCAAGGTTACACACCACCTGAGGGTGGCTGGGGATGGATGGTGGTGATTGGAGCCTTCATCTCTATTGGCTTCTCCTATGCATTTCCCAAGTCCATCACTGTCTTCTTCAAAGAGATTGAGGTGATCTTCAATGTGACAAGTAGCCAGGTGTCCTGGATCTCCTCCATCATGTTAGCCGTCACGTACGGCGGAGGTGAGCTACAGTACCATCCAAGACAAGCAGCTGAAATCAATACCCAGCTCTTAGCATGACCATACTACATTCATTCCTTTAGTGTTCTGTTCCAAATAAAAAAAAAATCACACATCATCATAATTACTGTGCAGAAAAATTTAAACTGGCAAAACAAAAGTTCAAGTGTTCCATTGAAATGCTGTTGCAATTTGCAATATCTGTCTCTGGAGCATATGAATGAGTTTAAGCCTTGCACACCTACCCATTCTTTTCTCTTGTGCTTTGAGACTGGAAGACCACCAGGGGTTTTGTTTGTGTTCTTGCACTGATGAGATGAATGAGACACTTCATGATGTCACTCCGGGCTGGTCAATCAGATGATGATAAAGCCCTTTTCAAGCTCACGATAAATAAACAGAGAGAGATCAGAGTTCAAAGAAGTCCTTCTTGTCCCAAAAGGCCATCTCCTCTGAAATCAAAACACTGCTGTTCTCTTTGCTCTAGTGTGTGATGAACTGGAAAAATGATGACTTAGGCATCTAGTCTCAAGGAAGCTTCGGGAAAGCTGCTTTAGTGTTCCAAACGAATGTGTGAAGTGGGAAGTGTAGCTCCATATAAAATACACTGTCAGTCAAATTTTATACATGGGGCTATGTGTAAAATTGTTTGTAAGATCTGCTAGCAGTAAAATAAAATTGGAAATATGGCCTCACTCAGGTAGCATTACACTGTGTGCATAATGGTGAACATATTGCATCAAAACATCCCAGGTGAAAACATCCCAAGAAACCAAGGTGCCACATGTCTGTTATTTACTCTGAGTATTAAGTTCCTAAGGCGAACAAAACTTCACATTCAAGTTAAGTCCTCATTACTGTACAACAGAAGTATCATGTTCCCCATGGAAGAAATCAATGCTGCTTATTGTTCAGCAACACTTAACAAGCAGCTGCTTCTGGAGAGTGACATTCAGGCATGCAGGAACAATGGTTAAAGGTTATTGAGTTACACTGTAACAGCATCTGATTGTTCTCAACTTGCCTCTGTCTTTACCATGGTGTTGCTTTTTATTTGTAACACATAATGGACCAAAGTGGATGTCTGTTAATCACTTCTTTTTGTTTCACTTGGCTCTTAGAGCCTCACATGCCCTAACAAGTTATGAGCTGCAGTGTCTTAGTATACGTGGATATGTGTAACTCCCTCAATTAATGCAAATGTTTGATGTAAATATACACAGATGAAGGCAAGCTATGCATAGTAATTGAGAACAGAGAATAAGCAAGGCAATGTTTGTCAGCGCCGTGAGCAGATGACAGCTGAGCCTCTTGCCATCTCTATGTTAAACATTCAGAACACATCAGCGGGAGAAGTTCATTAACGGCCCACTGTTGCGTACCTCTGTACTCCTTCAATTTTTGATTCATTATATTCATAATATTCTACATTGGTTTGTCTCCAACCTTTTTATCATAAGCAACCCACCCTGCAACGCAGAAGGAAAGAACTCATTGTTTGTGAGGAGACTGCCTGCATTACAATTTAAAAACCCTTTGTCTTGCACCGTGCTGGCAAATGAGTCTGGACAACCTCTAAACAAAAACTGTCAGTTTCCATTTGGGTTCATTGGGTAGTGCAGAGATTTGGCAGGAAGGCAGAAGTGTCTTCCATGTGGATCCTCATACTCATTTAGGCTGGTTGTTACATGTCTTAGATGGAGATGGTGTTTTGCGACCCGAGCCCTCAGTGCATTTTAGTCATTTGTCTACTAGTCATAGCAATTTTCTTGAGCTGATTTTGAATCCAGTATGCATGAATCTTAATAAGCTGGTTACTGTTTGCACAGTCAGTCTTTCTTTCTCTATATCCAGTATCAAAATCTAATATTTATATATGTTATATATATATATTTATATATATAACAGAAGATTCAGTGTTATTTTAACCCCAATGTACACACCAGTGAGAAAATCACCCCAGTACACTCACACAAATACCCCCACCCGCTTGTCTGAGCTGAGATATTTCTAATGATCATTTCAATTGTGTTTGGAGTACATTAAAAAGAGCTCCAAAACAAATTATTCTTCTGTCAATTTTTATGAATATCTGGATCAAATAAATGATTATTTCATTGCAGCTTTTGTGGTTTTTCTGACAGATCGCATTATTAATGGCTTGGGAGCACATCTACTGCAGTGCAGCACTGACAAAACTGATTGCTGAAGTTGTTTGAATTTGCTGAGACACAGCTGTGGCACTAGAGCCCTCTGGTGGTTAAAATTAGAATTGTGCCTTTGAATAGATGAAAAACATGTAGCAATATGATATATATGCTATATTTATATATTTACTATATTTGTTCTTTGTTTCTTTTGATTCAGGTCCAATCAGCAGCATCCTGGTTAACAAATATGGGAGTCGTCCCGTTATGATGGCTGGAGGATGCCTATCAGGATTGGGCCTCATTGCTGCTTCTTTCTGTGAATCTGTTCAAGCACTCTACTTTTGCATAGGTGTTCTTGGAGGTACCTAGTTTTTAATATTTTCAAGTTTGTTCGTTGCTAACTTATTTTTTTCATGCACTGTTGTTTTTTCAAACACTGTTTCATGCTCATTTTTATACATATTTTTACTGAATCTTTCAGGTCTGGGATTGTCCTTCAACCTTAACCCTGCTCTCACAATGATTGGAAAGTACTTCTACAAGAAGCGACCTATTGCTAATGGGATTGCCATGGCTGGAAGTCCTGTCTTTCTTTCTACCCTAGCTCCTATTAATACTTGGCTCTTTGATCAGTTTGGCTGGAGAGGAAGTTTTCTGATCCTGGGTGGCCTGCTTTTCAACTGCTGTGTTGCAGGTTCCCTCATGCGACCTATAGGACCAAAACCCAAACCTGCAGAGAAGACCACAGAGAGGAAGACTGTGTTGCAGACCATTAACAGCTTTATCGACCTCACTTTGTTCAAGCACCGTGGCTTTTTGCTCTACATAGTGGGCAATGTTGTCATGTTTTTTGGCCTATTTGCACCGCTGGTGTTCCTCTCTAATTATGCCAAGAGTAAAGACATTGCCAAAGAGAAGGCAGCTTTTTTACTGTCTATCCTCGCTTTTGTTGACATGTTTGCCCGACCCTCAATGGGCATGGTAGCTAATACCAAGTGGGTCCGTTCCAGGATACAGTACTTCTTTGCTGCTTCAGTACTGTACAACGGCGTGTGTCATGTCCTAGCCCCAATATCAGAAGATTATACAGGCTTTACCATTTATGCCATCTTCTTTGGGTTTGCTTTCGGCTGGCTGAGTGCAGTGCTGTTCGAGACGTTAATGGACCTAGTCGGAGCGCAGCGTTTCTCCAGTGCTGTTGGGCTTGTCACTATTGTTGAGTGCGGTCCTGTATTATTAGGTCCGCCGTTACTTGGTGAGTACCCCACTAATGATAATAACTACTTACTATATACTTATATACTTACTATAACTACTTACTATAAGTTTACTAATACACTTGTATATATAAAAGATTGAAAGTTAAGCCACTACACAAGTGCTTAATTTTATTTTTTAACTGGCTAGCAGAGGGCACTCCTTGAGTCGCAATAAGAAGTGCAACTGTATAAGAAAATGGCCTTGTTGGTCACTCGATCTTTTACTTCAGTAAAGACTTCGCTTATAGGTTTATGGTCTCAATCTCTAGTTTCAGCTGTTACACAACACAATATTGTCTTCATTTTGTAATTTTGATTTAGACTGCTAGATTATCCATCCATCCATTCCAGCAGTCACTGGGCGTGAGGTGTGGTCTCCCCGGACAGGTTACAAGCCCATCACAGGAGCAACACATAGACCCTTACACTGTTCCTCTAGAATAGACTATCGCACATTATGTCATTGAGTGTAGTACCTTGTAAGTGAAAAGCCATGAGCATGTAGGGTCTGTAGTTTTTCAGTCAGTACCAGCCCTTGCGCTACTATCAAAACACACAGAGGGTAACAGCTAAAATATCCATCTGAACGATTACGAATGTGAGTGCACAAACCAAAGGGTAATGTCATGGTGAAGACTTCCATATTTTATATACAGTTTATGCACAGAAACAAATTATCCTGTATGATGTCGTTTTGTCTTCACAGGGAAGTTCAAAGATGTCTACCATGATTACAAGTACACCTACCAGGGCTGTGGGATCATCCTCATAGTTGCTAGTGTCTTCCTGTTTGCAGGAATGGGGCTGAACTATCGGCTGCTGGACAAAGAGAAAAAAAAGGAGGAGAGGAGAGGAGTGGTGGGAGTTGGAGAACAAAAGTCCAACAGGGACAATGCTGCCAAAGAAGTGGCAGAAGCTAGGAATACAGAGGACACTGTATAAAGTCCTGCATCAAGTCAATTTACAACATGGGTCAATTTGTTGTCCTTAGTGAGGTAATTTTTCATCAAAGGAAACATGCTTTTTCAACAGGCAACAATAGCATTAATTACTCATCAGTTTGATTATGCATTGTTTTTGAAGTCCACCATAGAACTCATAGCCACAATTATTAAAGTCCTTTAAACACAAATACACAATCCTCATTAAATATATACCTCTTATATTTGTACTTAAACCTCATAAATATATTAAATAAGCGATTTAAATTACTTCTGTCTTATTGGTAATATCATTATAACATTTTTTATAACTTTATCTCCTTTAGCATGTTAACCTTCTGAAATGTACAATTACATAATGAAAGTGTTTTGCTCTTGTTTGTTTGTTGTTACCAGTAGAAAGATTTATTTTTAAGAGACACTTTCTCTTTTCTCACTTCTCTCTCACAACATTTATAAAGACAGCATAAGCTTTCCAAGCACATCACAGCAAAGTGCAATATTTTTAACTTTTAGAAGTATCACCCATGCCACTTTGTTTATTCCATAAGCACATTCATTCTCATTCTAAATTCTTTTAAATGTTATTTTTTTCTGGTTCGTTGTTGATAATGCATTATGCCAATTATAAAATAATTCTGATGTTTAGCTGTTTGCCTTATGATGGTAAACATGCCACTGACTGCAAAAAAACAAAAGGAATTTTGTGAAAAAGTCAAATAAAAGGCTGTTTAACAAGGATGTAATACTCCACTGTGTCTTGTGTCTTTTTTCTTGAATCTAAGATAGAAATATGGTAATGTTTTTGTTATGTGCTGACATAATTTATTTAAAAATTTAATCTTAACGTCAGCTATAGTCTTCAGGAAAAAAAGAATAATTCTATATTATGATTTTGTTTGTAATATTTGTTGCATATCAGTTTTGATACAAGAGTTCAGAGAATAATTAATATTCTCCACTATGTACCAAACTGATTGATGGTTTCAAAGATACAAAGTGCTGTTCTTATATGACATATATCACCTCCAACTGCATATCTGTGCTAAATTAGACTGAAAAATTATCTGTGTATAAGTGATACATCCCTTGACTATAACGTATTACCTTCATTTTTCATTTTATAATATAAAATTTTGCTTTATTTTGCCAATTGTACACATTAAATATTAATTAAAGGGACACAGCATCCGCCCACCAAAAAACAACTTAATTTTGTGTATACCACTGCTACCACAAACATTATTATATTATTATTATTATTATTATTATTATTATCAAGAAGAAGAAGAAAAATAAGATAATAAAAAAATAAAGTATGATATTTAAATAAACCTGAGCGACACAAGAATAGTCTTCACTTAAACAGTTGGGCAAGAATCCTTCCTCGCGTGCAGGGTGGTCGTGTTATAACCGTTAACCAAGTTTAACAGGTAACGTTTAAAAAAATGTCATAGTTTACACGTAGTACCTAGTAAATTACCACATTGATGTTTATTAAGTAACATTCTAAACTACTGACTATTATTATTGTTTTTTTATCTTGTATTTTGTAGGAATTAATGCTGACCTAATATACCGGAGGTAACTGTTAGCTGTTGTCTGCGAGCTAAGGTGACTCACAAATAAAAAGCTAATTACCGTTAGCTAGCTAGCTAATGTTTAGGGTATTTGACTTATGAATATTAGGTAAAAAGGGAAAATAATAATTATTTGTAGTCTTCTGGCATTTCTGTGGTGTTTATTAAAGATGTCTTGGTTTAAAACACAGCTTATTAAATAACTAGGTTATTGCTGTATGGCTATTCCAGAATGGAGAGAGATCGACGTTTTAGCTTCAAGCTGTTGGTGCCTCCCAGGGTGAATAACGGACCAATATCTGCGGTTCAACCTCAAGACATAGTTGAAGACAGAGGCGATTTCATGAAAGCATTGCAACCTGTAAGTCAATAAATAGTTAGTTATAATTAGTTAATAATTAGAAGCTAAACATTGATGAAAAAACTCAAAGCACCACTATGCTAGCTCAGCAGTAACTATTTAACCTTATAAGCGCAATGACCATTGTATGTGTGTTGTCAGCAACAGTCTATGAGGCAGTAATTATTAACACACATGACATTAAATATTACTGCTCTTTTCCACTAGAGTTACAGTGAATGCTTTGACAAAGAGAAAAACATCCTGTTCCCCAATACAAACGTGGTTGCACCAACTAAACCACCCAAACAAGGTATTTGTGTGTCTTTGTCTGTGTTATTTAACAACACCAGCTCTATCACTTCCAACAAAAGAACTGCACTAGAAATATTAACCTAATTATTGTTTCCACTAAAGACTTTCTGAAGATGAAACTCATGCAACCAATGGAGAAAGATGAGGTAAATATTTCTATTGCACAGAAATATGCAGCATGAATATGTCTGTGTGTGTCATTTTACTTCCTAAACTGTGGATGTTTTCCAGAATAATTGCAATCCTGGTCAGCTTTATTCAAAGCTGTTTGATGAAGTTGAGAAAATTAAGTGTTGGAAGGTTAAAGTTTATTCTGACACTGTGGAAAAGGAAAGAAGGCTCCAAGATAACAAAAGAACAATTGAAACACAGCGCAAGGCAATTCAGGAGCTGCAGGTGTGTACCCCACAGACTGATCTTATTTGATCTTATGCTTATCTCTGTCTATCTACTTATGTACAACATTTACAATAGGAAGAGATAACTTTGAATTCTTTAATGTATTTTCTGTCTGCAGTTTGGAAATGAAAGTCTCAGCATAAAGCTGGAGGAACAGATTAGTGAAAATGAGGAACTGAGGAACAAGTATGTGTGATTTGTGAAACTAAGATAAATATGATGATCTGATTACATGTAGCTTTGTTTTGTTCCTTTAATTGTGAAATGCTAAAAACTCAATTTTTAAAATGCAGAAACAATTCAACATGGAACTTGTGCAATATACTCAAGGAAACCTTTGACTCGTCAGTTGAGAAAATACATTTATGTAAGTAAAAAGTGTCTCTTAAATTCTGCTGATCTGGAGAATACTTTTCTTTATCTGCTTTAGTAAGTGCAGAAATAAACGGTACATTGCTGTGAATGTTTTGCAGTTGAAGCTGAAAGAGAGGAAACCCACCACCTCCTTACTGAAAACAACGAAAGTGTTAAGGTAAAACACCACAAAATGTTTGCCAGTAGTAGCTTTTAATTTATTATATTTTGTTGATCAAAACATTGTAAAATGCTGAGGTTTGATTGCCAGTTTATTACTTTTTCATTTAGAAACTGATTGCCGCATTTGAAAGCCTACGTGTCCGAGTAGAAACTGATCAGCAAGAGATGCAGAAAGGTATATATATACATTTCTTCTTGCCGCTATTACGCCAAAATGTTGTCTTTTACTCAGTAAAATGCCTTAAATGTATTTAGACTTTAAGTGGAACTAGATGAATTAGTGACACTTTGACCATCAACACAGCATGTTTTATTGTTTTTCAGTCAAAGAAGACTTACTGCAATTTGACCATCTACAAAAGAAATACCAGCAGGAATTTAAGATAAAACAGGAAGAGGTTAGTGGGGGCAAAAAGCCCTTCCATCAGTTTATTTGAGGAACTTTTGGCATGAAATATATTTCCACAAATTTTACAAATTTTGACACGTTAATGACTGACATGTTCTTCTCAGATAACCATGCTTCAAATAAAACTTAAGGATAAGGAAACTGAACTGCAGAAACTCCTGCTGGACCTCGATGAAACTCAGAAGCACTGCAATGAACTTCAACAGTTAACAAGTAACATCATAATTAGATCTGAAGATAAGCTGTGCATGTTGATTTTTTAAACTTTGCTACACTGGTAATAAAAAACACTGTGTTCATAACAAGAAATGTTTTAAATATTACTCAGTATTAAATATGCAGAGGTATTAGAGTCATGACAGTATATTTGGATAGATGCTCATTAACATGAGAAAAGGTGCTTAGTTTAAGGTGAAAATGTTTTATTTCTTTTCCAGTCTTCAGGTCAGGTTAGTACACTTTGTTTTGGGGATACTAATATTATATATGTGCTTTTATAGATCATCAATTTGAAGTTCTCAAAAGTGCAAAAGCTGAACAGGAATCTCTTCTTCAACAACTGGATATTGCTGAGCAGCGCTGCAGAGAGACTGAGGTGAGTAACTTGAGATTCTTTTCTTTGTACTGAAATTGGGCTCTTGTGTTGCATGCAATATGCTTTAACTGAAATATTAACACCCCAACAAAGAAAAATCAGGAAACTACTGCTGCAGCCTTGGAACAAAGTAAAAAAGAGTATGCTGAGGTCATCCAAAGCAAAGATCTCAGTTTACAGGAGCTCAACAGAGTCAAAAACCAGCAAGCAGAGGAGCTAGAGTGCATTCAGTCAACCATTCAAGAGCTAAAGACTTCACTAGCACTAGAGAAAGAGAGGTATATTAAACTCCTTCATTCACAGTGTTTTCTAGATAAAGTACAGTGTTTCCTCATGTCATTATATTCTTGTTTTTACTTTTCTGAAGGGCCAAAGAGCTTGAGGATAAACTTATAGAAAACAACACTGAACTTGAAAGGAGAAACACAGTTTTAGGTAAGTCCCACCGGATAACATGTGTTGATATTTTTAGGTGATGTGGTTTCAAGCTGAAAGAAATATTTTACTCAACAGGGGAAACCATCGACCAAGCTACAAAGAAAGATGGCCTAATCCAAATTCTCAAAGATGAACTGGTATGGTTTATTTGAAGGGAAAGTGTACGATTTCTCTCTAAAACCAGTCCTTGCATGTCCAAGTCTGTTACATACCTTCAAAACAATATGTGTTCTTGTTATTAGGACACAAAATCTAAATCCATTGAGTCAGTGAAGGCTAAAATTCAGTTCACTCAGGCTAAAATGGAGGAACTCATGGCTGAGCTTTCAAAGAAAACTGAAGAAATCCACTTGATTAAGGTGATATAAGTAGATAAATAGATACATAATGCAAAAAGAAAAGATGATCTGTATCAGATAGCTTAATAAAGATACTTAAAATTGTTTGTCCTTTTTCCCTGATACAGAAAGAAGCAGAGAATGCTTTTGCTGAAAATGATTCACTGAAAAAGGCTTGTGAAGCTGCTGAAAAGGAAAAAGAACACATACAGGAGAAGTCCACTTTGACTCAGGTTTTTACATGTTTTTAATTTTGTTTCTCATCCCCTCACCTCTTATCCACTAGAGAAAGCTGTTTATGTGTTTGGTAGTAAAATATATTCAGTGGGTTGAAATATACAATGCATTGCTTCTCTGCAATATACCTGCAGATCAAAGTGCAGGAGCTGGAGGAACAGCTGTGCACTGAAATGAAGAAAAATAAGGAATGCAACGTTCAGATGGAACAGCTGAGGAAAGACATTTTGCAAAATGAGTGAGTTGTTAATAGACAGCCATTTCATCATATTAGCATATATAATATTTTATTACGCTGTTGTAATATCTTTCATTTTTTATTTATGTCATTTTTAAGAGTAAAGTATGAAGAGCTATTATCAAACTTTAATGAGCTGCAGTCTGAGAAGACAGCCATTCAAGAGCAGTTTGAAAATGGATTCCTCAACGTGCAAGCTATTGAGGCAAACATGAAGGTCTGAATTATGGGTTGATTTTATTGTATTATTGTCATTTTTATTATTATTTGTATTATTATTAAATCATTTATTATATGAATCACAAATTCTGAAACTGTATTGACTCAGGTGAGTGAGGAGAAGGCATTAAAACTCGAAGGAGAAATTCAAACGCTGGAGGAAGAAAACAAGACTTTACGGTGAATCTGCACTTCAGAGGCTTAAAGATACTTTTTCCTGATTGAAATGCACAGTTTTTGAGATTTAAATATTCATTTTCCATGCAATAGAGATGAGTTAACTACAGTCAAAACCAAAATCCTGGGGAAATGTGTACAAACAGAAACTCTGCAGAAGCAAATTGAAGAAAAGGTAAGCATCTTAACTAAATTATTAGTAGAAACAGGGCTTTATAAAGATGCTTATTCTAAACATGTTCATTATGGCTTCTTTATGCTCTGTGTGAACAGTATGAGCAACTTCAAGTGAAAATCACAGAAAAAGAAAAACAGATCAAAGCTGTGGAAACAAAGGTGAGCGAAAAATGTGAAATTGCAAATACTGTTGTTATTGATCATTTTCTGGAACTAAACAAAAAATCTTTGCTTTTTAGCTGTGCAAACTCAGAAAACAATATGAAATTAAATTTAAAGCCCAGGAGGAATACAAGAAAGAGGTTTGTAATGACCATGAAACTGTAGCTATAAAAGGAGTGGAATGGTATTTATTGTTCTCACTTGTATATTTTCAGAATAAAATGCTTAAGAAACAAATGGCACAGGAGATTGCAAAATCCAGTGACCTTGAAACAACGGTATGGGGATGGTTTGCATGGTGTTTTTGTTTTCCAGTTGTTAATATGTATGTGAACTATTTAAGCTAATCAGTATTAGACTGGAAAATTAAGATGCTGCTTTAATCTTTAGATCAACAGCCTTCAAAATGAGTCCCAGAACCTTAAACAACTCAAAGGAGAAGAACATGAGAAACTGCTCAAGGCTCTTGAGTCAAAATCGACGTTTGCAGCAGAACTTGAGAAGGAGGTTACTTTTTTTCTTTTCAATTTGTAATTTCAATTTAACATTTACCTCCTTCAAATTGAATTTACAAAAATAGAACCAATTTGTGTTGTAGGTCAAGAAACTTAGAATTACAGCAGCAGAAGCCATTAAGAACAAGGAGGCCACAGAACTTAAATGCCAGCATAAGATTGGAGATATGGTCACTCTGATGGAAAAACATAAGGTAAAGTTGTTATAATGGCCTTCTTGCTGTCTGATAAATATGTCTCATGTATATTGTGTTGGAATGAACCCAACTTGTCACTACCAGAGCCAGTATGACCGGATGGTCCAAGAAAAGGATGCAGAGCTTGAAGAGAAGAAGAAGAATGAGATGGAGGCGACTGCCCGTGCAAAATCACTGGTACCAAGAAACATGCTAAGTAGCACTAATAATGATTGACCAGAAAATATGTCATATCCTAATATTTGCATCACAAATTTCTCTAAATCAGGAATTGGACCTCTCAAAGCATAAGTCTGAAAATGAGAGGCTGAAGAAAGAGCTGAAGGTAGAAACAAGAGAGAAGGTATATCCTACTTTAAAACAGTTTATGTTGGATTTTTTTATACAGCTGTTTGTTTGCCATACTTCTGAGGGTGACAACTCACAATGTAACAAACACTTTGAATTTAGGAAAACCTCAGAAACAAAATAAGTGATCTGAAGCAGGAAATATCTGTTGTGAAAAGCACTCTGCTGTCACAAGGGAGCGACAAACAGGTACAGTGCATGCAGCTCATAGGCTGCCACTAGATGGCATTCTTTGTCATTACTTTTAGTTGACCAAAAATTGTATGTGTACTACTACAGGTAGCTGCCTCAAACTATAAACAAGGGAAAAGTTCAGAGGTTCCAAAAGAGAACTCTTCAAAGAGTCACACATTTGACTTCTTCAAGGCCAAGAAAACTTCCTCCTACAGCAAAGATGGTCAGAGTGTGGCCACTCGTACAATAGATGTGAGTTTTATCGACCAAAATGTTTTCAACAGATTAAGCACGTTTTGTTTCGGACATTTTTGTTTAAGGTAAGCTTGGAAAATCAGATGATTAAGGTTTTTATAACTACAGATTTCTCAAAATAGCCTTTTCTACTTCAGATATAGTACATCCTTGATTTTGGGTATTATGAAAAATAAATACAACCCCAATTGAATTTGCTGAACTGGTATTTATTAGAAAAATAATCCATGGTACCAGGCCATAGGTAAAGACAAAAACAGAACAACATCCAGCTGAGTCAGGATCAGCCGATATTTGGTCTAAGTGATTGGTGGATCAAATCGGACAAATAGATTCATTTATTATTTTTCCATAATATTTGCGAAGATTTTAATTGCCATTTTTTTGGTTTTAAAAATGGTTAAACTATGGTGGACATGGTGTATTAGCCTTTCAGTTTGTAGCCCTGTAGCTATTCATAGTGTTTATTATTCACCTGGATTTTGTTTAGAGAAAGAAAAGGGATTTTAAATGTATTTGTTGTGTATGAGTAAAAAAAGGTATATGTTTGAATGAGAGTCTCAAATGTGCCATGGGAACTAAAAATGCACCAGAGTTGACAGATTTATTTAGAAACCATTAATTAACAAGAATAGCAGTGTGAATATGAGCATGGGTGTTACTCATTGGAGAAAACATTTAAATTCATGGAGAGCATCTCTCAGAGATTAGTAAGCTAGCAGCTTTTATAGGGCCTGAGAATACTGGCTCCAGATACTCTTAGTCAGTTAACATGGAAGACTCTGCTAATAATTGCCTATAGCTGTAGGAAACGACCGCAAAACTTTGTGTGTGAATGTAAAGCAGTACAGTGTAACCTTATTACCACAGCCTTTTTCTAAAGCAACTTTGTTTGAATTGTTGTTAAGGAATCTGCCACTGAATTTATCAGAGCATCATGTGGAACACCAAAATCCAAGGTAGACTGCAATTTAACCTATTCATAAAGTAGATATATAAAAATGGCTATAGTGACAGAATAAATTATAACATAATTCATGTATTGATATGCTTTTATTTACTTTAAGTTTTATGATAAATGATTATGAGACTTGCACTGACTTTGAATTGTAGTGCATCAACAGTGAAGACATGAAAACCCCAAGAAGTCTTACAAACCATACTGCCAGAACAACAAAGATCAAAGTAATATAATATACCATTCTGACATTTTCCAAAATTAAAAAAAATATGAATATATTCACTGACATTTACTCCCCTATAGTCCTACAGAATAAGGACTCCCCCTTCTGAAAAGTCAGCACAGTGGGGAAAGAGCGCCATTGAACTTGACCCCAAGTCTGACAGCTCAGATCAAAATGATCTCTTGGTAAGCAATGGTGGGTTTTTTTGTTGTATTTTTTTCGGTGGTTGGGGGGTGGGGGCTTGTTGATATTAAAAAAAATAATGCCATAAACCTTGCAGGTTATGTGAATGTGATTTTACCATTTCTGCAAATTCGCTAGGACAGATTAATGTGTATTCTTTTGTTTCTTGTCTTGATAGACCTATACACATGTACCTGCACGTAAAAGTTCAGATTCACAATGTAAACTCCACATTCTCAAAAAGGTAATGTGCCTTTATGATCCAACAAAGTGGCATATAATATACTTACTTTGATTTTTAAAAATCCCTATGTGTGTGTATGTGTGTGTTATTTTTACAGAATCAGAGCCCACTCATTCATAAATCACCAGGAAACTCCTTAAAGGTGGCCGCAATGAAAAGAATGAGAGATGCTGGTTGGACAGCTGTTACTGGCTGTGACAAAAAAAAGAAGAAGACCAATGAGAAGATTTTTGCCTAAGTATGGCTGTTAGGTCAGATTAGCGGTAATAACAATATTGGTAGAGGTGGGTGACTTGAAATACAGTTCTATTGAGAATGAATAAATAATACACGATTAACTGAATAACAAATAGACTAATAATAACACAAAAACATGAATGGAATATGTTTCTACGGTTCAACTAAAACATAGTGTCAATGAGAAGAAGGTTTTGGTGTTAAGATGCCTGCTTTTAGTAAGTTTATGGGTGTTTAGGAGTATATTTTTACCTACTACAGAGTCAGTGTATTATTTATTACTTTGCTGTTGTGCTAATGTTTGGAATAACTCATCTTTAATGCTGACGTGAAATCTAATATGTTCTATCACAAGGTTATGTTGCTGATCTTTGACAATTTCTAGTTGTTACAAGTTACTCTGTTAATATATTTATGTATTCTGGTGTTGTACAAGTAAAAGCAGTGTTCTCAAAAATCAGTTTTGTACTTGTTTGCATGCCCTACCTATTCTCATTTTCCTTTTCTAAGGACCGCTTTTCTCTTATAAAGACCATCATAGGAATTATATTTCAGTCTTGAAAGTATATTGGTTACATTAGTTTAGTACATTGGTTTTATCCACTCCTAAACTGTAGATTTCAGACTATAGAAACTCTGTGTCTTTAATGGAGAAACTCGAGGTGGAATTGAGACTGGTCTGCAGGAGCTGTTGGTACATTGTCGTAGATTGGATGGCCATCATAAAGTCCTCCAGAAATAACGAGTGTGTCATCATCTGCCACAAATGTATCTGTTTAAAATTAGATTAGTATTTTTAATTGCCAATAGTAAATAAAAGGGTTTGAACTAATTGTTTGATGAAGGAGAGTTCCTTACCTGTGTATTGTGCATTATTGAGAGGCTGGTGCAAGTATTGTATTTTCTGTTTGCATTTGTGAAACATAAGAAAAACCAACAACACAGCAAATGCTCCAAGTACAGTGCTGAAGACAATAGTCATGTTCCTTTCAGAGACATTGAGGCCCACATCTAGCGACAAAGTAAAACAGCAAAAATTACCATTATCAGCAAATTATATAAAAAATGAATAGTTGTTGATAAAACTGCAGATAAGAATGGAGCCTTATGCTTACCTTGTCTGGTTCTGTTCATGGTAGTATGAGTTGCATTTTCAGTTGTAATTACTGGAGTACTTGGTGTACTTGAGTTATCTACTGTGGTCTGGATTGCTGCCGTTGTATGTGCAGTAAATGTTGACATTTGAGTGCTAGCGGTTGTAGTCCTCAGAGTTGTACTGTTTGTTAGAGGAGTCAAGGTGGTTGCTGACTGAGAAGTCTGGTGGTGACTTGTCCTCTCGGTTGTTGCAGCAGTGGTGCTAGCGACAGTTTTGTTATCCAACTGTGTGCTGGTATATAGTGTTGTCTCCTCAGTCAAATTTGAGATTGGTGAAGTAGAGTCAGACTGAGTTAGTGTCGTAAGGGTCGTTAAGCTAAAGGTTGGTTGAGGAGTGCTAGTCCCATTTTCTGTTTGGGCCACACTGAACAAAAGGGCCAGATGGCAGTAACCCAGGGCAGTAAACTTTACATCCATGACCTTTTAATCTAGTACTAGAAAGAAAAACATTAGCTGAAATCAAGACTGAACAAGAGTAGATGTGATCTTTTTAGTTAAATTACACAAACATGTAAATGCCTCTTGTGAAATTTTAAGTAAATCCAAACCGTTTAAAAAACGAATTTAAAAAACCAGCTCACCTTGTTTAGTTAATAAGAGTGAAAACAGCAGCCTAGTTTAGTTTAATTCTCTGGTTGAAAGTGTGCCTCCATGTCTCAACTGACTGTTCACTTCCTGGATTGAAAGTGGCTGATACTATGGCAGGTGAATGTGGGCAGGGCAGTTTTACCCTTAAACTTCCTCTACTGTTTGCTACTAAGGAGACAAAGGCATTGTTGTGAGCCGGTCCAGAGATCAGCGTCTGTTTCTTTATGGCAAACATATTTTACAAGCCTTAAAGAGACAGTTACCAAAGTGATAGACAATACATTTATATATAGAGAGAGAGAGAAAGAGAGGTGTGTGTACAGTCCATGCACTGAAGTTTTTAGAGTTTGTGTATGTGTGATTTAAGCTTTTTTTACTGAGTACACTTTTTTACAAAATATTTTATTGACAAATTTGTTACCAGCTTGTACAGGCAGCTCATAAAGAGTGCAATATTTTCTATATAAAAGCAACTCTGTAATAAACAAACAGCCATTGTTCATGTTTCAAAACACTTCCTTCAAAACAGTAATCACACTGTACAGTAAAAGTGAACAATACTCCAATATGTATCTCTGTGTCAGTATAAAATTAAGTGCAATGTTCAGATAGATTATGAAGCTGTAATCTGGTATCAGCAATTATAAAGGGCGATAAATGGAATTACAAGGTTGTCTAGGTGAACATGAAACGGGAACATCTCATCCCATGGGGAGCAGAAGCTGTGGGCATCTGACTTGAATAAACAAAAGATTTCTTTTTCCATCATTGTATTAAATACACTGTTTCTGTCTTGTTGAAATACGTCAGTAACATAAATACAATGATTTCTTAAGTGATTCAATTTTAGATTTTTGACACATGATTAGTATCAATATAAATACCATTATCATCAGATGCTAATAAAGGGGTTTTGCTTGTGCTTTATGTGTGTGCGTATATTTTCTTAAATTTAATTAAAATGACCCCAAGACAGAATATGTCATTGATAGACTAATATTATAGTCTTGTGTTTTTTTCAACATCTTTGCTCATCACGTCGTCTTCTTTGAATGCTGGGTTGTCAGCTCCCATGCAAATGTTTGCTGAAGGCTTCTCTGTGATGTCTGATTCCTGTATTGGGTTAAAAACATATTATATTTATAACACCAAATTTTTGTTTATTTTGTAGAGGGTTGCTGATATGTTCTTCCTTTGTTTGTTAGGGGGTAAGCATCATACCTTTGACTTATTGCACCAGCTGAAGCAGATTAAGTCATTCTTCCTCACAAACAGCTCTGAGTTCATCTTGTCTTGCTTACATCCACCTGTATATGTATAAAAAAAAATACATACTCCCTCAATTTTATCCTTGTTTTGATATAATTGAAATACCATAATATTATGGACTAGATTTCTGCAGTAAAGGTAAAGGCTAACCTGTGATCACGCTCACAAGCAGGCCAGACACAATTGTGGTCAGAACGCCCAACAGAGAAAAGTAGACGTAAGACAGAGAGTACCAGGTGTCTGCTAAAGGAGGCCTATAACTGAAATGAACAAAAATCACTAATTTTAATATACTTAGGCTATATATAAAAAGTTATGTTTAAAGCAGACAACTGTTTTCAACTGTTGACAACTGTTTTCAGAGAAGTTTGTACTTTTTGTAGTTGATTCATGAGGTTTAATTATGCCTTTTTAGACAGATATTAATCTTTTTTTCTTTTTTTTTAGTTAAATAAAAGTTTACTATGATTTTTACTGTGTTGCTGAGTAGCAAAATAAGGTTTTGCATCAGTCTTTTATGTAAAGTGACTCACTCAGGCTCTGGGGTCAGAGTCACTGGACTGGTCCAGGGAGTTATTGTTGTATGGTTTTGGCCTATTGTGTTGTTGCAGCCTGCAGTGGTGAGTGGAAGAGGATTAGTCTTTTCAGCTGTTGGTGGGTAAAGCTGGCCTCCGATCCCCACCCACAGAGTCAACACTAGACCAATGATCATTCCCACAAGTCCTCCCTGAAAAGTAAATATGAACACAGTGAACTACTTTCTTTAGGACGTCACATTTGTATTTCTTTGGCAATATTTTTTATGTGTTGTCAGGTTGTGCAGTTGTGCTAGTGGAAGTCTGAGTGCAAGGAAATACTCACTATTGAGTTTGTTGTGCGAAAAAACATGCCTGATAGATAGAGACCAAGGAGCGGTCCGCTTATCATGCCAAATATAGAAAGAGCGGCCTGAAAAGAAAAGGAAAAAAAAGACAAGAAAAGAAAAAAAAAGTAGTTTACCCTGTAGTTTGCAACTTTCACCTCATGGTGAAGCTGAAGAGCAATAAATGACTGCAGTAGTTTGTGTTCATGGTGATTTAGATTACCTGCAGGACGCTTCCCATCTGGGAAGCTACTCCAGCCATTCCAATACACACTCCTCCAAAGAAAACACCTGCAAGTAGAAAAATATAAAAGATCCAGGTTACAACTTTCGCAGTGCAAATTCAGTTGTTCAGATAGGCAACATGTTTTACACAGTTTTCTAGAACAAATGTTATTATGGTTATGCACACTTAACTCTGTTTAAAAGCAAATGTTTATTTGGGTTTTTTTTTTTCATATAATTCAATTTATCATCATAACTTATGGAAAACGTATGGAAAAATAAGTCCACAAAGGTGATGTGAGGCCAGTAGAAATCGCCACCATAAATGATTTTGACTTAAAAATGGACTGCAATGAACAAGATCATTGTGACCTTGTGCAAAAACAGCATATTGATCCATACTAAAAACTGTCTGTATGACATAAAGAAGAAAAAGATAAGTTGTGTGCTGCAAACGTATTTTCACAGAAAATGAACGACCCACACCATAATTACACCTTCTGAAGATAACAGTAACAGTACCGACTGTTCTGTTAGGTCTGTTAATATAAATTATTAACAAATGTCTTTTATGACTTCATGACTTGTCTATTTGCTGAATTGACAAGATTTCCTTTGTTCAGAGGTATTACGCAGGCTCAAATGGCTATCTATGATATATTTCTAATCATTTCATAACTTATATGGTGGAAATGCTTTGAATCCCATCTAAAAGTAGCAAGATAAGATGGTTATCTCGATGTCACTTGCTCTCTTGTAATCTCAAAGGGTCTGGGATAATAGGAGTCTGAACAGTTGTTGGTGACTACTTAAAAACAAAGAGCTGTAAAGTCTTATTATTAAGCTGTGTTATTACAGACACGATGAAGCTTTTATTCAGGGTTTTCAACTCAATTCACTTTAATTAATATAGTGC
The DNA here is from genome assembly GCF_036321145.2 of Pelmatolapia mariae. Taxonomy (NCBI): domain Eukaryota; kingdom Metazoa; phylum Chordata; class Actinopteri; order Cichliformes; family Cichlidae; genus Pelmatolapia; species Pelmatolapia mariae. The sequence goes on from NC_086231.1 coordinate 8,014,214, forward strand.
CAAATTGCTCAAGGCTTTTTTGGGCTATTTTGGAAATTTTTTGTTTGTGTAACTTACTCAGGCCCATGTTCATCCAGCTCACTTGCTTCTCTGTGAGGTCTTTGTACACTGGTAGAATAAAGTCTTCTACCGTGACAGCAACTAGGGCATTAATGCTGGAAGACACTGTGCTGAAAAATATACAAAGGTAAGCTTTTAGACTTGGAACACAACAGTCAGGCTGATGCATTTAAAATGCTAATTACACAGAGAGAAGCTAGTTTCAGGTAACAGATAGTACTTTATGGCATTATCTATGTCTATGCAAATTCAAAAATATCTTCCCGTTCACTACTTAGTGACCTTTTCTCTGGCAGCTATAAGAGCCATTCTTTTCTAAGAATCTTAATTTATCTGCTCTTGATCCCTGCACAGCTCTAAAATAACATGTTTTTTCTTGTTTATGGCTCTCACCTCAGGGTACCACTATATGCTGCAGCCACAAACAGGCCTGGAATTCCAGGGAAGTCTGCCAGAATATCCATCACAAGGTAGGGGAACAGCTGGTTGATAAATATAACCCATGTTTTGTTACACATAATGCTTTGTTGCACAATAAAAGGAAAGGTGGTGAGGACAAAAGAGAAAACTGCAGGTGTACTTACTTGGTCAGGGGTGGCAACATCACCGTTTGATAGTGGATCACAATTCTTGTAAATGGAGTACATGGTGAGACCAGAAAACACAGCCAGAGTCACAGTTATCCACAAGCCAACCATATTCACATACAGAGACCTAAAAGATGAAAAAAGACATGTCAGCACAGAAAATTTTCCTCAGACTCAGCAATGTACTGTTTGTATTGAATTATAGGAACGCTCACATTTTGGCATGTCCCAGGGTTTTGCAGGAGATATAACGCTGCACCTGGGACTGGTTGATCGAGTAGATTGACGCCCACATTATGCTGCCGCCAACTACTATGCTCCAGAAAGTATGTCGTTTCAGGGGATCTGGATCAAAACTGTGATAGAAATGTCAATAATATGAAAACATACCAAAGGATTAACTTAGAGGACATCAGCAACACAAACCTCTAATGTGGCATGGCATATAGAAGCCAATTAGCAGGATTCCCATCCATCATATTTATTTTTGGATACAAAATGTTTTTAGTAAGTTTCCTTGGAATTAGTAATCACAGTTTATGTGATTCAAAACACCCTGACTGGTTTTTATTGTAAAATAAACTCACTCACTATTGGACATTAGTCTGCTTGCGTACTTACTCAAAAGCTTTTAGTCGACCTCCTTCACCAGCATCTTCCCAAATCTTTGTCAGGCCTCCCTGCAGTACAGCTCCTCTAGCTATAACAGCCACAAAACCTGCCAGCATGACCACCATCTGAAGCACATCTGTCCAGATTACTGCTTTCAGACCACCCTGGAGAAAACATTCATGCTAGAGTAAGCGTCACATTGTAAAGGTTTTTTGCAGAATCTGTCAAACCGATTCCTTGGTAAGATTCATAATAATGTTCAGATGTGTACAATTATTAATTATCAAGGAGCCAATAACTTTCATTTCATTCATATGTATATGCAGAACTGGTTATTAAAACCTCAATGAACCAAAACGTTTATCATTAGAAATGAAAGCATGCTCTGGCGTAACAACGTTTTCAGTTCATGCTTGTCTAAAGCAGCTAATTAAATATAATACTTTTTTACATTAGATGGTACCAACCAAAGTGCAGTAGATGATGCACACCACTCCTGTAGCCACCAACACTCCCCACAGATCCAGTCCAGTGACTGAGTAATAAGAAATAAGCTTCATTATGGTTCTGTCTACATCCTTTTTTTGTTTGTTTGTTAATCTAAAACCACGAAAACCACAAAAAAATCGATCTCCTTTGTTTGTTTGTTTTTTAGATTAAGCTTTATATAGGATAAACATGAAAGAATCATTAGTATATTAACTCAGGACTAACATTCCACTGAGAAGAAGTAGAAGTTGTATGAGCAGGTGACAGTTTCGTGAGGCTTAAAGCTAAAAGTCCTACATTTATCAAGATGTGTTCTTCGGCTTACTTTGATTTAGAGCAAGAGCTGGAGCATAGATAACCAAACCGGTGTACAGAGCCTGAGGAGAAATGTCACCATTAGCTGATTACATGGAAAAACAACAAGCATATATTTTATATTAATGCTTTCTTGGAAGTGGAAGGAACAGTTTTACATATAGTCAAAAAGAAAAAAAAACAGCAGGTGCTGTTTATCATTTTACCTTTAACATGTTAATCATTGGTGTTTGCTCAACTTTTCATTCCCTAATAATTTCAGTTTTAATAGTCAAAATACATAAAGTAACTGATCATATATTTAATCATTTAAAACTCTTTTTTTACCGTCTGAATGATGTACATTGATGTCCCAATTATCCGAATGGGGCGGCTGAATCGCAACTCCAGGTACTAGAAATGAAAAGGAAGCCTGGGTATCAATAGAAGGATCTTTTGGTCCACAAATTTGCTAGACTGCTGTACTGTGTACTGTATTTTAAAAAAATAAAACTTCCAAAAGAAAAACTTTGGTTATTTCTTTGCATACTATGTTGGAATCAATTTTAACAAGGCATGTCACTTGTAATGAGCAACTTTCATTAACCAGCACCAAGCCGTGTACAGTATTTTTGTTGTTTGCTTTATTGATCTTTGGCATTTTAAGTTATTTCCTGATTCACATGTTCACCAGTGTTTCTACCATCTCCCTACCTCATAGGCACTGGTGACCCCCAGTCGGTAGAAAAGAGGAACAAAGATCTCAGCACTGATTGCAGACATGATAGCATAGGCGAAGCCAAAGATCCAGAAAGCAGATCCAAACCGGTAGGACTCAGCAGGCGTACCAATGACTGTGATGCCAGACATAAAGCTGGCAGTGAGCGACATGGCAACTGGCACAGCTGTCATTTGCCGTCCACCTAGTAAGAACTCCTCGCTGCTAGTTTCCTTGCGACCTCGGATAGCCTGGAATAGGCCAACGCCAGCTGCCGCCAGAATTATTCCAGCAAACACCACATAATCCCACACAGAGAAAGTTGCCACTGGACCTCCTGCACCCACCATGGTTGGTTCAGCAGGAAAAGCAAAGGGTCTTCCTTTGACACACAATATTGAGCTTCTGTCAGAATTCAATAACTTTCAGTCTTGCAAATCTAGTCCTTCCCCTTTAAATTATCCTGAAATTGCCCTTAAATCCAGTTGACATGCAGTGCATTTCAGAATCAATTGTCAGAAATTTAAATCCGCTGCGTGGTGGAAAAGTTATCGCTTGACCTCAACAGATTTTACGAGAGTTTTCTTGGTTTTAGTCTTCAATTATTTGCAGCGTAGCCACTTTAACTATCAGAAAAGTTTCTTCGACGGATGAGAACATTGAGGTAGTTCAACTGTCTCCCTTGTCGTTGACAGAAATCTGGTCCACTCTGGTGGTTCCTAGTGACTATAAAGATTAGTTCACTTTAGTTAATAATCTATCAGGGCCACTAAGTAGTAAAGCCTTCCATAATTTTCCTGATTGTAAAAACTGATGAGCCTCTGGTGTGTCTTCTTTTATGACACGTTATGACGTGGTATATTCTTTTCGGACGGAAAATAATTTTTTTGTTATTATGGTGTCACTTCTTATTAAAAAGAAATGACATGTTGACACACCTATGAGGAGTCTGTGTGCAACTCATGGTTATTCAGTATTTATTGGATATGTTAGGAATTTCAGGAGGAGGAATGCGGGTTCAATTTTTAGGGTTTTGTCACTACTCCTAGGACGACATTCTGTTCTATTTGCCATACATGTCATATGTGATTGCTAATGCCTTACTAAGCATTTCAGTATTTGATTATCTCTCCAGTAATGCATAGAAAAGCACAAAAGTCACACATCTAAGTTTCTGGGAAAAGTATGGCTACAGCAAAAAATACTGCAGACTAGAGAGAAAAAGTAAGTGTAATCATTTGCCCTGGACCTTTATGCCAGTTCATTAAATATTAGCGGTTTCATGGATGGTTTCATTCAAGACATCTTTTATGAGAGAATCAGTTACTCTAAATTTTTAAAAAGTTAATGTAAAATGCACTGTTTATGTATGTGCATTTGAACAATGGCTGGGGAGAAAGAATGATCAGTTTAAGGCGGAAGCTAAAATGTAATTATACTGTTTAAATTTTTCAATGTATCATAATAATTTTGTGAGCAATACTCCTGGTCACTGATAAACTAAATGATGATAGCAGGTTAACCATATACATATACTTTAATGGTAACTGTAATTAGATAAAAAACAAAAAAACAAAAAAAACAATTTACTCTAAAAAAACATTTGACTAAAATGAAAAAGAAATCAGTATATCCAGCTCCTGCTCTGTACTTCTTTGTTGTCTAATATTTGTATATTTGTATTGATCCTAGTGGGCTACAGATACACAGAAACACAACAATGGCATTCAAAACAGTTGCAAAATCACCTAATGTGTCTGAGACTTTGACTATGTTCGACAATCATTAAACTAAATTACAGATAAGGAGACACAAAGTGAAGGTGGAGAATTGTACTCTTCCTTTTTTTTAAGATGTTATTGTCAGGAATTCATTCTCTCTATCTTTACAGTAACTTTTGCTTTAGTAATACAAAATTGGGTTGTATTACCTTTTTTGATTGTGTTATACCAGTGTCATCTCTGGACTGTGACTATTGTGTGTTTTGAGCGGCTCACATTGTTGTATGTTCTTTGGTGTCACTTTAACACTGCCGGTGTGCAACTCTGCATTATAAGAAGTTTTCAAGTTAATTTTTACATAAATGAGTAACAGATTGGCTTGTTTGGTAAAGAAAGTACATCTTGGGTTAAAATTTGAATGGCCCTCTAATAGAAAATGCGTTCTTTAAAGCAGAAAATAAGCTTTTGTGTGTTTTGTGACATCTAGTGTACACTAGCTTAGACTACTTTGCACAGAGCCACATGGCTAATGCACAAACTTTGTTTACCAAGGAAATCATTATTCATGTAATCCACATAATGGACTGAAAATTCAACAGATCGTTTTTTGTCACAGATAGATAACATGCAGTTTATGTAAAGGTAGATTAAGATATGTTTGTATAAATACTGCTTAGCAGAGATGTTTAGACTCAGAGCATCATTAGGCCTGCAAGTGCCCACATCTATCAAGCAGGTGACTCACGCATACAGAGGGTAAGAAAATAATATTCAAGAAACCAAACCTCTGATCTCTCTTGTATGTTGTTGACTGGTCTCTTTACTTTTTCTTCCCAAACAGGACCAAAATAGACTAAGATTGACTGAGACACATAACATGGAGGCTACAGTGTTCAACTGCTGGCTCTTTTTTCTGATGTTTAGCCCTGCTGTTCCCATGTGTTTACCCACTGATTTCACCCTGTATGTGGAAAAGCCAGAATGTGAGTTCTGTGTGGCAATAAACACAACCATCTGCATGGGATTTTGCTACTCGAGGGTATGTATGTCTAATGTTAAAAAAAAGAAAAAAAGTCTACATGTTGTTTTTGTTTATTGAAAACTGGAAGTGCTTAGTAAATAATCGTTTTTCCATATCAAAAATGTTAAACAAAATTATATGACAAGAAATATGAAACAAAATATTAGAAAGAGATATCTAAAAGGTAGTAAGAATATGTCATTTTAGCATATTTTTACATAGTTTTATTTCATTTTATTTTAGCATATTTTTACATAGTTTTATATGCTTTGGATACTTTATTCAGATGTTGGATGGGCTTTACACTGAAACAAAAGCTTACAATTTCCTTTGGGGTTTTAATGTAGTAAATTACTAAGAAAATTTTACAAAAGCTGGCAAAAAAAAAATATCAAAAAAAGGCACTTCATAATTCATCTATTGCAAATATTCGACTACTAACACGCTGAATATTTGGGCATACATAAATACATGTTAAGACAGACTTCTTTTTAGCCAATGTTATCAGACTTTAAGCTAGATAGTCACATAAAAAAAATATTCCTAGCACTTTTTCCCCAATTTTATCTAGACTCTATGTAACCATCATTCGTTTAGTTTGATCTCTGTGCTTATATGTGATAACCAGGACAGCAACATGAGGGATATTCTTGGCCCACGTTTCCTTGTCCAGAGGGGCTGCACCTATGATAAGGTTGAATACCACACTGCTATTCTGCCTGGCTGTCCCATTGAAGCCAACCCTGTCTTCACCTACCCTGTGGCTCTCAGTTGCCACTGCAGTGCATGCAGGACTGACACTGATGAGTGCGCACACAGAGCCAGCATGGATGGAACAAAGTGTACCAAGCCTGTTAGGCGTATCTACCCATATCCTGGCCACAGCAACTATGTTATCCCTTTTTGACTCACATGTTCTTGTTCCCATAATTTCTGTTTTAGTTGTGGAAGTACAGAACATCAATATTCTGAGAAAAGACAAGTGTCATCATTTACTGTCAGATCTGTACTGTCTGTACCTTTCCCAATTGTACCAGCTTTTTAAATTGTGCCTTTGTTAGCCAATATGTCTGTGCTGCAGGTTTGCTTCTAACTTTACAATGAGGGTTGATCCTAGTGCATTTTTCCTGTTTTCAGCATCATTATATATCCATTTGTACTCTCTTGTGAGCGTGACTCTCAGACTTATTGTGCTCGGAAAAGGACAGTCTGATTACAACTGAATTAAAGTCTCTAAATAGCTCTCTGACTAAGCAGTACTTGACTTAATCACATCCTGTGTAAGACTATAGCTTTCTGTTTGCTACACAAGGCCATGACACTCCACAACATCACTGACTATATTTACCTTGATAGTCATTCTGGAAAGCCGCGAACTGTTGACACAACTAAAACTCTGTTTCCAAAAAAGCTATGACAATGTGTAAAATGTCAATAAAAACAATGCGATGATTTAGAAATCATTTAAAGCCTATATTTAACTGAAAACATTCAAAAGAAAGCATAAATGGTAAATGGCCTGTATTTGTATAGCGCTTTACTTAGTCCCTATGGATCCCAAAGCACTTTACACTACATTCAGTCATCCACCCATTCACACACTGGTGATGGCAAGCTACATTGTAGCCACAGCTGCCCTGGGGCACACTGACAGAGGCGAGGCTGCCTGACACTAGCGCCACCGGGCCCTCTGACCACCACCAATAGGCAACGCGTGAAGTGTCTTGCCCAAGGACACAACGACCGAGATTGTCGGAGCTGGGGCTTGAACTGGCAACTTTCCGATTACAAGACGAACTGCCAACTCTTGAGCCACGATCGCCAGAGCATAAGGAATAAGGAAGCTGATGGTGATCACTTTAGGAAACTTCTAATAACTGTTGAGGTTAATTTGTGACACAATTGGGCATGAAAAGTGCATCCCAGATACTCAGACTATTCTAGAAGTAAAAGTGGTGATGGGTTCTTGCTCTGTGAGTCATCAGTATATCTTTCTTTTTCTTAACTGCTTATCCAGTTCAGGCACCATTAATACTCAACGCTCATACAGGTCTTGCAACACCGTCCTAACATGAAATCTTTTTCAGGGTAAGCTGAAACAAAACAAAAAAGTCAAACCAGAGTCTACATATGTTCCAAAAGAACGGTTTAATGAAAGAAGTGACTGGGAGCTAATGTGGTAAGCCTGCAGTCCGGACCATTGACCCACTAAAACCATTTTAATGATTAAACAAAAATATTGTCACCTTTAAAAGATTTGCAAACTTTTGCATTTGGTTTTTATTGAAATTTTATAGAGACAAGGGTTAAATGTCTTGTCCTTGAGGTTGTTAAAAGACGTTACTAGATTTTTTGGAAACAATATAACTAGAAGCCTCAACAAAACCAAATTTAATGTGTGACTCTGTCCACTGTAACTATCAGTTTGATGCAGTGTTTATATGTGTATTTTCCAGTGCACAGTGGGAATTTTGGGGGACAGCTGCAGCTTATTTATAGCTCAGCAATTCAGAGTGTGAGAATGCATGATAAGTCTTTCATGTGGTGCTCTTTGACATTTCTCTTTCATGATCTTATATTCAGTCTTTACATATATAACAGGCTTTCTCTTTTTTCTGACAGCTTCTGTTTAAAATGTCTTTGCACTGATGGAAGTTTTTTTATTGGCTCTGCAGCCCTCACTGATTTTAACACTTTACAACATTTTAAAGAGAAGTGTGTATAACATGAACTACAAAGGAAGTCCTGTGACCTAAAAGCCAACAAAACATCTGATTTAAAGACCTTTAAAGGCTGTTTCTCACTTTTATTCATCAACATAACCCCTTATAAGAAGTTTAACTACACTAATGGTTGACATGATTATGGTGTTTCAAACCTTGGAGTAACCTTGGAGCATTTTGAATTTTGGGGTAAGAACAGGATATGACGCTCTTATCTCTATGAAGGGAAAAGAAGGAAGCGGGACAGGTTTACACAACAATGACACAGGTGTTCTGAGCCACTAGTCGGCTTTGAGCTTGTACAGCTTCTCACAACCTGACACTCTGTTTAACCTTGCAAAAAGTCAGCTGACAAAATGGCGCAGTGTTATCCATTTTGGGATGAGGCATTTCAGTGTCCTGACTTTGTCACTAAATATGAAATATTGTGCTACATATGCTCCCCCCACCCCTCCTAATTTTGATGTGTTGAGAAGGTAAAAATGTTTTTATTACATAGAGTTATTTTTGTTAGTATTAAAATTTGACCAGACATGACTCCAGAATAATCAGTCTGGTATGGCACAATGGTCTGATGTGCTTGGCTGAAAATTTGTAGTGGTGTGTAGTTTGTTGTGTAGTTTTGAAAACCTGAATACCCTAACGGATAAAAGCATGGAATTTGCCTCTGTCAGCATTCCAAAGCAACCAGCTATGTTGTGCACATACCGATTACGCGTTCATTCAGACAAACCATAAAGTTTTGCTTGTGTTGTGTTTATTCAGCTAGATAAAAATGTGAGAACTTTTTGTAGCAATGGAATCACCAGTGGGTCCAGGAAAGTCATTGGTGGTTGGTCTGCTTGTCAAACACTTCAGTTTAGTATAAAATTAGTTTGCAAAGTTTGTAGAATCAGTCACCCTGTTTAGATCAATTTTTAAAACACATTTGTACAGAAATAGGTTTATGTGATGTTGTCTTTTTTTCGTCTTTTTATCTTCATTCAACTGTTTTGAGCATGATGAAAGAAAGTATTATGATTTGTCCTAGTGACCTTTTCCACTGACTTGCTCCTCTATTCTAAATTTACTTCTAGTTCCAAAATGACTTTGTACTTATTCTGTGAAATATCTTTATTCGTGCCATAGATATTACATGTCCCCCTGACTTTGGTGATTCCCTAAGTTTTTCTTTTCTTCTTATAATATAGTTTCACACCACGTTGCCCGTATAAAAGATTGTAGGTTTTCTATATGACAGGTTCTCAGAAAAATTATTTTTTATTTGTTTCAATAAAGCTAATATGTCTGATTGAACTTCACATTTTTTAACAACACTGAGTGACCAGATGATCATCACTAGGGCATGTTGTTACAAGTTATTACAGTGAACAGTGAGCAGAGAAGACATGACTATATGGTGATTATGAAAGAGACAATCGGGCATGTGTTCACACCTTTAAAGCCTCTAGATCTTTCACTCCGGAATTTTCCAAATTATGTGGTTAAAAAATACATTGTAAAAACCTGAAGCCTTGTCTGTAGAATGCACTGTTCTGACTAAAACCGGGAAACATTCCTTTGAGTAATTTGATATGCTGTCTTGTGTTTCTCATTTAAACTTTAAGGCCACGTTTATTTTACCATAAAGAACAACTTTTATGACTATAATATGGGTTTAATGATGAAGATACCTTTTCTTCGTCAGTAAATTATCACTCTGTATCAGATTCATGCAGCTGGACACAGTCAGACCTGCTCATCACAGCATGTTCAACCAATTCTACAACTGATAAGAGAATTGGTTTTCCCACCCACAGCTATCTTGCTGAAAGGAAGTAAAGAGAAAATCCTGACCGTGAGTGGCAATAGTAGAAAATAGAAAGCAGAATTTATAAATATTTCAGTGCATGAGCTTTTACAAACAATTCATTATATATATATATATATATTTGAACTAATGATGCATCTTGATCTGCTCAGCAGAAAACAGTGGCTAATTGTGATAAAATAAAAGCAAGTTCAGTCATTTAAAGAAGCGCCGTAGTTGCCCCTGGGTGGTAGAATAGAGTAGAATCGAATCGAATAACACCATTAACAGTCGGACAGCACATTTCACAAATCTCAAAGCCATGACGATTTTAATAGGATTAATCCAGTTTTAACTTGAGATTATTCTGAGACATGGGGAAGGACTTCTTTACTAAGAATGGGGTAATCTCTCCCAACAAAGACCAGTTTTAAATTAATCTAACAGTGAGGTTTTGTTTCTGAAAAACTGAATGTTTAAACTTGACGAACAATAGCTTCTTTCTTTTTGGGCTTAAGCAGTGTAAAGCTGTAATTGGTGAAACAGCTAATGATTGATGGACCTACCTTCCAATCAAAATAAAGTAACAATATAGAAACTTATGATTGGCTTTAAGTCAAGCGGCAATCAGATAAGCGCCACCCCCTTAAAAAAAGCCAGTGGAAAATTCCAGCTACCCTCAGCTATATTAGCGCTTCAACTAGCGGAAGAGACAGAAGTGCTGACTATTCGCTCGAAACAATCAAACAAGGACTACTGCGAGATCATTTATTTGGTAAGTTGAGCCGTAATAATCTATATTCAATTAGTTTAGAAATGGTTTTAAATTCACTGCTTGGCTCTTTACTCCAGTTTATTCGTTATTTCTCATAATGTTGATGAATGAATGGGCGTCTCAATGACAGTAGCCTTCAAAAGCCACTTTCTTTATGTGGAACTGAAAACAATGCGGTAGTCAATATCTTTTTTCCCCAAAGCGTGTATTATAAATAGTATAAACTCCATTGGCCAGTGCAGTTTTTTTTAATTATATTTTTTAATGCAATTAAAATGCTCGGTAGAGGGATATATTTGCATGGAAACGCCATCTCGTTGATTTGCATAGATATTATCCCTCGTAACTCACATTAATACAAAGTATCTATATTTTATGCCTCGGCCTGCAGAAAGAGTTACTAGAAATTCAGCAGTAGCCGCCAGATTTGAATCTTAACTTTATGAAAGATGGTTACGCCCATATATGGAGTGCTGGTATGTGAGCTTAAACACGCCCACGGGTTGCACTACTCATAGTGCAAGTATAGCACATCCGCTGCATCATGGTCTTGTGACTGTGCGGCACATAGATAACCTAAAGTCCCTCGTGGGTGGGATAAGCTTCTCTGTAAGGTCTGTGACTACTTGGAAACCTACTTAGTAACTCCCTTTGCTTTCTCTGTCTAGGACTCTACTCATTCACCTCACGGAAGAACACCTGAACCTACATCACCTGATTTTTGCTTTTACTTTTTCATACATCTTCCTTTGTCACTCTTTCAAAGCTTTATCACTTTATCATGTCTCAGCAGCAGATCAGGTAAGCTTCATGCATTATTTTATTCAGTGTATATGTTTCATGTAATTGTAAACTGATTATCTGTGGAGTATACCTTTTAGCCTTCTAAACAGTGTATAATCATAGTCTGTCTTTCAAAATTATAAGAATAAACACAGCATCATTAAAGTTGTGACATTATTTATTTACTTATTTATTTTTATTTTGCTGTCTCTCTTTAGCCTCCCAGCCAAACTCATTAATGGCGGCATTGCTGGCATTGTTGGGGTTACTTGTGTCTTCCCCATTGACTTGGCAAAGACCAGGTTGCAGAATCAGAGACGAGGTCAGCAGGTCTACAAAAGCATGTGAGTATTTCTGCTTAATGTTGACTTAAGCAACACACAGCCCCTAGGTATTATACCTACCACGCCCTGGTGTAAGTCAGTGCTATTCATACTGATCTCACAATGACAGCTGTGCATTGAATTGTAATGACTATGTAGGTTTTAAGAAATTTCTCTCCAGTGAGGTCATTTTACTCACTTTGCATGGCTTTATAGAGTGGAAATTTACTGAACTGCGTTCTCTTGTAACACTTAAATTTCCTTAGTCCACCCCCTGTTGCCTCAATGAACTACTGGCGTGTTTTGTCACACCGGTAATATTTACCTTGCTTTCTTCTGTAGGATGGACTGCCTTGTCAAGACAGTTCGATCAGAGGGATACTTTGGAATGTACAGAGGTAAGGCTTGTACATATCTGAATATTAAGAAGCAGTAGGATAGCAGAGGTAGAAGTTCTCCAAGAGGATTAAATATAGGAGAGGGTAAGCTCTCTGTTGTGAGGTTAACATTGATAAGGTTACCACTGGCCACACTTGTTGTCTTAACAAGTACTGAGAGACTGCATTTTAGCTGTGTTTGGATGCTTTATATATCTCATAGTCCAGTTGTAAAGGAGAAGTTGTCAAATTTGGTCTCATGCAAATTATTACATTCACTGTAGTATAGTATGTAATATTGTACTTGTTAAAAGAGAGCACATACTTTCATTATTAGTGTATCACTTAGAAAAGGAAACAAAGTCTGCAAAGAAATTGGAGACCTTTTAGTTTGGGTCTCTGTCTGTGTGAGGAATGTTTGTTTGCATCTGTGTTTTTCATATTACAGACTTGGGTCCCCCTGGGATATTGAAGGCTAGCCGATAAGGCGCAGCCACGCTGGAGGCAAATCATTAAATGGTTCTTACAATATTGCTCTATTTAAAACTCTAGGCTCAAGTTTTTGTTTTGCCATCTATTTGTTCTGTAATTTGACTTGTCAGTAACTACTTTGCTGTCTTCTTGCTGTCCTGTCAACTTTTGGATTATTGTTGTTTTCTGGACTATGAATTGTGTCTTTGCAGACTTTGGTTGAGCTTGCAAACAAATCTGTGGTGAACTAAAGATTATTATCATTATTTATTTTTTTTTTTTCCATCTTCAGTCCCACAGAACATTTAAGTTTGCTCAAAGTCTTCACACGCATAGTCAAGGATTCAGTCTGTCCTTTTTCTAACGTTTATTTATTTTATCTGTCATCACTAACCTACTCACTGACATGCAGCCTGTCACTAAGATATATTTCCTTTCTTGAAGTCTTCTCTACACAGTGTTCCTTGTTGTCACACCCTGACTGTTTATTTCATAGATTTCGTGTTTGCATCTTCCTCTGGATCTTCATTGCCCTATTGTTCCTTATGTTGTCTTGTTATGCTTGTTTCTCATTTTCCTCCTGATATTTTGTTTACTTTTTTTTGTTTTTAATTGACATAATCCCCCTTCACAATTATTACTTAAGCTCAATTAAGCTGAGTATATGTCTTGTCTGTGTTTAAATTAACTGTACATTTAACTCTTTACATTCTGATGTTGTAATGATAGTGGCGGGGTATGTTTTTGTACATGTGCTTAATGGAAAACTGGATTCTGTCTTCAGTGCTAACTATTTTTTTTTCCTCAGGTGCTGCTGTAAATCTGACCTTGGTTACCCCTGAGAAGGCAATCAAGCTGGCTGCCAATGACTTCTTCCGGCACCACCTTGCCAAAGACGGGTAAGCATACTCTGTGAGAGGATCTTCTTGGAAATGGGCAGTATTTATTTATTTATTATTTTTAAAGGTGGTTTACTTAAAACATGTCTCACTATTAACAGAAAGGGGCTGACAGTGTTCAAAGAGATGCTGGCAGGCTGTGGTGCAGGCATGTGCCAGGTCATTGTTACTACCCCCATGGAAATGCTCAAGATACAACTACAGGATGCAGGCAGACTTGGTAAGAAACATGCAAAGCCCTTTTTAAATGCATCAGTGTCAGTAATTTACATTTATAGGTGTCTTCCTCATTTATAATTGTATATCTTATGTGTTTTGTTTTTTTTTTGTACAGCAGCCCAACAACAGAAACCAGTCATGATGACTCCCACAAAGCTTGTGGTCACTAATGCTGTGCTCAGTCGCTCTTACAATTCTGGCATGGTCATTTCTGCACCAAGAGCTGTGTCGGCTACACAGATTGCAAAAGAACTCGTCCAGACGCAGGGCATCCAGGGGCTCTACAAAGGTCTCGGGGCCACACTGATGAGGTAAATCACCTCTACCGTCCCGATGAGAAGTTGTGTGTGAACCTGACAGGGCAGTTGAACTTCGCCAGGATTTTAGTCTGAGAATGTTTTGTTTACTTTCTTCCAGAGATGTCCCCTTTTCTATTGTTTACTTCCCATTGTTTGCTAATCTGAATCGCCTGGGCAAACCAAGTCCTGAGGCGTCGTCACCCTTCTATTGGGCCTTCCTCTCAGGCTGTGCTGCAGGATCCACTGCTGCGGTGGCTGTTAACCCCTGTGATGGTGAGCTCCTCCCCCGCCCCCCTCAGCTGGATCATCCAGTTGTCTCCTGTTGAGTATTCTTAGCAACACTGGAATTTTAACAATCCCTCCACCCACTCTCTCTCCCCCTCTCTCCCTCTCTCCTTCTAGTGGTGAAGACCAGACTGCAGTCATTGAACAAGGGGGCTAGTGAGGAGACTTACAGTGGAGTGGTGGATTGTGTAAGGTATGACAGTGAATCATTTTTACAGTTGCGTAAATTGCACGTCTTTTTTTCTTTTCCTTCCTTCATGTGTATGAATAAACTTGTTCCTCTGTTTTGACAGTAAAATAATGCAGAAGGAGGGGCCCTCAGCATTCCTGAAAGGTGCCGGCTGCCGGGCTCTGGTCATCGCACCTCTGTTTGGCATTGTACAGGTTATGTACTTTGTTGGTGTTGGTGAATACATCCTTGACAACTCACCCCTGCGCCTCTTAGGACCATGAGACCATATCATCTTGCTGACTAGCTATCCATGGGACCTGGTAGAAGACTTAGCTGCTACATGTATTCAGTTTACAGCAAGAAAAACAAGTAGAAAGACCTATGATTTCACTATCTTTACGGTCAGAACGTGGTGTTGCACTTAAACCCTTTTGTTACTTGTTCAGTAGGCTGAAGCCAGTGTTTGCGCTTGAAGCTGTTAGCTTTACTGCATTGGGGCCTCTCTTGACCCTAAACAGTTGTTTTGTTTCCCTCTGTGAGGGAAGGGAGCTTGCTCCAAAGAGACAGACCTTTTCTTTCTTTCTTTTTTTTTTTCTTGATCACGACTTTTCTATTCTTTTTTTTAAACTTGTATTTGAGGTTATTTAAAGTAGTTTGTTATGAGAGTTTGTAGTACTTTCTTTGTTTTTTTTCCTTCTTTGCTGTCTCATGTTGCTGAGCCTTAATCTAGAAACAAAAGTCTGAAAGTGATTCACAGGGCCCAGTTTACACAACTTGCTGGAAAGGCTTTTTTTGTGAACTGCTTTGTGTACATGTTTACTTTAACTAATCATGAACCTTCCTAATGAAATGGGGACCATACGGCTTACCAAACCATAAGCTGTGTCCTACACTTGACATTAGTGCTGTACTTGGTTAGTGCTATGTGAACTATCATCTGTCATAAACTTGAGATGCAATCATGCACATTTTATGTTTGTCTACGTACACACACACACACTTGTTATATTTCATCTGAAATGTTACCCAGAAGGTCCTTTGTGATTCATGCCTTAACAAAGCAGTTTGAAATGTATTTTTGATTCTGCAAGGCAAAATTGACAGAATATAAGCATTATTACAGTTACTGTGAGCTTATTTTTAAAAAAGGAAAAAAAGACTGTTACATACCAATGATTGTAATGGCTTTTTGTACTTGTGTATATTAATAAAAAAATCTGAAGTACCCAGTCTGTACTGATTGACTAAATACTGAAGGCTATGAAGGTATTCTGAATAACTGCAGTAGTTAAGAACTATTGCTTTATGATATATTCATTAATATAAACATACTACATTCGATTTTTCTAAATGTTCCTTTACGAAGAGTTTGTTCGACTCTGGACTCCTGCTGACATCAGTGAATACTGATTTCTTTAGTAAGGCCATCTCATGCACACACCCAATCAGAAGAAAGTTGACTTGTTTCAGAGTGAATGAACTGAGGGGGTGTACCAAGGCTCACCATAAACGTTGTATTATACAAATCAAATATCTGGAGTCCCAGATGCTGAAAATGAGAAGAACTAGTCCCTTGTTTTTAGTCAAATGACAGCCACATATTGCAGCACACAGCGCTATTTTCTTCTCTACACATTTGTATCATGCAATGCAGATGCAGTTATTTTTGAAAAAAGGCTGACTGAATCTGATCCACACATTTAGGAAGCTTTACTACCAGGAGGGCATCAAATCATGGTTGAGCGAGTTCACATACTGAGGTGAATGATTTAGTCCACACTAACTAACGGCGGATCTCAGCAGAACAAGTGAAATCAAAACAATGTTGAGTCTCATTTTTCATATAAGAAAGTTTTTAAAGATACTAAGTGGATTAAGCAAAAAAACCCAAAAAAAAACTATTGATAAAAGCGGGTTAAAGAGGTACATTAGCCTGCTGAAGTATAAATTTAAAAACCTGTACAAGTGTAAAGTCCACAGTGGGGTCAATTTCGAGCTGGTGGGCTGTGGACATGAGGTTTGGGCTTAAAGTGGTTTTCAAAGGTACTACATTTTTAACACCTGCTGTCTTGCAAAAGACAGTTTCAGTTGGCGAAGTTGAAGTCAGTGTAATATTTCACTTTGACGGTTCATTATTGTCTTTGAAAATTGTAAAACATGCCTTGGTGTGGTGGAATTCCCCACTTCTCTGTATGAGCAAGTACTAAGCAGGCCTTGTGTAGAGACAGTTTGTCCAAATCCCATGACACTTGATATTTTCTATAAACTTGATTTATAGACTATACTACCATCACTAGTATTTTCAGTAAATAGTATTATCAGTCAACATCCTTTAACTCTTGCCCTGTATGTGACTGAAATTTGTCATCCGTGGACCTAAGCAGAACATTGCTGACATGTTCAGGAACTTCACTAACCACAAATTACAATGAAGTTCTGCTCAGCTTGTTCCACTTTACAAGAAGCACACATGTGATTCACCTCAGAGGACAGAAGCTGGAAACATCTAAATAAAAGCACCCAATGTTTTTATTACGGTTAACAGTATGACAAACTATATTATTCTATAATTCACATCTTATTGGCACACCAACAAAATTTACATCCACAATAATTCACACAAAATGCAAACTAGCTCACTGTTACATCCCAAACATGCTCCAGAAGAGGTCAGCACATAGCATTATTTAGCTGTCAGATGAATTTGGAGATTTACAACGCCACAGTTTATCATGAGACCATCCTAACCCTTTGGCTTCATATCATGTCTACACTTCAGCTATTGTGCTTTACGGTAGAAATACTTGAAAGTGGTGACAGGAAGCAAGCACTGGTGCAGTGTACATATTCAAATCACAAGATATAGGCAAACAGTCCAGTAGTAATAGGCTTGATCGTAACTAAATAAATAGGCACATGACGGAATTTTACTCTGCAAATTTACTCTGCAAAGGTAGGCTAGTCCTCAAAACGCTAAAGCACACGAAGTGGAAATAAGGATCCATATTTACAGCAATACTCCCCAGTCACAACATTCCTGTGTCAAAGAAGGCTTCGTGTGCTGTGTTGCATCTACAACTGCAGCACTTTGGCCTTTGCGGAGCACCGGCAGTCTAACAAAGATATGTTAAAAGTGAGGAATGTCACAGAGTAGAGCTAAAAGCAAAGCATGTGTTATGGAAAAGAAGAGGGAAATAAATTTCAGTGCTGGTGGACTCAAGAAGAAGGTGTGACGTTAACGATCCAGCGTATCGTGTTGAATGTGGTCCGTGGATAAGTGGGAGCATTGAGATTTGCTGTTCTCTCTTTGTGATACTCGGAGGCCCTCCCCACCGCACTTGTTTGGACTAAGAGAAGTGACTGTGAAATGTAACTTTGGTGTTTCCCTTCTCATGCAGACAAGTTGATTATGAAGGGCTGTATAACCATATGATCAGGCGACGGTTGGGGGGGGGGGTCAGCTCACCAATTATATAACCTCCCTGCTGTTTCTGATGGCACAACACAGGACCATACTGAAGATCATTCCTATAATCTGAAATCACAGACACATATTGTGGTTACCTGAGGAACATCGGTCACAATTAATTAAAAAACTCAAACTTTTCTCACCATGACTCCTGCAATACCAATCCCTATGTATCCAATGATATACAGCTTTTCATCGAAGAAGTCTGTTATTGCAGTCAGGCAGTCCTAATATCAAGCAAAAATAACAAGAAACATTCATATTGATCATTATGCACACAACAAAGTAGGTTCATCATAGCAAATAGTGCTTGATTTTAAAATGGTGTTTTACTGCCCTCATGTGACTATGAAGTGTCCCTGCAGGCAGAGGGGTTTACCTTGACGTCTTCTGGGAAGTCTGCACACACCTCACCGTTTGGCTCCAATGTGGAAACTCCACAACAGTTCAGCTGCAAATATAAAAAGAAGTAAGAACAAAACAAAACACAACATGATTTTAATGGTATTGATTGCAACCCTGAACATGATGGCGAAGTTTTACTCACAGCTTTATAATAAGTCGTTACTATTGCAGTTCCATTTGGACTAGAGTCGAGGGTGGAGCTACTGTAAAACTTTTGGACTTCTTCAGAAATCTGTTATTAAAAGAAGAAAAAAAAAAGGTTGTTAGTTATGGGATTTAAAAAAAAAAGGAGAATAATTTTTGTTATTTTGTATTTAATCATCAAATAACTCCACCTGTTCCTTGTTTA
The DNA here is from genome assembly GCF_036321145.2 of Pelmatolapia mariae. Lineage (NCBI taxonomy): Eukaryota > Metazoa > Chordata > Actinopteri > Cichliformes > Cichlidae > Pelmatolapia > Pelmatolapia mariae. The sequence goes on from NC_086231.1 coordinate 8,033,054, forward strand.
AGAATCCAAACACACCAGCAGTGACTTCTGCTCCAAAGATTATCACAAGGCAAGCAAAGAACTGCAGAACAGAAACAAGGACTATTATCGCCCTCTAGTGGGAGTCATCCACACAAGCGCAACACAAAAACTAATCAGTGATTGATTCATTTATTGGGGAACAACAGTTGGCCAAACAATCTTGGGGGCTGTTCCTGGTGATTTCTTCTGAAATTCCTTAGAAAGAAATGTATAATTCTGCTCTTTTATACAAATGGAGAAAACAAGGGCCTTGTTGTTTAAAAAAAAAAGAGAGATTACGCTAAACTAAAGTTAATATTTGTCTATTATTCATTTGTTATTAGACAGCCTAATTCTATACATCTTTGCGATCATTCATCAGAAGCATACACATCAAGCTATTTCAGTGTTAGTACCAATTTAACGGTACTATCAATTTAAGCCTCATGGAAACAAATATAAAAATAATACAAATGCAATGAGAGGTGACGCTTTGAACCCACCAATGCAAGAAGACACTGAGACTCACGAATGGCCCCAAAACAACCTAAGAACCCCACGACCATCATCAACGCACCGGCACCAAGAAGGATGTACACGGCTGAGGAGAGAGACCAGACGATAGATCAGTGCATTTAAAATGAAAAAAATGGAAAATTAATGTTTTGTGTTTTATAAACAAGAAGATTGTGAAAGACATATGAGAAGCATCTGATCATGGTGTTCTCAGTATCACATGGCTGCAGTTTATAGTTTCCACTGAGGGTGGCAGCGTGATGCAATGGTTGCCTTTGCTGGAGCAGAATTTATAAAAGGATTGTTTGTGTTGTGTTTGTAGGTGGAAGCATCTTCGGTAGCAGAACATCTCTGAATAGACTCACACAATTCAGTCTATTTATTAGGCTACTTTAAACAATGAATTTGAAGTTTTTCATGATCTGAAACATAGAATCTCTGGCACAAATGAATTATGTTCTTAACGTTACATTATAGCATCTCTGATCACTTGAAAAAAGGTGGGTTGAACAAAACACAGTTCTGGACTCTTTCCTGCTCTGGACAGCTACAGAAATAGCTTGAAGTCCTGTCCGTATATAGAGTAGCTGTCTAAGGCATAGGCAGAGTCTGTTCAAAATCATAATCAAATTTGAAAGAAAACTAATAGGCCTAGAGAGCCCACTGAGAAACAATGCTTCTAATTGACTCTTTTGATGCATTAGTAGGGTTTCCAGTTACTTAGACTTTGTCCATTCATGCTCCTGCAGGGTGAAGAAGCACACAGATGCCATCTGTCCTCCAAAATCTAATTTTCAGAGGGCTTGATTGCTGCAGATTTCAACTGCGTCTGCCACCATCTATGCTCTCCTCAAGCCTGAGTGACGTCACCCTCTCGGTCTACTCCCCTGCTCCTAGTCCTTGCTACTGAGCCCCCTCACACTGTAACTATACACCAAGCAGGTCCCTTAGGTCCATGCTAAGGGCCTAATCGGTGACACAGGCAGCAACCACTGCAGCAATTTAATTAATCCACATGGGGCAAATGCAAGCTGTTGTTTTCTTGCTGTGCGACAAAAGGGAAGGTAAAGACGAGGCGAATACACTGCTGAGCTGAAGGGATCTAGAGGGATACAGAGCTTCAAAGAAAGTTGTCTGGGTAAGCAATGGAAAATATAATGGACCATGAAAGCTTTCAATTTATATACAATTGTCTACACAGAAGTGATCTCAGCTGCTCATTTTTTTTCCAACACTTATACACTGACTTTAATATCTGCTCTTTGCGCTTTACTTATTAAATCCAGAGGTATCTACCATCTACCAGACACCTGCCAAGTGCACTTCCTGCTTCACGTATCTTTTAGAAATACAACTTATTGAGTATAAACATCTGTAACATCTCTCAGATCCCCATCTCTATCTTATATACACATGTAATGGCTGTTTACACACTAGAGAGTAACAAAGGTGATAGAATGGAAAGTGAAACCCTCAGAGAGAATGCTGCCACTTTGCCTTATTATGGTATCACTCTGTTTAGTCTCATTGCTAGAAGTGGGAGCAACAGTCAGTTGTTTTGCCCAGGAAGCTTATAACGTTTGGCTGCAAAGGCACAAAGTGATCCTCTGCAGAACCCAAGTGTTTCCAGTTAAATGCCGGATTTATGGGCTTGTGTTGTCCATTTGCAGAAAGAGCAATTGTGGGAATTCAGCCCATGCAGAGGCTATGGAGGTGCACTTGTATGTATTTCTCCGAAAGACAACAGTTAGTTTGATGACACTGAAGGGAACTGTGGAATTCACCACAAATAGGTAAACATAGCAAAAAACAAAACAAAACCCCCCCCCAAAAAACAAAACAAAAAAACCCCAAAACCCACACACAAGTAATTCAGACTGTGGCTTGGTCAGCTTTCTGCTTGACTTCACTACAAAGAAATTCCTTGTATGCTATAACCTCAGTTTTTTCTAGAACAGAGACTAAGCTTAAGGGAAAACACTACAGAGTGCAGCCCGCATTGCTGGTTTATGTGGACTACCAACAAACTATCTTGGCGCCATCTTAACACAGCCACAAACATCTGCATTAGAAGGCAGGAGAAGTAGCAGATTTATATGATGGAGACATGAGTTTTGGGTTTGTGAGCCCACTAGTATTAGAGGATCCCTACTGATGATACAGTAACAACTGATATCAGGCATACAATTGGCTCATAACTGGCTGACAACTAGACCTGCCATCAGCATACTCCTCTACCCAGTTTGTGAAGCATGTTTGTCTCGTACAGTAGCCAGAAAAACAAGATTTCCAGATCACACCCACCCTCTGAGATTTTTTTCCACACAGTTACAAATTAGTCACAGCATCTCGTTTTAGAGGTGGCAATAACAAACTCTCTGTCTAGCTCTCTCCTTTCCTTCTGAAGCCTTCCAGGGTTTCTGCCAGTTTTTTAATCAGCTATTTTACCTCCAAAATATTGATCAGATCAACATATGCTCCAGTTTTAACTGCACTCCAAATGTTCTTTAATCAAGAAAATCTAATTCACATTACATTTGATTTGCTAAACCTAAAGTGAGAAATATAATCACTGCAAATGGGAAAGTGAGGAGGGGACGGTAAAGAACAGTGGGACAGAGAATTTGATTAAAATGACTCATAATGATGCAACACAGTAACAGAGAAATTCCAGGATATTTGCATATCAAATAAAACCAAGCTGGAAAAAAGTTACCTCATCTGGAGTACACTGCATCAACAGATGACTTAAGTAACATGGTACTTTTTATTTTCTACTGTATCTTGAAATGTTTTAGGTTGTAATCTTGGCAATATGATCATAATTATAATCGAAAACACTGCCTTTGGTTGCCCTGTGTTGCTTCCCCCTCCCCTCTTCTTTGCTCTAATTTCATTTTTCACTAGGTTTGCAAGCAGGATATAGTCTTCTGTCACTGGCCCCACCCAACCTGCTACTCATGTCCTGAGAGAGGCAGCCAGTTCCACGAAGGCAAAGCAGAGAGCTGATGAAGTGAAGTCACCATTTTAGGTCATGGCTTAAACGGGAGTAACAAGAATAGGCTTCATTCTAATCATCAGCTCCCACACACTGTCAGAGAGAAGGCCTATTGTATGGAGTGCTGAACACTAGCTGTTTGTCTTGTCTACTGTATGTTTTAATAATCTACTGTGTGAACTTTGCAAAGACACTCTTATACGATATTTCAGCAAACAGACAGAGCTGTTCATTAATCAGCTAAAGGCTCTTGGGCATCGTTTGTACATTTTTCTGACTGGTCGTTTTTATGTTATTTCAGTCGAATCAAGACCAAATAAGCATTTATGTCAATATTTGAATTTCTTCGTATCCCACGAACAGGAGAATTGCCACTAATGGAAAGTTTCAATCAGTTTATCACATTTCACTTCCTCTGTGCGCATACTTTAGCCACTTCCAAAGTGAAAGTGAAGAATTGAGGGCTTCAAATGACAAATTCCTTTAAACAGGCCTAGTAACTGTGGGCATGTTTTAACTAACGTGTTTTATTAAACAACTTTCCTTGTGGTTTGTGCAAAGAAGTAAAACATCTCGATGCGCTGAAGATAAAATGTGGCTGTTAAATGTCAAGCAGTACTTGAAGGGTTCTTCATACTTGTAAGGGATAACAGTACCAGACATTCGGTCTCATCCGCATGTGTACACGTGTATTTACTTCTCCGTATGTGTGATTTTTTAGAGCATCTTTAAAATGTTACACATTGAACGTTTATTTAATGTGGATAAACATGTAGGGATGTAACATCTCATTTTCAAGGGGGTCCATGTAATCAAGATGGTGTAATCAAGATCCATCAAGATGGTGAACTGCTGAGAAGAAATGAATACGAATAATTGGATCCATTTTAGATTTTAGTTTTTTTTATGTGATGAGATCAGATTTAAATCATCCACATATATGTTTTATTCTGCAGAGGATGAGACAAGCATATGTATGAGGCTATAGAATCTCTGACATACCTATGAAGAAGGTGTAGGGGGCGCCATCGCCTGTCAGGAGGTCCACTGTGTTTGGGTCAAACCTAAGCCACAGTCCCACCGCCAGCACCAACAAGCCAGACACCTGGGGATTGATAAATTATAAAATCAAAATTATTTGTGACTTTATAGTTCTGCTGGATTCAATGACTGGTAAGTGGCAGTTCTTCTGTTTGTGCCGAAAAAATTTCACATGAGCACTTTCATGTTTTCTTTTAGTCTTTAATTATCATGAGGTAGTTACAATTCTCCAGGTGATGCTAAAGTGGCTAATGATACTCCCAGGCTTTTTTCCCCTCCTTCTATTTAACAACTTTCAGAATGTTGATGCTTCACCTCTCAAGAGACTGAGGACTTTTCAAAGAAAACCAACTGGGGGGGGGGAGACAAAAAAAAGTATCTATGCTGAGTAGCATCTTTCCTCTCCAGGAGAGCTTGACTTACCATAACACATTTGATTGAAACCAGGTTTTACTCTGAGAAAATGAATCCCTTTGACCTCCTACATAACATTATTTAATTTAAACATCCAAAAACAAAGCCAGAAAGAATAAAGGACAAATGTGGATTAAGGGTAAAAGATATTGTCTATGTCATAGTTATATATTAATCCTAACCATGTTTCTTATATGTTCTTTCAGGACAAGTGTCACATGTAATATGCAGATGAAAAAAAATTCAGCTTCAAAATTTTGTAAAAGCATGGAATCCCACAGTTCTATGAACAAGCAGCACATCTTCAGTAACACTCTGAGATCCTTTTCCTGACTTGCTCTTCAGATTCACCCAAACTAAAGAGTGGAAGTGTCTTCTGTTAGTGAGGTACTCTGACAATAAAATGATTGAAAATAAGGCCACGCTGCAACAACAGCCCATGCATCCTCATGGCCCATCAAAGTACCACATTTGAACACAAGAATTAGCATCAGAATCAGCGGTCCATCTCCCATGGTGCATTTCAGCCACAGGCTGTGCCAGCCTCACAGTGCCTGGGTGATGTAACTCACACTGGCATTGGCTGCTTGTTGGCTCTGCACCCCAAAATGACAGCGTACTGTACGCCCCTTTTGGCTACAACCACAACAGCTCTGCTTTCAGTCCCAAAACTGCCGAACAAAGAGGCTGCTGTCACTTTGGATGACACAAGTGATCGTCTTACAGAGCACAAATGAGTCAATGCAGCCAGTTAAACTCACACTGTATCATTTAGCAGTAAAATATTGAGTATCTTTTGCAAGAGACAATAATGAAAACGAAACAAGAGTAAACCCAAACAGGCTCTTTGTTAATGACCTAATAAATGTATCTATTTATCTAAACACATCACTGATTGAAAATGATAATAATTAAACAAGGGGGGGTTTCTTGCAGCCTCAAGTAGGGGCAGGAGTTTTCCTTGATGTTGCACTCTAAAACAGTGGTTCCCAAACTCAGGGTTGATAAGTTTATGAGATACATTTGTGGGGTGAACAGAACAGAAAACAAAAAAGGCAAACCTAAAACCTTATTGGAATACTTATATTCTTTGATTCACACAGAATAATTAAAATAAAAGAATACAAAAAGAATGACTCTTGATCCAATGTTTAAGGTTGCATACTACAGTCTACATGCAAACTGACAAAATATTAGAAGCTTAAAAGTACTTCTCTAACACATTTAGCCTTCTAAACACCAAGAAAAAAAACCTTTTGTCATATGAGAAGTCATTGGCAGAAAATCGAAAGTGAATCTGAGTCACAGGGAATCTTATCTGAGCAGCACTGCAGACCAAAACAAAAACCTTTCATTATGTTCCCCAAATAGATTAACCCTGCATGTAAAAAAAAGCACCCTTCACACTCCTGCAGCAGGAAAGTCACACCTCAACGTCAAATCATGAACTGGAATCTGTGTTGGAAAAGTAGCTCTGATGTATTTGTTGCAGCATGTACTTGGTGCAACAATAAATCATGACCAACTCTAAAGCAGCAGCCACTAATGAACGCAGATGAAAAGAAGACTCTGGATTATATAACTGAGGTTTGGTTTGAGAATTTTGGGAAACAGTGTGGAGTCAGAGGGAGACGGTGTGAACAGAGCAGGTGCATTGAGGCGGTCTGCCAGACAACATTAACTCCTAACTCTGTACGGAATAACAAAGGCTGCTGTATTTAAAAGCCATACCAAATAATATCAATAGACGGACTTTCAGCCTTCAGGACGTTGAACGTGTAAACAAGGCTGAGAACAAACAGGTTTTTCACAAGGCAACGAAACTCCACAGTCGCTTCAAAATAAACCGAATCAATTTCACCTCCTAAAGAGAAAACAACAAAACAGATAAATAACCATAAAAACAACGAAAACGGTGATCCGGCTTTTTCAGACAGAAACAACGTTAATTCTTGGCAAACCGCTGCCGAAGCGGACTTACCCAGAAGATGATGTTGAAAGCGAAAAGCAGATATTTCACACATTTCATCCCACCCTGCACTTTGCTCATGATGCCACCTGATTTGTCGGAGTCTCCGATCTATTGCGCGATTCCTTCTTATTTTGCAGCGTCTTTCAGCTGGACATCAACCCATGCAATGAAGACCTGCGCCGTTACACCATCCAGACATGAAACATGCGCACAAGTGCTGCTGCACGCCGTCTGCACACGCCCATAAGCGTTCGCGAGTGCTGAGGTACCCAAGGTGGGGTTCAGGGACGATCTGGGATCCCTGAGAGAGACACCAAGAGGTCTGCCAGCGAGAGCAGAGAGAGGGGTTCATTTTTGTGTTCGGCACCAATGATTTGGGTTTAAAATAAATAAATAAATAAATAAATAAATGAGGGGAAAGCCGGTGGTATGGGTTAACCAGCATTGTTATGAAGATAATATTTCTTACAACATGGTTGATCATATTTTTTGCAAGTAAAAATAATTATTTTGTAATCATGACTGAATACCAAATTACACAACAATACAGTATAACTGGTGAAACAAAAACATCTGTTTGCAGTCTTTATTTTAAGTTCTACTTTGAAGTGAATATGGTAGATTTAAACTTCAGGTTAGTAAAGTCTTGAGGAGCTACTGTACATCTTGGCATAGTCTTGCATTACATGAAAATTATATCAGTGTGACAGTATGACACTTTGGATTCCATTACTTATGTGTGTGACCTTTACATTAGACGTTGGACAAGAATTTATCATGGAGACACTTTTAACATTGTCCTCTGCCAGACACTGATATCCCTGTTTGTGTGAAAATAGCTTCTTGTGTGCACCTACAACACAGTGACCTGATAGTTAAAATAAGATCAGCAGAGACATAGCCAGGATTTTGGAGATGTTATTATCTAATCTCTTATGTAGACCTGTTGTTCTTGTTAGGGCGGCATATTACAAAAAGTTTGGCGAATAAACATGTCTCCATAACTTCTAATGACAAAAAGAATAAGACATGTTTGAAAATGGGCAATAGTTTCGACTTTAAATTAGGTAAAAATGTAGCAGGTGCACAGTCTATAAATAGAATAATTAAGCTTTGTAATTTTAAAAGCTATGTCCAGTATGTAATCTTTCCCCACATGACTAGTTAGGTGTAAGACTAAGTAGTAGACAGTTCTCGAGAATACATTTGAAAATATGGAATGCTCTTAACAACACGTTTAATTTTGAGTGTGCAATTCATGATTCCTTTTTAGACTTGCATACCCAAATGCTACCACTGACAATGTTAAAAAGAAGATAATCATTATGCATCTCAGTAAATGGACGTTTGTGCCCTGAGTAGTATTCCGTTTTATTACAGAAAAAGAACCTATAGTATAAGATGGAACAACCATTAGGTGAAGGTGGGAAGGAGAAACTCCATTTTAACAGGAAGGAACCTCTATCAGATGGCTCGGGCAGATGCTATCATCTGCTGTGACTGGTTGTGAGTGAGGAGAAAGAGGAGAGAAAATGGAGAATGCAGGAAGACAAGAAAAAACACAAACTATGAGGCAAGTCTGGACTTTATTTACTGTAAACCCACTAATGCTTTCACTTTGTGCGTATCACCCATCCCGGTCCAACATTCAACCATTCATTTGCTTTTCTCTTAATAACCAATATTTTTGTATGTAATGTTTTTAAGCTTTCTTCTTTTCTGACTTACTTTCTTTGTTAAATTCAAATATTTGAATATATTCTTTTTAATTTTGCAGTGCTTGTAAATAATAATACATTTTTAATCTTTGCTTATGTGTCTAAATGTTTTGGGTTTTTTTTGTTAATTTACAACAACATACCAATAACCAAAATGATCATCATCAGCAGCAGCAGCAGCAGCATTGACATGTTTTTATTGTACTTTGGCTAAACACATGCAAAAGTAATGACATTCAGCCTCATGTTAAACTAACATAATAAACATCAAATGTGTTATATAGTCTGTACATGATCTCAGAATTAGTGTGACAAAAGACAAAGTTCTTTTGGCCTGAGATAAAGTTAATGTACTAAAATACAGATGGGTTAAAATGCTTGACCCCTACAGAGGATTTAGTTATGCTGTCGGGATCATTATGTGAGACTTTAGGACTGCCCTCTTGGCCTGGACCAGTGATTGAAAACCTTCAGCTTCGGAGTGACATACATATCTTTTACTAATCTCCAGTGGCTCCCTGTGGCTTTGACAAAACAAAGCAACAAAAAAAACACAATTAAACATTTGTTTTTAGTTCTGCATCATTGTTATATGTGTATTATAGACAGAATTTTAAGAAAGAAAATAGTTTTAATATTTTATCAGCTAAAATGTAAAGTCTTAGTCCCTGTCTTCAATCTTAGACTCTTAATTTTGTTTACTCTTAGTAACGGTGCATATGGATGTACATCCTACATACAAATATCTACTCCCATGTCCCCCTATAATTTAACCACAGGCTGTAATTTTATTTAAAAGGCTATGTCACATTTACTATAAGTAAAAGTTTAATTATTGTTAATATTATTATTATTATTACTATTGTTGTTGTTGTTGTTGTTGTTGTTGTTGTTGTTGTTGTTGTTGTTGTTGTTGTTGTTGTTGTTGTTGTTGTTGTTGTTGTTGTTGTTGTTGTTGTTAAAAGCAGAGATTTTGTAGCAGCACACTGGACAGAGTTTTCCACTAACATCTTCAAAACACCTAAAATGAAGGAATATAATTTGGAATAATCCAGCCAGATGTGGGGCTTAGAGAATCAACACCAAAGCACAATGAAGCTCTTCTTATGACACATACTAAGACACCTTAGTTGATGCTGTCTTTTTCACCCTTAAATATAATGAGTCTGAGAATAAATGAACATTGCCTAAAAACAGAGTCAGAGTGAACATCTTTCATAGGTCAGTGCTTAAAACATGAAGACTTTATTAATATAATATAATATAATATATCATATTAATAATAATGCAAGCTGATTCCTGTGAATGAAGAGCGTATATGGAGATTCGCCAGTGCTCTTCTGTGTCTTCTTTGCAGGATGGAGGGAGGTCATCTCGGGGTCACACGCTTTGTGACATGCAAGCTTCTCTTGTTTGTAGTGCCTTTGTTTGCTGCAGTGATGTGGGAGGGAAACAGCGACCCTCCCTGTATGTCTGCCAGAGTATCAGTGAGAATCAGCATGGGTGGATCATGAGACACATCACATCACTGCCTACCACCTCTATTTTCTTTCTCTCTCTCTCTCTCTCTCAAAAAAAAAAAAAAAATCAAACAGGACTCAACAAACACAAGGAAAAAAGTATGACAATGACAGCAGTTCTCCTTTTTTTTTTTTATAGAGATAAACACATGGCATTGTACACACTTGAATTACAAATGATTAATAGTTTCCATGTGACCCAGAATAAGATCATTGGACTGGATGGGTGTTAACCCGATATCAGTTCGGTTACCCAATCCTGTCATGAATTCAGGACTGTATCACTGCGGAAGTGCATCCAAACTGAAACGATATCCTCAGGGTATAATGGAGCCATAATCCCATTATCCCTCCACCGACACACTGTCCTTATCCTCCTCACCCTCTTCTACTGTGCTTGATATGTAAATGAGGTGCAAAAATGTAACCTGATCTCCATATGGTGCAAGTATGAGTCATCCTATGAGCCAAGAGACACCAGAGGTGAAGTGCAGTCAAACCTCGCTTTATATTTTTTCTTTGAACAGGCCGTGCTAAACTTCTAATCAGAAAAATGGCCAGTTACTGAAAGTTTCAAAAGACAACTTTAGTTAAAACAAATAACTGACGAATATAGCAAAATACAGTTATCTTTAGTTCATTTGCAATGCATATAAACAATGTCACCCAAAATAGTTAAGTACATTTCCATACCCTAATGTGCACCACTAGAGTAAAAGAAAACACTGCACCCGTACGCGACAGAAAAACGTCTATGCGTTTCATTGTCTCCATCCAGTGGACAGAGCTCGAAATATCAAGTCTCTCAGCTGTGGTTTGCATACACTACTTATGAAAGAGGCCACTTTGTTTCGGTCTTTATGCAGTTATCTTTATCGTTGTCACAATGCTCACTTTGAATGGATCTTAAATTATAAATCTATTAGTTGATATGAACAATTTATACATTTTAAATTTTATTCAGCCTTCACTTTTACTGGAACTTTCAAACAAATTTCAGTATCTTAGCAAGGTAGGATTACTGCGTCATACTACACAATTATATCTATGAAATTCTGTATGCTCAGGTACCTTGTTAGTTAGTACATTCATAACTATCCTAAAAACGATATCCGGAAATAAACAACAACAAAAATAAAAGGCTCAATAATAACAACATTATTTTCATGTGTTCAGGACTAATTTTCAGACAAAAAAAGTTATGAATGTATTAAGTAACACTAGGTCAAACCATCTAATTAAATGACACCTTCTGGAAGATGTGGGTGTCATTTTTTACTGAATATTTTTTTTATTTCATACATTTTAATTACACATACACAGTATTTTTCCATTTCATATCAGCCATATTGACTCTTCTCCACTTGCCACAGGACAGCAGCTTGGGGACTCCCGTCAATATCGCGTTGCTCAATATAATGAAGTAAACATATTCAAAGCAAAGAAGCGCTACTTTTTCCGAGGGCTTCGCATGGGCCCTGAACTAATCGCGAGGCATGCGCATGGACATGCACACTGACGCCTGGCATGTGGTAACGTATGGCTTTTTATAACGCGATTAAAAAAAACAACAAAAAACCCCCCAATTTTCGTAGAAACCATGGAAACGCGATGTATAACAAAATCAAATTAATATTTGTCCTATTTTGTTCATTTAAGTGAGCATCAGTGCTGCTTTTAGTTTGTGGAGGTAGTGCATGAAACGTGGGGAACTAGCTAAAATTTATTGCCTGAGCGGAGTCTAATATTTGTTAAATCCAACATGTTAGGAGTCACGTTTTTATTTGTGAAAGTATTATTTTTAGGAAAAATTTCATGTTTCAGTCTTGACCTCTAGGGGGAAGCGTTGCATTCTTTTTAGCAGCTGAGCCCTGTTGCTTTATCTTAAAACTCAAGGTTTCCAGGAATACAGCCTCATCTGATTTTTGTTTGCATTTCTACATTAGTTCCATGTTCGCTCAATCATATCAGACACCTCAGATACCAGATGGGACACAAAATTAGGCTGCAAGCCTACAAAAATCCCAATCGATACTGCCTGGAGAATAATTTTGTGTTCGCTGAGAACACTGAAATATCACTGGAAAGGTATTGTATTATCAATCATTTTTGGTCTGTGTTTGTCTTTTCAATTTTGTTTCATATGCACTGTAGAATGATAGCAAGAGAAAAACAAAAAGCAAAGCCAAAAAAAATAAAAGAATGGCGGTAAAACGAAGCCATATGGGAATTCTCTTTTTTTTTCACTTCTGTCAGGGCTTTCCTTTTCGCTGAAGGAAGCAGCAAGCTTCCCAGAACACTACAGAAAGCACACAGTGCATGTTTGTAAATGTTTAATAAATAACAATATCAACAACAACATTTATTAAAAAAACACTTTTGGTTTTATCAGGCCTGGGTCAAATTGTATTTGCAAAGTTGTGGATTGATTTAGTCTTCTTCAGTAAGTGGGCTGCATGACAGTATAATGACTGGCAGAAAAGAAGCTTGACTGTGTTGTTGTGCCAAAAGTCCTAGAGGCTGCTACTCTGTCATAAGCTGAGCTGCAGTTTAAGGTTAAGGCAGGTTTAAGCCTGTGCTTTCTGGAACCAAATCACATGGTCTTTTAAACCCAAGGTCTGTGTCTGTAAAAGCTGCAGCTTTAAAATGTTCCTGTGATTTAGTCTAAACTCCCTTACCGTGTCCAGCAGGCATTAACTAAACAACAGTGAATGAAACCTTCTGCAAGTACCGAATAGCTGTCCAACATAATAAAAAATCAACGTATAAGTAAAGGACATATTTCTGCCTTTAATATCTTCAAGTGTCAAACTAATGTCATAGCGCAGTTACATTAGAGGAGTTTGGGTTGGGAGATCCGTTCATAACAGCTATATATAAACTACTGCAGCAACACAAGTTCAGTTCAGGCCTTAAGCACTAAGATAGCAATTACATCTGCATCAAAATAAAAGAGAATTATATGAGCAATATTTGTATTTATCAAAAGCGAATGATCAGACACACACTGCATATTGTTTCAGAGGTATTTCTAAATTCTTTGTTGAGCAGTTAGTAATCAAGGAAAGTCAGACAGCTGAAACCGGTTTCCTTAATTACCATTTTCAGAGTCTGAATGACATATGGATGTTTGGAGCAGATCTTATAATCATCATTCATCATGTAAAGGTGCCATTTAGCTGTGGTTCTGCTGCATTTTGGGTCTGTATTTGTAGATGTGGTATAAGTGATAATTTGAAAGTAAAGTATAAAAGCAAAAGATCATCCGCTTGTACCTGTATGCTCTGCCTTAACGCAATGAAACAGAATTAATCTTTCATGCTTTTTTATAGACTATAGAATGTTCTCCATTTGAATTGCACTGCATCAGCAAATTTACCTTCCGTCTGCAGTTTGGTTTGGTCTTTGTTTCCATTTCCTGTCATTATGGCATCCTGGCATTTGATTGTTGCTCCTGGATGATAAATATTTATTACGCCTCCTATTTACCTTTGTAAATGTATGGAGCTAAAAAGTTTCCATAGAGTAAGAGGGGGCAAATGCTATTGAGGCCATGTTTTATTACACTAAGCTACTACTTTTTCCTAATGTTTTAATTAGTTTGTTTCCATGTTTAGTTTATTTTTGTGGACTATTTAGGTGTATAGTCAGGTAGTATGCACATCAGACCTCCCTTCTCGCTGTTTTCTCCTTTGGAAAATTTATGCGCTTATGAGATGACTTTTTCGGGACTATGAAACGCTGAAAAATGATGCTACAAAAATTCAATAAATTCACTCATTTGGAGCATGGCGTTGCCACTTTTACATTACTGGTTGGATACACCAAACACAATAAGTGTATAATAGAATATAATTTTATAATTTGGAGAATTTTTACACCAACAAATTCATTCCAAGCCTTTGGCATTTAAAAGATGCACATGTTTGTGCTTGAAACATCAGATACAGCAATGCTGAAAACAGAGAGGAAATGGTTGGAATGAGCCACAGAGGAAACAGTTGTACACTTAGTATAGCAAACATGACCCATGAATGTATGCAATATGTGTATATGTATATAAAAATATTTCCTGTCTGTATTTTAGAACATTTTTCAGTGTAATGCTTAAAAGTTATGATAAATCCAGAGCACGAACACTTGTCAAACTGAGCACATAGCTGCGTATTGAATTTCCATAAGCTGAGTCTGATATAAACCACAGCTAAAATAGATACCGGCACAGCTACACCCCCTGTAGCGTGGTACTTCAAACAGTTAAAAAAAAAAAACCCCAAAACAAACAACCAAAAAACAAAACACAAAACCAGCTGCAGATACTCTTTGACCCAGGTCTGGTGTGTATACATGCAGTCTTGATACTTTGACATATACTAATAATTTACTTTGTGCAGAGGTTGAGAAGTTTTTGGTGATAAATTACGTGAAAAAAGTCACTTCTGCCTGCCTGCCTGTTAGCTTGTCTGTGTATGTACTGCATTTGGGTTTGTGAATCTGTGTGCGCGTGTTGTAAGTCTTCATTGCCGCCAGGACTTGCGGCTGAGCACGCACACACAGGCCACGTTAATGCGTATGTGCCTCCACGCCACCAGGTTCTGGAATGAAGTCAGCGCTCGCACAAAAGTGTGTGAATTAGTACAGTAGGAGTTCCAGTGTCTCGCATCAATTCCTAAACAGCCTGAGCTGCCTGATCGAGGGCTATGACATGTTGTCTCGAAGAAGTACTGCTTCATGTTGACATTGTTGATTTTCACGTCTGGGAGGACTGTCACCTCTCTGCCTAAGGTGTCCGTGGCTTTGGTCTTGTTGACCACCCAGACACTAATACTCTCACATACTGAGTACATCCCGCGGTGTTGAGGCTGCCCTGCTTGCCTTCGGGTCCTTCTGCTAGCACCCTGTGACCCCGATGGCTCTGCATCAGGGGGCTGAGAGCTAAAAAGCACTCTGGGTGAGAGGTAGTGGCGCTTGGTGAAGAGTTTGGGATCGACAACCGGGACAGAGTCGGGGTTGTCACTTGGAGTGTTTTCCTGTGCCGCTGTGGTGGTGGTGTACAAGTCCCCTCTGGTTGCGGCCACAGCCTGGGCACTTAAGAAGAGGAACAGGACCAGCATGGACGACCTCATGGGCACACGACCTGAGGGTGTCAGTAAGAATGGAAAACACATACATGTTACAGCGGATATGAAACATTTTTTACATAGAGCTTCTTCAGCAGACATGAAGTAACATCAACATTAATATGTATAGGATGTTTCCAAGTGATATTCCCTTTCTTTTGTTTTCATTTTGGTATCCAGTAACTCCTGAGGGAAATAAGTGGTTCTTCAGCAGTTAAAGGGTTATTGTTGTGCTCACCATACGTATTATATCACTGTTTATAGGCTTCCTGAAGCCATGACAGGTGGAGGTTTGAAAACGAAAACAATGAAAAATGCTATAATGTTCTTTAGAGTTGTGGGGAGGTGTAGAATGTAATTAATCACCAATTATTTTGTATTGTATGCAATTAACGTATAATTTTGCAGTTTTAAAATTATGTGAATGTTCTTTTGCTTACCTAGATAATAATAGTGAATTTTAAATTTTTTACAATGCAGTATTAATCTCCACATGCACTTATTCATTCCTCAGCATGTTGAACTGTGAGATTCGCTTTATGTACATGCATGCTGGAGCTCTTGTTTAAAGCAGAAGAAACCCCAAACATCTTTCCTGACATTAAGTTTGATGACTTACCGTTAACAGTTTTTACATGCACTATTTATTAAAAGTCTGTGTTTGGCATTGCTAAGGGTGGAGTCTGCAAATCCTGATTAGGCAGCTGCTGCCGAGGCTGCAGAGTCCCTGAGCTGATTTATACATGTAAACAGAAAGCAGTACAATGTTTCATATCTAATTTAGCAATAATATAAAAAATTACTGACACAATTACATCCACAAGATGACAGTGAACTCTCTTAACAGTCTGTGGCTGCCTGAAGACATTCTCTGGAGTTACTTCATGTGTACACCATTTATTGTCCCAGTGATCACTGCAGCAGGCTAAAGCTATGAGTCACGCACACTGTTGTATTCCCTCTCTTTTATTTCACACAGGATGTGATAGATTTTTTAAATTGATAACATGTGAATTGTGGATATTAAGCAATGGCGAGTAAGGATAGCCCAGGAATTTCCTAGTAAGTATCCATAAAGGTCTTAGAAGTTTTTATTCTTAATTCTAAACTATTTAAGACCACTACAACACTCGCATTTTCTTGTAAAGTTAGGATGGAGAATTTCCTCCTTTATAAATTGTATGGTGGATGATTTTCATAATTGATCAAACTGAATATTGGAAGTAGGTGTGTGGCCACTTTGATTTAGAAGTTATAGCCACTTTCTGGTTTCTACTAATTTGAGTCTCTGAGCTGGTCAAACCCTCATTCAGTGTCTCCTAAAAGCAGTGTTTTCCAACCATTCTTATGGCACATAGGTGTGCTGTGAGAAATGATCAGGTGTGCTGTGGAAGATTATTTGGTTTCACCTGACTGGTATACCAAGCGACCGGTGTAACGGGAAGAACAATTATATTCTCTTCCACCAGAGGACAGTACAACTTCTTGCTCCAATTTAATGGGTTACCAACTGCCATTATAACCGAAGAAGATAAATAAAAAATTACTTAGTCATGCTGCAAGTGAGATAACTCAGCATGGAGTAGCAAAAGGTAAATATTTGAAAAGAAAAAGTAGTCAATCTGACCTGGGTCCTGGAGAAAATTCCAACCCAGATGAAGGTGCGAGTGTGAGTAGTGGTCAGAATAAAGCAAAAAAGGTATACTGGGAGGAGACACAAATCCAGCCTCTGGGAGTCACAAGCTACTGCCAGGTCCAGTGATCACTGAGGAAAGAGGAAACCTTTATGGATACTTGTGATTAAGACTAAGCAAAAAAGAGGAAATTCCTGTGTCATCCTTACTCACCATTGCTTAATATCCAAAATTCATATGCTATCAATAAAAAATATCTATCATATCCTATGTGAAATAAAAGAGAGGGAATACAACAGTGCGCATGACTCATAGCTTTAGCCTGCTGCAGTGATCACTGGGATCACTGGGATAATGATCACTGGGATAATAAATGGTGTACACATGAAGTGGGGGACAAACCAAGCCAGTTCCACTATACCTGGTGCGCAGGGGAAAATTATCAATATGCTTTTTGTGACATTTTTGTTTGGTGCTGTGCCGTGGGAGTTTTCTAATGTGAAATATGTGCCGTGGCTCCAAAAGATTGGGAAACACTGTTCTAGAGTATGACCACTCAACAACCTGTTTTTATTTTTGTAAACCTGATACTCTTCTTTCAAGGTTTGTGAGTTGAAATGAAACTTAACTGACGTGAAAAATACTTGCTTTATTTGCCCCTTTCGGTAACACTAATCCGTGGATACGGGTTATTTGACTGGGGTTGAAGGACTAGTTGGACAGTTTATAAGTCCCATATTTTGTACTGTCTGCTTCTTTAATTCCCAAGAGAGCACCACAGTGGATAGATACACATGTTTATTTGGGACAGACTTTGTGCCGGATGCTCTTCCTGACATTTCTATTTGTGTGGACTTGGGACTAGCATTAGCTTGTGACTCCCAGAGGCTGGATTTGTGTCTCCTCCTGCAGGTTTTACATATCACCCTGGGTCAACACACCTGAATCAAATGATTAGTTCATTACCAGGCCTCTGGAGAACTTCAGGACATGTTGAAGAGGTAATTTAGTCATTTAAATCAGCTGTGTTGCATCAAGGACACATTTAAAACCTGCAGGACACTGGCCCTTGAGGCCTGGAGTTGGACACCGTTGATCTAAATTGTCCAGAAAATGTACACAGTACTGTTTATTAAAAAAAGGAAAACGAGACAGAAACAGAGTTGAATTAAATGGTGGAAAATTAAAGAATAACATACCCAAAAAAACAAAATTACCCATCAGAGTAGGCGTGACATTACGTAGGGAAATATATAATTGACATTATTGTGACGTGTTTGATATCATTTTCTTTTCATCGTGTCATGACTCACCACAAAACACAGAACAGAACATCTGTGCTTAATGGCTTGTTTAAGTTGACAGGCTGTGTACTGCATTTAATACAACAGGAATCACAGGCATGTCAACACCTGTGATGGCTACAATAGCAGGCTCTGTTGGGCAGGCTTATTATATGCTGTGTTTGCCTCAGGTAGCAGGGTGAGCACTTGTGGATTAAAATTGTTGGCAAAACAAATCAAAAGAAAAACCATAGCCTGTGCAACAATACATAATGTGAGCTAGAACTAAGATATTATAGGCTTTTAAGGTCTGTCTAGTTCAAGTTATTGATACTTGGTGCAACATTTTGACATGACAAAATCATTACTGCATCATTGTTGGAAATAAACAGACAAAGGCAGCGAAGATATGCCACACTTAGTTTTGTCTGGGGTTTTTTTCTGCCTTTAAGTGCCAATTTAGACTACTTTAGGGGACAGAGGAAGATCACTTTAGAGCATAGCATAGTAAACATCACACAGACTAAATTAACAAGGAAAAAACTTAAGATGAGAACAATATCTTCCCAGGAGCAGCACTGCTTTTAGTAAAAAGAAAAGTGAAAGACCAGCATCAATGCGGTGTCTATGTTCTCTTTTAAATTCAAAATTATACAGACATGTCAGGGCTAATTTGACATTTGCCAACACATTAATGGCTAAAATGTACCCAATGTGTGACATGGCTTATTGGCACATTGAAATTGAGCAGAGTCAATTTTTTGTAACGTTTCAGATTTTTGGAAGTGGGGGAATAACGGAGGAAAATAAGTGCTGATAAGCTTAAAAAAGAAATTTCAGAGCTGAGTGAAACAAACAAAGAAACCGCCACTGGTGCACCAATATTGTAAAATGTCTAATACCTCCAGATGATTTAGTATTTAACCCTATTCATATCTTCTAATTATGTTTTTCTATTTTTTATACTTACTCTGGTTATTGTCTAATATTAAAATGTGTTTAATATTATAATATGTACGTGTGGCACATATGCACACAAAAAAAGAAATAAAAAAAAAAACAGAAAGGGGACAAATACTTTTGACAGCACTATAAACCTACAGGTCTAGAAGCAGCAGCTGTTGCTACCGCACAAACCATAATTAAAATAATCTAAAAACCATAATCTCTCTTTGACATCTGGTTACATATTTTCCAGCTTTTACTGCACATCAACGTTTAAATGAAAATGTAAACACTGGCTTTACTGGTCTCCATATTTACTTCTGTGCAAGAGCGAATGTGAGTGACGCCTTTGTTATTGTTTTTCGGCACATGCAGGTCAGTTCAGGACAGTGACCAGTTTACACTGGAATCTGATATTAGCAGCACTGAATGGATAATGTGAAAAAAACAAACAAACACTGTGGACTGCAGTGTGAACACAGCCATGCTGAATAAGCACAGTGTTGCTAGCTTTACATATGTATTATCTACAACAGACATCTACAACAAAACACAAACACATGAAAAAACTGACCTGTTTCGAGACTTGTTTGCATTTACATATTCATATATGTATGTATGTATGTATGTATGTATGTATGTATGTATAATATTTATACCTTTTCAGTGTATCCACGTGAACTGTATCACCTCTGTGGCTCCTAGAGGATGTGATTAGAGTTCTGTGTGTTATGGGCACCTCCTGCCATGAGGCCTGGCTGTGGCTGCCATCCAGCACACCTCTGCCCTTCTCTGCCTCTTCAATCCTGTTGAGAGACAAGTGGAGAAATTGCCTTAGCCAGCTCGTAAACCCACTGTAAACACATTCTTTGCAAGACGAATAAGGGAAGAGGACATTAATGTGTTTTTCCCCTCTCACCACATCGTTACATACTGAAACATATTGAAATCAAGAAGCAGACCTCCATCATGTACATTATTCTAGGGGGTGGAAATGGCGTGTTAGTTTAACGTTAACACAATAACATTTGTCTGACACATGAGCTTTGACAGATTTTCTAGACTTAAACAGTCTTGTACCTTCAGACAGATATCCTCAAACATTTAAACTTGAAAGAATATTTACAAGTAAGTCAGAACCAGATCACTATGGAATTTGGTATTTTGTACAGTATATGAGTGCATAACAGAATATTTAGACACTCTAAGCCATTGTGCTAAATCAAAACATCAGTTTTACTGTCTCATCTCGTCTCGCTCTATTTTATCACTGCATTTTATTATTGATTTGATTTGCTACAGACAGCCACAATTCATTTTTGTGCAGTGATGAAAGGCATTTGAGCTTGATCATCCATCACACTAACCAGACGCAGAAACATTTGTTCCTGTTGCCATATTACTGTACTCGTGGGTTCTAATATTAAACCTGCCAAGGAGAAAATATTTAAGAGCTCATTCCAGAAAACACTGTGTCCCGAAACTTAATTGTAAACGTGTTTTCATTTTAAGCTATGCCTTTAAATCATGGTTGAGCAAGTTACAAACAGTAAGATATGGCACGTGTGCAAAATGACAGAAATGTAAGCAGTTTATATAAACAGAAGTAAATGGGCTGTTAATCAAAATTACTGTGGCGTGCTCCTGTGCAGAATCTGCAGCAGCACAGGAACTGTTCAGCATCTCAAAAGAGCTGGTCTCCACCTGTCAATTCAACTTGTGACCCTGTAACAGCAGCATGAACTCTTTTAGAAACAGGATGCCTGCTTTTGGGATTTTTGTGTTATGGTCTCAAATGCTGCTACATGCACTCTGCAGACTACATTGAAGACTACAGTGCCACGCACCAGGTGCCAGTACTGGAAGAAAGCTGAGGAGAAAAAAGCTGGGCTCACTAAAACTAGACAATAAAGTTATAAAATTATGTTTTGGTAATGTCAGAATTTGACATAAACAACATGAAAACATAAATACCCTCCCAATAAAGACAACATTGACTTCATTGTCATACCAGCAATAGATAACAGTAAATAACATTTCTATTCATGGTAATTAACTTTTGATATATGAAATCTCCTGCAGTTTGAGGTTTTCTCCTTCAGAAAAGAAGTTTTAAAAACAGCAAATTAAGTTAACTAAAATTAGGTTTTGAACAATCTAACAAAAATCCAGATAGATGCAAAAGGTCTGTTTAATTCACAATTTTTCTTCTATTGTCAGTAATTCCCTGAAAACATCATTTTGGACTTTGGCTTCCAAAGGATACATTGGCCAGTTTCTAAAAGGTCTATATGTGCAGTAGACTGCTGCTATGAATTTTAATAATAGTGCCTACTCTTGTGTTGAATTGGATAAACTTTAAGTTTCAAGCTACTTAACAATACTATATAAGAGTAGTATATAAATGTATATCCATGTAAAAGCGAAAACTATAAATCAACCAGTCCTTTGTTCAAGTAGGGCTGGGCCATATCATACCGTCCACGGTAACGCCGGTATAATGTTAGGTAATGATAAGAAAATGAAATATCGCGATAGAATATGGGTAAAATGCGCATGCGCAGTGCCTTTGTTTTCATACATACATGGCAGAAAAAGCATGGCGGTAACGGAGAATGAGAAGGGCGAAAGCGGATCGTTGAATGAAACAGATGAATCAGAATTGGTTTGTAAAAATGCTGCAACTTCAGTGGTGTGGAACTGGTTTGGCTTTCATCTGTCAGATACACACCAAAGCACAATTTTTGGTAGAGCACGCAAGCGGGCCGTGGTTATTACCGTGTTTTTCGGAAAATAAGTCGCTCTTAAAATCTTTTGATTTTCTGAAAAATCGACAGTGCCCCTTATAATCCGGTGCTCCTTATGTATGAATTCTGGTTGTGCTTACTGACCTCGAACCAATTTTATGTGGTACATGGCGCTCAAAAATCTGTCAAAAAATGTTTTAGTACGACTTTGCTTTTGATGGATTGTTGGAGCATTACGGCTATCGTAGTCAGGAGCCTTGCGAAATGATACGTACTGTGCTTCAACATTATATTGCCGTATTGTGTGTGTGTATAACCTCTTTTTAAGTTTTGTGGATATTATACATGGTTATGCTCAGGATATGTCAACCAATTTCCACTGGAAATGCCTTTTGGTTAAACTGTCAGCAAGGAATTTGCATAAATAAACAGCTGCTTGTTTAAGTGAAAATACATTGATGGATTTATTTATTTTTTGCACTAATAAAGTTGTGGAGTTGTAAAGTATTTTGTCTCGCGTCAATTATATCGTCAGTTATATCGTCAGTTATATCCTTATCGCAAATTTTCAAATATATATTGCGATAAATATTTTTGGCCATATTGCCCTGCCCTATGTTCAAGTGCAAACAGGGTTGAGAAGTTTGGTTAGTTTTACTTAAAGCTGGGCTTGACAGCAATGGACATTTAATGTGATAGGTGTCAAATTACTCTGAGCTCTAAAGGTGCCTAGGGGATTTTGAGGTGGTGAATGGTACACTGAGCATATACAACATCATGCCATGACTTAGAGTTGGATGTCTCAAGACTGGTCTTGAGACTGGTCTCGAGACCACTTTTACGTGGTCTTGGTCTTGTCTTGGTCTCGACGGACTTTGGTCTTGTCTTGGTCTCAGATCGCTCGGTCTTGTCTCGGTCTTGCTGTCTCAGATCGACATAGTGGTTGGGAGATTTGGAGTCAACAGTATCCATGACACACAACGTAACATTCGATAATGTGTCATGCGCAAAAGCATCAGCTCTAAGAGCCGTGCTTAGAGAGTGCTTTGTAGTGAATCAGAAGAGCCGACTCCCATTGAGCGAGAGCCGGCTCCTCACTTAATTTCCTTTCGCTGCTCAGCTCTCACACAGTGGCTCAGCTATGTTCCAATCCCTCCATATTGTAGCCAATCACATGCGAGGATATAGGATAATATCATTATGTGAAAAACGGAGAGGGTGAGAGACGCGACAGTCAAGTGGAGCGTGTGTCTGTCCTCTCAGTAAGTGAGTGAGACAGTAGACAGCGGTGAGGAGGGCTGTGCGAGTGCATCGCAAAAACATAAATATGCCTGACACCCGTAAATGAAGCAGCATCTGGCTGCAGTTTAAAGACTTTTTTGTCTCAGTCTCGGTCTTGGTCTCGTCTCGACGTTGTCTTGGTCTTGACTCGGTCTGTCTTGGTATTGGTCTTGGTCTTGGTTTAGGCGGTCTTGACTACAAGTCTGCCATGACTTGAATAAAATAAGTGTAAATCTTTAATGAACTTGTGATCATAGGAGCAACTTGCTTTGCCCAAAAGCCCTTTTGCAAAATGACAGGAGGCTGGGGGCCAGCTAATGAAGAAATGCCCTTTCATTTTCTTAACCTTTTATCCAGTTCAGAGTTACAGGTGGTTAAAGCAACAAAGAGAGCACGCCCTGGATGGGTCGTCAGTCTTTCACAGGTCTAATGCACAGACACAGGCAACCGCACACTCTCACATTTACACTTACAGCCAGTTAAGAATCATCAAATAACCTAACATCATGTTCTTGGACTGTGTGAGTTTTTTCCTTGTACCTACACAGTAAAGGGAAAAGACACAAACATAGAAAAAGCCCAACTCCAGGCAGATTTGAACCCACTGCCTTTTAGCCGTGAAGCATCGGTGCTAATGAGTTGCTGCTATGCTATGGAGAAAACACCTTTTATTCTGAAAGGGGAACACTTACTTGTCTAATAAGTCTCATGGACCCTTTAGTCATTTATCAGGGAAAGTTAATGTGTCAGACAAAGTGAAAATAATTGGGATGCTTGAGACATTTGCTTAATATGCAGATTAAAATACATGGTTATTGAAATGCTGTTTGCTCTTTGTGATTCAATTTTAATTTTAATGTGGTGTGACAATGTTAAGGCACTTTTAAATTCAAGTTGCAAGATAATTACAAGATAATTATATTATTCTTTTATGGCTCAACGTCTTTTTTATATGATATTTAAAATATTATTTTAGAAATATTATTCTTTTAAATATTTTCTTTTTTTAAATTGCGTTCCACAACTGCAGATGCATATCACATGCAAATGCTTTGGTTATTAAAAAAATAATACAGTAATTATTAACTGATAATGAATGAATGAATTAAAAATTATTATTTATGTATTAAAATACATAAATGATTGGCTTATGCTGTGTTTAATGAGTGAATAATGGTCGTCGTTTCAGCAGATTTTTGTGAAAATGGCAAAATGTAATTGTGCTTAACAATAATGGATTCGTGTTAATGTCAGTTCTGTTTAACAGTGTAGTTGAGCATATCCAAAAAGATTGTGATCATGTTAACAGAAAACAAATGTGAATTATTTTGAGGATCTGATTTTGGGTCAGTGACACACAAATTTACAGCTGCTGACCTGTTAAAAAATAACATGCAGCCAGATGTGAAAAGTGAAAGTGACATCCGTTCAAGTTACTAGGCGGGCTATAAATATGCATCTGACACAACTGTACACATTAGTGTGCGCTGGGGCATTGCACATCGCTCTACTTATTGAGACTTGAAGCAGATGGGTAACAGCGGCACATGACTATACGGGAAAGATGTGGATTTGTGTTGACTCATCACTGCCTGATGACTGAGTGGAATAAAATTGCCCCGTCTGTTTGATGTTAACACAGTGAAGAAAATGGTATTTCTTGGCACACTTTACTGTTGAATAAACTAGACGCTTTCAATTGGATAATGTGCTCTGTTATATTGGTTTTAATTTGACTGGAGCCTCCTGGAAAAGCCTGAATACTTCCCAGACCATATCCGATGAAATACCACAGGAATGATCAGGATGTTTGTATCATCAGTAAAACACTCACTGAGTCTGCATGAGCATGATCCCAAAATGGTATGGCCTTTCTCATTTCTCTTCGTCTCCTCTTCACTCTGTCCTGTGGCCGGTGAACCAGAAATTGATCTCGGCTGATCTTGAAGGATATTTTAATTCTTGAAATGCATCAGGAGGAGCTATGAGTAAAGTTAAACAGGTGTGTCCTTTTTTTGGAAGTTTTACCATCCATGCCATATAAAAGAGAAATAGCTGAAACATATAAATCATGATGGGAGGATATCTCCACTTTTATGTTTGTGCTCCTTTTATTTTCACAACTTTTTGATGTTATTAAAGATGATGATTTTTGCCTCTCTAGTCTTTTTTGTTTTATTGTATAACATTTTATGCTCTAAATAAATCTTACTTACTTACACTCCATATTTTAAGTAGCAGGGACTAAGTGAGTGAAAGAGGCACAGAAAGAATTCATGATATAAAAACTGAGAAAACAAATGAGCAAAAGTATCTGTCCTTTCCAATTTTGTTTAGGGCAAAATTGAAGGAAATGGCAATTAAAAAAAACGTATAAATTGTAATGATTTCTTTTTTCCAGATTTTGGGAGACTAAGTAAATTTAGTCATTAAAATTTAAACTTAATCTAAGTTTAAATTTTAAATGCATTGAAATTTTTTTAAGGCTTCTTATAAGTAGTGTTCATATGTATTACCCTATCTGGTCTCATATGTATTTTTGCTGCTCTAACAGTTAATAAGGTTGGGATCAATAAAAGTTCATTGATTGTACTATAACTTTTATAGGACTATAAATTATGCCTAAGCAATTAAGATAAAATGGATGAGTTATTGGTCTCGTGGACCATCGAAAACCTTCATAGTGATTCATGCTCCCTGCTTCTATAAAACCATATTATAGTTCAGTAATCCAACAATCTCCCAATTGTTATATTTAAGAACAGCCAAGTTATCAAATTAAACTTTAAAATCAGAATTTTACTCTCTTTAATGATCAGTATAATAATGACCATGTGCTATTGATATTCAGACTTGCGGGGGTTCAGTTATTAAAACCACCGCTGTACTGACCATTGTTTATGTAACATACATTATTTTATTAGGTACATCTGTTCAACTGCTCTTACCGCAACATCTAATGAGCCAATCAAACTGAGCATCAAAATGGGGAAGAAAGATGTGAAAGATGAAAGTGACTTTAAACATAGCATGGTTGCTGGTGCCAGACAGGCTGGTCTGAGTTTCTCAGAAACTGCTGATCTGCTGAAATTTTCCCACATAACCATCTCTAGGGTTTACAGAGACTGGTCCTAAAAAGAGAAAGTATCCAGTGTGTGGCTGTTCTCTGGCAGAAAATGCTTTGTTGATGTCAGATGTCAAAGGAGCATGGCCAGACTGTTTCAAGCTGATATGAACAGAGCAGTATCTCAAATAACCAGTCGTTACAACTGAGGTATTCAGAGGAACACCTCTTGCACCAATGAACCTTGAAACAGATGGGCTACACCACCAGAGGACCACACTGGGTGTAACTCCCGGCAGCTGAGAGCAGGAAACTGAGTCCTGATTTCTACTGCAATATTTTAAAGCTAGGGTTAAATTAGGCATAAACAACATGAAAGCATGGATCCATCCTGTATTTTATCAGCAGTTCATGGTGTTGGTTGTGATTCACTGCATACTCCTACCCCACTACTACCCTTTGTGACCACAGTGTACCACTGTATCTTGTGATGGTTGCTTCTAACAGTATAACATGTCATGTCACAATGCTGATTTCTTCACTATAACAGAGTTCACTGACTGAGTTTACAAATGGCCTCCACAGTCAGATTTCAATCAGATGGAATACAGTTGTGATGTGGTGGCACAAAGATTTGCACCATGGATCTGCAGCAAATGCTGTCTGTTTCCAGCACCTTCTTCAACCTGTGCCACTAAGAAACAAGGCAGCTTTGAAGGAAATCTTACCAGGTACCAACAAGGTGTACATAAAAAAGTGGTTGCAAGGTGTAAGCTAGTTCTACCATCTGTCATGTCTCTTTAATGGATGCCTGTTTCAGCCACTGACCCTAAAAAGGATGTGGAGTTAGAAAATATTTTTAAGACCCATAGCTGGCCACTTACTAAAGTTTCATGAACTATCCAATGCTGTGATTCACTCAACTTGAAAAAGCTAAGTGTGCCCATTTGCTTAGATCTGCTGACAGCTTATGAGCTGTTAATGTTTGGGTATTTTGCTCATAGACTACATGTATGAGTATTTAGAAGAGTTAATTTCTTTGTGTGACTGAGCTTAATTATTTTTTTCTTTGGTTTTTGGTATTTCCATGTTCATATGTACAGCTATTGTTAAGAGAGAGTTTTGAGTAGGCTAACTTTTGAACTTTTGCTAAGACTTTTGACACTTGAAATGATAATTTATCGGCACATTGGAAAAATCTTCTAATTTAAAAAAAAATTACGAGCTTTAAGCCAATAAACTTTTATCTCATCTACAGTACACACTGTTGTTCAAACAAAAAACTTAATTATATTGTTTCACATCCAAATTGGACTTTACTGTGATATGATTATGACTAAAATACACCACTGGCCCAGCTTGTGTAATATTCAGAGCTCTGTAGCTGCAAAATTGCCTCAGTTTACTGGTACTGTATTCCCTCAGAATAGCTGGATGCGATTTGTGGTTTGGCCATGCAGTTGCTGCTACCATACCTTCACACCCCATTCGTTTTTCCATATTCTTATTTCCCAATTGTAGACTTTCATAATAGCTGCTGTGTGCTTATTTATCTAATGAGGTTTTGGAGCTGGTTAGCCACTGCTGACTCTACTATACTGAGCTTTGTGTATGCTGGTTGGGGTTAGGGATTCGGGAAGAGCTCGAGTCTTTATCAGAATATACTGTGGGATATTCAAGCTTCATTCAAGCATGTACACCATCATTTCTGAAATGCCACTTGTTGCTGTTCATTTTTCATGTTCTATAATGTTAGAATTTACAGCAATGACTAAAAGCAGCATGTGCAAAGTAATATACAGACATGTACAAAATTTGCAGATAAGTCATTTTGTCAGTCAATATCATGAACTAATATAAAACTCACTTTTGCATTTTTTTTCTCCATTAATTTATTCCAATTATTTCTGAAAAACAACATTTTTGTGGTTAGGTTTACCAAGCTATTGGCCTTACTTGCAAGAAGTTTCAATCCTGGCGCTAGTTTCAAGATGGTACAGTGGAATTTGCTGCCCTTTGCCCTACATCTCTGAGATGAATATAGTGCTCTTGGCACTAATCTGGGACGCAGGTAATGTGCTACTTCACATAAACTATATAAATAAAATACTCATTCATATGATTTCCTCCTTGTCCTTTTTATTGTTTGTGTTTGGGGACAATTACTTTAACAAAACAGGCAAAAAAAACCCTAAACAATTAACTGGGATTAACATCTCAAATTAATTTATAATAAAAGTTAATGATGCTTGCAGCCCTACCTTACCTATAATGATGTGCAGAGGTAATCAGCACTCTGCTTCCTCTTTTACTTGATGGCACACTGTGCAAGCTTTGCTGCAACACTGGCAACATTTCTTCCTCTTGGTGGTGTGAATTAATGAAATCAGCAAGCCTGCCATTTATATGGTTTGTTACTCATGAATGGAGAGGCCACCCATAGCCACTGACCTACAACTCATTAGCTCTAATGGAGTCAGTTTAATGGACCCTTTCTGGGTTGACTGACAAGCAGCCTGTGGTGGCACACAACCCAGGCTGTAGACCAGGGACAATCTACCTCTTGCTTCATTCATATGGTAAAAGTCACACAGTCTCTCTAGTAACCTGATCCTCTTGGGCGCTCATTCAAAGAGGAAAGGAGGTGCAGGCGACTTTATCTGAAAGCCACCAATGGGCTTTGAATGACATGCTGCTGATTATGTTGCTGTGGTCATTCATGCAAAACTGCTCACCAGTTGAAGCTGCCTTTGTGCAGAATTTTAACCCTCAGACTCAAAATTCACTAAAATTGCAGTCATGGTAAAATTTGGAGCTCTAAGTGCATTAATCATTTTATTACCAGGATTTTACAATTGTTTTGTTTTATGTGTTAAGTTTCCTTTCCTCAGCCACATTGTGGCTGTAAAAAAGCTTAATGGGTGTGGTACTGTGGCCAACATTTAAAATCAAACTAAAACTCGTAAAGGAAAACAGTAATTTTCCCAATACGTTATTGCCAAAGGAATATAGATTGTGGTGGTCACCGTTAGTAATTTATTCTTTCATTTAAGGGATTTGTCCAGCATACTCAAATGTCTTTCTCTAAATAGCGCTGCATTATTCTTCATACAGAAATTATGTCATTAGTGTCTCACAGATCCTAGCTAACTAGCTAATCTGCTAAATGTGGGGCAAAAGCTGACAATGTAACTTAAAAATAAAAAATACTATAAATTGTGAATATTAAAAGATTATTATATTTCCAACTTTCCTGCTAAGTAAAACAGATAAAAAGAAGTCAGTTTTAGTTTGGATGTATCCATAAATAGATGTAGCTTTAATCATGAGTTTTGACATCTCAGTATATAAAGATGTAGTTTCATGACCATTACAATATGTTCCAGGTTATTCTATGGCTAGCAAGCTTTATAGATCACCCTCACTAACTGATGCTCATTTTGTTCTGGAAGCAGGCCTAAAATAAGATGGAAATTTCTACGTTCCAAAAAGAGAAACAAGAGCTAACCCTAGTAGCTGTAGTTAAACTCTGAACCTCCATTTTATGCACCTGTCAGTGCAACAACATGATTAGATTGTATAATTTCCAGTTCGGCTGTTGATTGGCACTTTGGAAGCACGGACAGGACAACAGCCATCCAGTTTCCATGTAGATGTCTGCTAATTTTTGGAGTATCATCCCCTATAGTGTCAGTGGAAGCACCCATTAAATTTTTAGCCCTGGTGGAGGACTGTACTCTTCTAGTTTTCACATTGTCAGATTTTATTTTCTCATTGAACAGTTCTGATTAAAACTTTACAGCTTTGTACATGGATTTTTTGTGCTGCCAAAGGTCAGACTGGACTGTGGAAGCAAAAAGCAAGTATTTATGAATAAATTCTAAAACCTTTAAGATATTTTTGCTCAGTTGTCACCATGCCAATATATGGCGCAACATTAGATTTTTGTAGCTGACAAAACATTTAATTCCCTGTATTACCTGTTTCTTTTTTTTTCTGAGTCACTCATACTTAATTGATGGATACGAATCCCTTCATTAACCACATATGTTGCTCTGCTGTGGTGTTTTCATGGATACGCTAGGAGAGGCAGGAAGATGCAGCAATGACCATGTCTAAACATCTCTTAACTTGTGCAGTGCTTTCACTCAGGGGTAAATGGGGCATATTTTGTTTCTATGGTTACTGTATAGTATTTTCCTTCCTACGGCTATTTTGTCCGATTCACAGCGTGTAGGTACACTTGAAGAAGTTACATTAAAGGCCAAAAAGGCACAGGATCTTCACTGCCGTTACAAGTTATACTTTTATTTTACTTTTTATGGCAACTTTTCGATGTAGCTATATTCTCACTAACTATACAATAAAGAAGGGCTAAAAACACACATTCAGATTTGATAAGAATAAAAATATCCTATGACTGTGTTCCTGCAGTGTAAATATGAATGATAGTTCAGTTCTTGGATTCTCATTGATACTCCCTTTGGAGAAATGGTTGTTCACTATGAATACAGATCTTGCATCAGGCCACCTGCTGTGTATTTAAATTGGAGTCTTTTTGTCAAAGAAGCAGCACACCCACACAGGAGCAACAGCTGCAGATGATAACTGGGAAAGTAGCTGCTGAAAGAATGATATTAGTGAGTGAAAAGTTTTCAGCAGACTGCAGCTTTGGTTGGGTAACATCAAGAAATCTCAGCTGAGATCTGTTTTGGAAATCTGGAGTAAACAAAATTTCCTCCTTGACATTATGAAGAAATATCTCCTTTACACCAGAGCTTCAAAATAACTTTGCATTAGCATAGAATGAGTTTGGATACTTTCCATTGTTTATTTTCCTCAATCAAAATGAGTAAAGAGTGGGCTAGGGGGTGTAAACAGTAACATTTCAAATGTTGACTTTTAAGACTACCAGCAGTATAATTAAAAAGCAGTGTAATGTACAGTACACTTCTATCTATCTATCTATCTATCTATCTATATATGTAGCATTTACCATTGATTATGCAAAGGTTCTGGCCACATGCACACATTTGATTATTGCAATATTCAAATATACACGTGATGACAATATTCAAAAGGATGTTGTGAATGAATGGTTTTCCATTAGCGCAAACCTGCCTCAGCTTGTGCACAAGTGAAAAGTCTTAATTTTTTTTTTGGCAACTGCTCAAAGGAATCATGTTAAGAAAGATAATGGCATGCAATTGAAGGCTTTGATTTCCACGTTCTCTTGACTGCTGTCCTGTTGCATCTAGTTGAGGCGATTTTCTGTTTTACTGTTATCAGGCAACTATGTGCGAAACCATTTCAAACGCAGCATGACCTTTGTTTTGAGAAACGGGGCTTGCAGTCGGCTGTGATTTAAGGCAGATGTGTGGAAGTCTCCTTGGCGCTGGAACTCAAAGACCACATCAGGTCCAAACTGAGACTGAAATGTGTCGTGCCAAAGAGCAGATCAGAGAGGGTCGGTCTATCAGCAAATGTTAAAGAGTGGATTCAGTCTTTTCCTCCAAAGCTTTTAGTGATGGAACAGACTGAAACTTTAGAGTTATCGCTGAGAATACACGCACTGCAACATCTGGATGACCATAGCAGCTTATTGTTTATGTTCGTGTGATAAGATACACAATCTGCTCAAATTATAATGCAGCTTTGTGATTTAGTATTTACAAGCTAAGCAGTTAGCAAAAGAGGTCTTGACTTGGACCATACTTCCTTTTTGACCTCTCGGATTAAACAGCAGACCTAACATCTACACACAGACACACAACATAATCTGTTGAAGTTCGTGACATCAAAGATAAGTGAAAACAGCTACAGAAAGAATGCATCATAAAGTCGTACTGCATCTTTCTTTATATTTCCCAAACCCAAGACATGAAATATAATCAGGGACTACAACAGAAACAGCCACATGAGAGTGGTAAATGGCGGATTTAACAAGGACAGTTTCATTACTCACTGATGGTTGTGTTTGGTCTCAGTGCACTGAGGAAACACAGCTGACCCCAGTCTCTATACACAGTGTAACTAAACACAAGAGACTGAAGGAAGGCACAGGCTCGGCTCAAGTACTCCAAAAAACTTAGCAAGATATACACTTACAACAGTGACTGCTGGGAGGTGGGAGGTGTCAGCATCATCCAGCGACACACGTTCAACAATGTGGTGGAAGTTTAGCTTGTGCTTAAACTATGGCAGACCTTGTTGGCCTGAGATGAACTGTATATCACTATCAAGTTTACTTGTGATTTAACTTCAGTCCATTTAAGATTAGCCTCAGTGCACCAGAGCTGTTTCCATCTCTTTGGCTGATAATGTTTGTTTATTGTTTTTATGTTAAAGATTGCAGCCAGTGCAATTACTGCAGAACATTAAAACATCAATTGCCGGATCAGATAAGCCTTCTACGCCTGGACTGAATAGCTGCTTTCATTTCTCTGTTCATTTACAGACTTTTGCTGTGACCAGCGTTGAATCAGTCCCTGTCATAATAAAAATTATGCAGATCTTTTAGAGTGGCAGGAAGATTATTGTTTCACATTTTGAGATTTTATTTATTTATTTATGTGACTGAAAAAACATTTACTCCACAAATAAGAGGCCCTCTTGAGCCTTTGCTGTTTGTGTCTGTCAGCACAATTACCAAAAAGGGCCAATTCGAGCATCGGATTTCATTTTTAATGTTTAGCAGTCGTGCTTCTCTAAAAAAGTTACCCACAATATGTTTTTGGTCTTAAAAGAATCCAGCCATCACTTATATTTTGAGTTGTGGTCCATAGTGTTCCAGTGACATGATGTCTGTGTCTTTTGAAGTTATGCATTTGCAGAGTACAGTATTTTAAGCGTCTGTGTAACAAATATCAGGAGGTTCTGAACTATCGCTGTTGCTTTGTCACCTTGTGGAAAAAGCGACTGGATTTCCTTTTCTGGCTTTTGTTTCCATTTTGCGGCAAGCTCTTACCAAAGTGACTGTTTAAAGTTTTGGTTCAGTGAGCGTGTGATATAGCTGCACCTTTATGGCCAATCAACAGCTTCTTGCATACACTCTTACACCTTTGTGGCCCTTTTTTACTGTAGCCACTGATTTCGTCACAGCAATTTTCTGAATCCCTATATTATGGTTGCAGCTTTTCCAAATAAATTCTCCTCTGCTTTTATGCAGAGTAAATAACGTAACATCAAAAAAGCTGCAGTGTATATGTAAAAATGCACGCATGTTGCTGTATTTAACGGTTTATTTTTCAAGCAAATTTGACTGTTTGTATGTGGTCTCTTTTAGTGGTCTTCTGGGCTTTTGCTTTGTGTGTTTTTACTGGCTCGAATCAAAAGGAATTTTCCTTCACACAATTAGTCCATACCTGATGACTCGGGCAAAATACAAGCATGGAAAAGCAGCGGTTCCAGTCAGTGAATACACACGGGACAAGCTTATTTATCTGTGTTAGTAGTTTGGCACTTTGGCGGATAGTGGAAAATGGTAATCATCAGCATCAATTTTGATTTGAAAGACTTTTTAAATAAATAACTAAATATTCTGAAAACATGCTGAAGTCATTGACACTGAAAGACAAAGGAGCATTATTTCTCTATCGCTGTTAATTTAGAGTAGGCTCTAAATGAAAGAGCTGATGTTACCGATGGGTTATGGAGTTGACTTGTAGTTGCTGTGCTGGATAAGGAGAGTGAATCACAGTTCACACACTGTGTGTGTGTGGCCTTATTGAAACCTGCTCTCAGATGATGAGGCACTCCTGCTTGCAAGGGCACTTCACTGGAGAGAGGCAATACAGCTTAATCACAGGCACAGGCCTGTTTTAGCTGCTGCTCAAATCCACACATATATAGTTTTACTTTGTTAACACCCAGTGTGTGACTGGCTTGGTTTATCTGTTTTCCATTTGCTGTTTGATAGTAGGTTCACGCGGAAGTTATGTAAGGATTTCCATAAAAACATGAATAGAGGTGGGGCTTTGCCCAACTTGGAAGTTCTGAACTTTTAGGAAATTTAACTTTTAGGAATTTTTTGGAGAAGCTATTTACAATTGCAAGAGAGAACACAACTGGACAAATTTTACGAATCCGAAACAAAAAACATCGCACACTAATGGATATCCAGTTATCCTTCTGGATCCAGTTAGTCAGTTCATTCATATTGGAATTTTTCAAACTTGGCAAAGACATACAGTCTCAGACAGCTCTTGTGTTTATGTGCCATGTTGATGCACTTCCTCTAACTATAGTGAACTTCATGTTCTCAATGTGATATCAAACTGAGGGGCTCTTGCTGAGTAATTAAGAGAAATAATTGTCTGCAGTTGTACAGCAGAAGGTTTTAACGGTACCCCATGTTTTTCTGTGCTTTGTAAGTGGTACTGTGCTCCTTGAACAGTGCCCGAGGCTATAAAAGATGATGAGACATGTCTGCATAGAAGGATGGATGCTGATGCAATTATATATGAAAGGTTGCCAATCAGGTTGATGCCAGTGAGGGGCGGAGTAATGGAGTCTTCCGTTGCTGTAGACAATTACTGTCATGCTCTTTTTGAGGATAGAAGAAGAGGAGGATTCTGGAAATATGTGTTTTGTGTATTTTAACAAGGTCATATACAATGTTAATGAACAAGGGTGAAAATAGTATAAAGGTAGCATCACTACTTATATTCTAAAAAACTGCTCAGTATAAAACTGTCAGTAAAGTTTACTTCCATTCCACTATAATTAAAGTCAAAGTTGACAAAGCTGTAGCCATATACATGTAACTGCACATCATCCAGAGACAAGCTTTACTGATTTGAGCCCTCTGCTTTATAAAGCCTGCTTCAGTTGCTGAGTGTGTCACGAACAAAGTAAAGAATTCCAAAAGGATAATATGCTAAAATATAAAGTATGAAGTATTACTAAAGAAGATAGCAACAATGCCCAAAAGTACTGAGAGTTTCCAAAGTAAACTGAAATGTGAACTTTGAATTGAGCTTGGCACCAAATCGGTTATTGTTCAGAGTCAATGTTAAACTTGGTATTGATAGAATAGAAGCTGTTTTTATATATCTTGTGCTTTTGGACTTGTGTGTGTTATTTATTTTTGCATGGCAGCAAAATATCAAAGGATATTACCATTGCAACTGTGTACATTCAGATGTAGTGCACAGCTTCCCAGGGAGCTGCTTTGTAGCAACATCTGTTGTACACCATGCTTCCAATTATTTGGCACAAACTACTCACGCTTGTGTATTTGATATGAAACTGGCATTTCAGACATACATGCAAGTTCCAGGAATTCTTTTTTGTCATCAACAAGCTAGGACTGGACTTCATTTAATTGGCAACCATACAGAGAGCTGAGAAGAACCAGACAAGTACCTGTCAATCTAAAGAAAAGCTGAATCATAACAAAATTCAAGATGACAGTAATCCAGAATGCAGCTGTATGTTTTCACCACCACATCTCTACAGTAGACGTCATTTGTTTCACTTTCTGTTCTTCTAGATTAAGGTATAAGTAGGTGGTCTTGGCAGAGATTTTTATTTATTTTCTGGGGGGGGGGGGGGGGGTGTTTTTTTCCAAAAATGAATAGAAACCTTCACACACTGGTTCTACTCCAATGGGCCATAAAGCATCTGTAACCTGTCTGAAGAATTTAAATCTGGACTGCCAGATTTTGTCTGTCCACCTGTGGAACAGATTGCTCAGCAATGAGGATATACAGCTGCTGTGCTTCAATGATGAACACTTTTGCGCTGCATACCACTAAATAGAAAAAAAGGAGATACTTAACATCATCCACCACAATGGGTGAGAAATGTCTGTCATGCAGACTTTCCACTGGGTATTTTCTTTTGTTGCTTTAAAAAAAATCATTTTGGCCTCATATAAAAGACTACGCTCAGACATAAAAAATTTGCTTGTTTAGATCACGTTATATAAAGAATGATAAGGATGTACTATTTAGCAAAGATCTTAACTGTTTAGTTCCCCTTTTAAAAGCAAATATTCTTCATTGTCAGCAGCAACAAAATTACGTTATTAATTATCCGTGGGTTTTGAACTGTTGGTTAGATAAAAAGCAATTCACAGATGTCACATTCCCTCTTGCAGCCTGTGATAGACATGTTTTCCATTTTATCACACAAACAACTGATCGACTAATGGGAAAATAAATATTCAACTGATGATTCAGAGATGAAAGTATTCATTACGTGCAGACTAAATCTGGAAGCGTTACGAAAACATCTAGAGAGTCTGTGCAACCTTCTTTTCTGGGAAAGTACCTTATCAGGTCCTGTCACCTTGATTAGCACATTAGGTTAAAAGCTCAGACACAATTTTAAACATTAGGACTCCATAGTAAATAAATTAAAGATGTGATGAAATACATTCCTTCCATCCATCCAATTTTTATGAATTAAAAAAAAGCACATAATTGGCATACTTAACAGGGTTGTCAATATGCTGTTCCTTAGCATGAGTGAAGTTCAAGAAAGTTTGGACTTTTTATTTTTACTTGCTTTAAAAGTAGAAAAACTCAGTCAAAGAGCTGCATGGTAATTTTATTTTATTTTTGGTATAGTCAGTGCTATTTTAACCACAAGCACACTTTGTGCTCATTGTCCTACGTCAGAAAACACAGCAACAAGTTCTCTTTAAAAGCTTTATTGACTCAACTACACTATTTGAATCAACTCCTGCTGCTTCTTCAAAGATACTCCAAAAGACTAGAAGACTACATCTGCTCCAGATGATGGAGTGTAAAATTGAAAATGATCTTCCAGTGATAGAAAATGAGCATTTGGCAATGCAGCGAGAGCTTGAGAAAAATTCATCTGTTTTTATTTGCTGTCCTTTTCAGATCAAATGCAAATCAGTTAATCAGTGAGACCAAACTCCTCTTAAGAAAACAGCCTCTAATTTCATAGCTGCTTACCCATGTAAACTCCCTACTGCTCCCACTGTTTGAGTGAAAAGACATCTTTTTGTCAGCTATGCATTTTGGTTTTCATGTCAGCTGATAACAGTAGACCAACTGCTCTGTTCCTCTATGTATTATTTAGCTCATTTAGTTCTGTTAGTAAACTCACTATACTTGTAAGATGTTCAACGCTCCACCAAAGTCTGAGTGAATTTCTCAGGAATGGGTTCAATAGAGGAAGGGGAATGAGTTCTTTAATAGGTCCAAAATGAATCATATGTTAAAGTTTTGGTTGGATTTCTAAAAGCAAATTTTATCTAAAAAGCATAGCGAGTTGTCTCCAGTTTAATCACCTGCTATTATGCCAAGAATGCAATAATTTGTCTTAACTCTGTGGTACACATAATTTGAGAAAACTACCCTGCAGCTAGCTACTTGTTTCCAGTCCAACATACCATGCAAATACACAAAGTCTGCAGGAATGCTTTGAGAACATTACCTAGCCCAAGGAGACGAGTGCAGGTCTGACCGCTGCTGTTGTAACCTGATGAGGCTAAGCCTCAACAGTATCTGAGGAGATGAAGCAGATGATCAGCTCCCTGTTAAACTTCAACACTAAACCCCTTTTCTAGGAATCCTCAGCAGGCATTTACAGTAAAATAGAGACACAGGAAATATTAAAATCGTCTTGGGCTGCATGTAAAAGTTTATCTTGTGCAATACCTGTTCTCCACACTAACAAGAACGATCTTCACAATTCTACAAAATTCCTTTGTTTGTAAATTGATTAGAAATTACACATTACACACTAGACTACTTGTATGTATGTGATCTACCTTGAGGCTATAGTAGTTCCATGCAGTGTAGATGATGATAAAGTAGTTCTCTACCTGAAAAAAGCTCTAGTTTCTCTCACTGACGTACGACTCCCCACGCTTACTGAAATATATTCCAGTTTGTGTCCAACTCCAGAGAAAGCCAAGAGGGGGAAGAGCAAATTCTTCTGTGAATTATCCCACACAGTCCTTTCCGAGTCTTGCACTTGTTTGAAAATTGTTCTGAAAGTAAGTGAGAAGCTCTCAGAGGCTGCAAGCTCTGTGTGACTCGCCAGTGCTTCAGGTCCTAGTGCCTGCTCCTCTCATCCTCTAATGGTTCATAATTCTCTGTATTGTGTGTTTAAGTATAGTAGCTCACATTCAGTTG
Source organism: Pelmatolapia mariae (assembly GCF_036321145.2). Taxonomy (NCBI): domain Eukaryota; kingdom Metazoa; phylum Chordata; class Actinopteri; order Cichliformes; family Cichlidae; genus Pelmatolapia; species Pelmatolapia mariae. Next base: position 8,071,423 of record NC_086231.1, read on the forward strand.
TCAGTTTGTCAGCTACTAGTCCAGTACAGACTGAAATATGTCTACAACCATAACTAAGGGTATCCAAATTACTGTTTTATTTCTTGAACTTGATGATCCCTTAAGACTACTCCCATTTTACAATTTGCATACTATTGATCATAAAATTGATTTCACCAATAAAAGATTTTAGCCAGCGGTGCCAGTTTCAGTAATTATGCAAATATATTGTTTATAAGGTTGGGCAAACTTGAAGAAGTCACTTGGGTGGGTGATGAAACTTCTCTTCCACTGAAAACACAATGTCCAGATGTACAGAATCCGCTTTCTAGGATTTCTTTGGCTGGAAGTTTGAGCATTAAGACGTGTCTATAGTAACTACTGCCTTTGTGGCAGGGTCAGAATAAAAGGACCAACCATAAACATGGTTAACACATGTCCCATGTGTTTGATGGGGTTTTTCAAAGCTCCTGTAGCAACTAATGTTGTACAATGCTGTGACTGAAACAAGCCAGTCCAGTTGTTCTCCAGCCGTGACCCTCTTAAGGCATAAAGCCACTGCAGGTGACCAGGGAAAAGCAAGCTAAATGCATCTGATTTAGGAGGTGAAATAAGCAAGAGTTTGTTGATCCTTCCACTCCAACTGTAATATCACCAATATTCAACTTGAATCTCACTCTCTCTCTCTCTTTTCTAGGTTTGCAATTAATAAATAAAATGGGCTAATCATTAGCATTTTAGAATCGTTATTGTGAGCATGTTGCCACTAGTATTTTTCCATATTTTGCCTAACTGTTTTCCATTTGCTAATTTGTTACAACAAACCGCCATTTACAAGTCTCTTTTGGCAGCTACAGTAGCTCACTTCTGTTTTTCTATCCAAGCTGAAATTGTTTTAGAACCAAATTAAGAAGAATTAAACATCCTGCTCTGGAAGCTTCACAGTTGGTCTGTATCTCATTATGTAGCTGCAGAGGAGTCATCCTCTGATTATGATCTAGTATAAAAAAAAAAAAATCTGTCTTCTCAAAATTTCCCACAAGTATCGTCTCAGCCAGTTTAGTTTTGTGATGTTCTTTTCTTTTAAAGTGAGATAGCAGATGTTACTTAGAGACAGATGTTATAATTTTCTTTGCAATTAATAGTTTTCCATTGCAGATGTGCTAATTTGGCTAAGATTGCTGTCTGTTTTATTGCACTTTTGAACTCTAATGCTGGAATAGATCATTTTTTTGTCTTAAAAAATAGATGCAAAACACCTTGATTTTATTTAGTGTATTAATTTAGTCTATTACATTTCTTCATCAAGTCACTGCCAGTGCTTATTTTCTCCCAGATGCTAAATTTGTTCGTGTTTTCTTCTTTAAGCTGATGTAATTGTTAACAGCAGCCCTTAGATTGAAATGATATAAAGTTACAGAATGTTTCAAACACTGAGAGAGTGTGAGCAAATAGTGCTGATGTTTCAAGAAGAAATTTGTGCTTAAAGGTGAGATAGTGTAAACTAATCCAGGTGTGGAAAAAGTACAGATGTGGCAGTGAGTGTTTGGATCTGTGTGACCTTTCTTTCCCATCTGACCCCAACAAATTTGACAAAAAGTCACTGGATAGTCTACGCTTTATTTTTTTTTCTTTTAAGTTAGATAATTATCCTTTTTTTCATTTAAATAAGCACTTCACCGTGTACCTATTTATGTTACTACCACTCTTTCACATCTGGATCCAATAAGAACATATGGAAGCAAAATCTGCTCACCATATTACATTAGGATTACACTCTGGCTTTGATTATTGGTCTAAACTTTTCATGGCATCACTGGTATTTTTAGGAGCGGCCATGGCAGTGATCTGAAAAGCAACCTTCTGGTTCTCCTATGTCTGCACAGGAGCCTCCTTGTAGCTTTTCTGTCCTACATAATGACTTGGGCCCAATTTTCCATCCATCGACGATACAATTCGTCTTCACTTTAGGGTATATGCATGACCAGACACCCTCGAGAGACCTATTAGATGAGTGGCTTCTTCCTGCTTTGGAGCTATTGGGCCTTGGGGATTTGGGACCTGGCCTGCCACTGACATCCTGTGAAACTCATTTACATGAACCTATTTAGTCACTCATGCCAAACCAGGCTTTTCTGCTGTTCATCATAGTTTTTGGACACCTTCAGACATGGCTGGGAATTCGTGTAAAAGACTGGAATAAACGTAACCGAAACGTAACTGTTTTATTAGGCAGCTCAATTTTTCCAGTGTTTAGACATGACCTTGCGGTTTGGACACATTTTTGTGTGCTGTACTTACCAGACAGGTTGTGGGAGTGAAAGAAAAAAGCATTTTAAATGACATTTATTGTTACATATTGTAACATCTCATTGTGTTAGTATTTTAAATTGGCAGTAACGCATAGCCAGTCCTTGATATCCAGATGTGGGATCGGTTTGCATTTTATTAAGGTTAAAGAGTCTTTCTTCCAGTAACTGTGGTCTTTTCTGGAGGTCAGGATGGGATATACTGTACATATACTGTACATTTATTGTGTTACCTTTGATCAACGTAATTTGAGAATACAGATCTGTTCTTATATAAGTGGATGCAGGTAGTCATGGAATGATTTGCTGTGTTATTAGAGATAAGCTATTCAGTGTGTGCATGGGACATGAAAGTAAGAGTATTATATCTCATGTTTCAGTAGCTCCAGTGAGAATGTGAAGGGGTTGTGTGGTTTAAAAAAAACAACACTTATTTCGACATGCGTTCTGATAACATGAAAAATGAATCAATTATAACATACATGAAGTGTACAAAACAAAAAAGAATAATAACTTGGGCCCCACTTTATCCCCTTTTCCGGTAAAAACTTGGATGTATCCTTGTGGCCTTACAATAATCCTCCAGGACAGAGTGGTTCTTGGTAAAGAAATTAAACCCAGGAATGAAAAAAGTATTGATACACATGCGGCATTAAAATAGTGGATCGCTTCCAAACCTAAATTAGTTTTGGCTCACACTGTGTGAACTACCAGTGACTACAGTGGTATTTGATGGTGGACCACAGTCCGTCAGTCTGTTGGTTTGTTAAGAATCACAGTAACTCCCAATTTCTTCAAAGAAAGAAAGTGTGCGCGCTTAGGCAATCCACATCTGGCCTTCATCAGCGACATCAGCTCAGGCCCAGCATTTCAACAGACAGCTGACTTTGTTGAGCTGAGCAGGAAGTGAGGGCTTAATCTTCATTCTATGAAACATTCAGATTTGATTACCACAAAGACAAAGCAGAGTCAGATGAGGAGCAGGTCATCTTTCTCAGCCAGAATTAGCCTTCTCCGTCAACAGTGTACTTGCACTCGTTTAAGCCAGCAGCAGCATCATGTTCAATCTTCATCTGGGTGTGTGAAGAAAATGAGGGCCAGTCAGTTTACAATTGGCAGCTGATACACTCTGTTCCAGGACTTAAAATATATTGTTAATGTAGCTGCAGTTAATTTAAGGATAGGCTACATCACAGCCCACAGTAGCCTACTTAATCTGAAACACAAGTGCTAAAAATGAGAATCTTTTAAAATGTACCTAAGTGCTTTTCACAGATTATCTCAAGCAAATTGAGCCACCTGACCTAAGTAGTGATCTGAAGGATCTGCGCTCAGACCACCAGCCAAAACCAGGCTAAGCATGTGCCCTGTGACCTCCACTCAGCCCAGCTCAGATTAGCCTGGGGCCACCAGGCAGACAGTCTTTCAGGAAAGGCTCTCTAACCTCAGAGGACAATGGCTGTGTTGTCTATGACAGAAAGAACCATTCCTGCATTGGATTAAATTTCTCTGAGAGTAAAAGAATTCAAAAAATGTATCCTCTGTTCCACGTAATTTCACGTCAAGCTTTTGGAGCCTTTACTGTCTTGGCTACTCGATAGTTCTCAAATCCATGTTTGCAGCTGGCAAAACATCTGGAATTTAAAGTCTCTCCACAATTTCCCTTCATTTAAAATGTAATGGTTTTATATCTTTTTATAGGCTACACCAGGTCCTCGCATGTGTGCATGTGTTGTGTTCGGGCCGTACTGTACTTCCTGTTCAGCCATGTCTGTTTCTGTTAAATGACATGACTCTGAGCACATCTGTGTTTACAGCTGTGTGATGATGATCGAGGGATCTATTCTCTGTTGTTTGTGTTTGTTTAGAAAGAGTTTGGTGTGTGTTGTTGGTGGGAGGTTGTGTCGCTCAGAGAGAGCTGACTGCTGACAGATGAGTTCTCATTTGCCACAGATGTCATGCGGATGTGCTGATGGTGTTTCATTATTTTTCTCGCTGGTTGCTTCCCTTAAGGCGGGATGAATATGTAATGTCACACTGTAGATATGCTTAAAACCTGTCTCTTATTGTGAGATCTCTTTAGAACAATATAAAGTTTTATTTCTTTATTTATTTTGCTTCAACTACATTTACTTCTGTTTTTTCGTTAATGTGACCCATTATTTGCGATTACAAATGGCATCAAATGATGGGAATATTATTTCTGCATATTTTTCTTACAAATAATTTTTTTAATTGATATCCTTCTCATTTCCCACTGGTTTCAACTGCTTTTTTCTACTTCAGCTCCTCCAGCCATATCACAACCTTGAATTGAGTAAACATGGATGGATGGAACTAACATGATATATGGTTTTTTACTTTTTTGCCACCATCAAGGTATAAATATGAGACTGATTTAAAATACAAGAAAACAAGAAAAGAAACAAGAAAATCTGGACAATTTCAAATGGCATATTTGTCAGCAAACTTTCATTAATCATTTCATTATCCTCTTTTTTAATCTCTTGACCCACAATCTTAGACATATTACTATGCATTAATAATTTGCGACCATGACTCAAATGTTTTTAAAAAATCTTCACAGTTATGAGTCTGTTTAGCAAAGAAGGAAAGACAAATGAACTAAATGATGTAATGAAGTATAAGCACACAGTATATAGATTGTCTGTCACAGTGGAATTTAGTCAAGATAGTCATTGATTTCTAAAAGATCTCAGTGCCAGAGGATATACGTCAGTCAAAGTAATACTCAGCTACAATAGGGGTTTGTGATATTGTCTGCTACTCTCTACAAGGCACTATATCTCTGAGCTGGCTCAACTCCCACCACTGATGCCCTCCGGCACTGATTCAGTGGCCACTGCCCAGCAGTTTAGTGCTGAAGGATGGTACACTGAATCAGTCACAGTTTGACAGAGGACTCTGCTGTGACATATACCAAGATTTCTCTGCGAATATTTGCTGTCATGCACTTGGAATGTTTCTCAACATTAAATGTACTTGTTGCAAATTGACTGTTTAATTCAGCACAATTTCCTCAGTCATAGATACAGACTTCTTTGTAAAGTCTCAATCTCAGATTTTATAACATTTTTATGTTTTTTTCTTATAAACCTAACATATTTTTAAATCTTAACAAACAGCAATAGATGCAATTTCCATTTTTTCCAGTTTTTGCACTTCATCAATCTGCTCTGCAAAGACCCGTAAGCTCTGCTCACTTAATCATATTGGAATTGCATTTTCATTGCATGAATACACTTTACAAAATATATTAGCATATGTAATTGCTTTTATTGGTTGACTAAATTAATTAGTAAAAAATCACAAAAAATATTTCACAAACTCCGTTTTCCTTTTCTCTATTTTAGCTCTCTATATTTGATCCAACAAGTCCTTGGGTTTGCCTATTGCATTACTTTTATATTGATCAATGAAAACCTTTACAGCCATCATAAAAGCCTGACAAGTAGTTTAAAGCATATCAGAAGAGCCCAGCCAGGCCTATTTTCATATCTGTCCTCAGCTAATCAATTCAAAGATTGGCCTTGAAATCAAATATGGCTGATGCAGGTCAGTTTGTGCAAGGGCTGGCAAGGTTTTAGCCCCTGGTGTGGGTTAGTGCCTATTATACTATTGCCCCAAGGCATTAAGGACCTCCCGCTACCATGTGAACATGCATGCATGCATGACACACACACACACACACACACACACACACACACACACACACACACACACACACACACACACACACACACACACACACACGCAAACACACGCAGAGGATCAGGTGACACTCTAGCCTTTGAAATGTTGTATGTGATCAAGCCTTCCGCCTCTGCCAAGTGAGTAAAATGCAGGCCTGTGTCTTTTTATAGGAAATTCTCTCTATTATCATATTGCAGTTGCAGAAACATGAACGGGGTCGATATACTAAATGCTGTACACTTATGGCCAACAAAATGTCCCTTTTTTCTCTTTCCCCACCAAAGAGCCCCTCGCAGAAAGAAAGAAAGAAAGAAAGAAAGAAAGAAAGAAAGAAAGAAGATAACATTTTGTCAGCAGCAACAATGTATGAGGCCAATTTGGAAATGATTTCTTAAAATGTAAAACTAGACTTTCCCTCATAGCAGCTCTGTGCCTTTGTGGTTATTTGGAGATTCTCTCTGTAATTATCTTTCAATCTGTTAGCTATAATCATGTTGTAGTATGTTTTGGACTACTTGGAAAAGCTTCATGTTCCATGTTGGTGAACAATTCTCAAGTGACAGTTGTGGATATTGTGTTTCAGAAGTTGGTCTTGGTCTGCTTTTCATGCCTGCTCAGTATCCAAGGAATTTATTGTCATATTGGCACTACAACACTTTTTTCTAGTGTTAGTTTTCATTCCCTAACACATGTTAACTGTTTATTTGATATAACACTTTGTTTCCCTAAACTTACACATACATATCCATATCGGTATGGATAGTGAAGACATGAGACTCAGTTGTAATGGAGGCAAGGGAAAGGGATTAAATATATTCATAATCTGTCAGAGCCTTCCAGTTTAATGTACAGATTCAAAGTAACCTCTGCGTTTTCTGGTACCTCAGTAACTATGGGTACTGCTCACCCCCCAAATAAATAAATAAATAAATTTAAGTTTAAACACAGATGGAAATCACTGGGGATTATTTTTTTTTACAAAGAGTGATTTCAGAATAGGGATTGCTTTTGGCATGAAATGACTACCCATACAGTAGAGCAAATGTGGTTATTTTTTAAAGCAATCACTCAATTTCCCTGAGTGTCATGTCATGGTTTGTACTAAATCCAAAAGGAACCAAAGGACATGAACAGTATGGGTATGCAGTTTAATTTCCAATGGGGCTTCTAGATAGAGAAACATCTTAACCAAGGCAAAATGCTGAAAGCCCGTGTTGAAGAAGACTTTCAACTTTTGGGATCTCAGACATTCCCTCATTAAAAAAATACATTTATGTGGTAGAAATGATGACGCTGGTTTAGTAAAACCTTTGTTTCTGAACGCAGTTTCCCAGCAGATCTTCCTTACTGAGGCCCAAGCTCATTTTACATTGTTTCCCACACAAAGACTTTACTTAGGCAGGCAATCCCAGTAACAGCTGCCAAAGTATATTTACCCAATCATTTAAGCATTTTTTAATTTAATTTTTTTATCCCTGTAAGAGAACAGTGCTATCCTCTTTGGAGTTAGTAATGGACAGTCCCCTTGTTGCTGTTTTGAAAGATAGCTTGAGCAGCAGCCTCTGTCACCTCCGTACCACTAGACTGGCCAGTTCACTGAGGTGGTGTTTCATAGTCCTGTTCAGTTTCCTGTCCAGTGAACTGTTGTAGCAGGTGATAGCAGTCCTTCCTCTGCTCCTTGAGAGATCGACTATGAGCTGAAGTGCCACTCCAGCCTGCAGCAACCTGTGAACTGGTACCACTACTGCAAGCTCATTCAGGCAAAGGAAGATGCTGCTCATTTAACTCAAAGCCAAAACACATGCTGCACGTATTACAACACAATTGGTTCATAGTTAAAGAGCCTTGAAGTTAAAATGACCTGCCTGCAATCTTGACCTTTTACTCATCGAAAGCATTTGGCGCATTATAAAACACAACAGAAAAAGGCCCTGGACTGTTTAGCTGCTGAAACCCTATATCAAGCAACAATAGCAAAACATTTTACTTTTAGCACGACAACAATTGTTCTCCTCAGTCTCCGGGGTGTTCTTAGAAGAAGTGATGCAACTCAGTTGTAAACATGAAACAACTTGCTGCCATTAAATATAACTTAGATGCAATGTGTTTTTGCCATCTTTAATTAGTTAAGATGCTTAAATGGTTTTCAAATGTTTGCATTCTGTTTTTATTCAGATTTCTGAAAACATCCAAAGTTTTGGGAAAACTGGGTTGTACTTCTGAACACTGCCAGGACCATATTCTAAATAAAAATATATACTTCAATAAAATACCTGAGGGAGTGCTGAAATGTGTGTTGATCACCAGAAAACTTTCAGCTAGGAAAGTTCAGCTCCTTCTAACAAATGTCATACCCAAGGGTAAAGCTTTAGTCAAGCTAAATCAATTTCAGTTCATAGTAAAAAGAAAATAACATTATTAGTTGTCAGTATATGTGAAAACTGTTGTATTACAAACAGAAAAATCACTACTATGCACACAAATAAGATTCACTATGAAAATACATACATTTATTCGTATTTATGTCTCATGACACAAACTGTGAAACTCAAAAGTAGCTAAAAAAAAAAACCCCTGAAATCTGTTAAGCACGTTATTTAACTTTATTATTGGGGGTTCTTTCCTAAACATATGGCACAGAATCCATTTTTACTTTTTGTACTTGATGTCATGCAACTAAACTTAATTAGGCTCACGTGTACCATGAAAAATAAATACACAAGATAGCTCCCAAATATTTGGCAATCTGGACACCAGATGTGTCCATTCTGTATTACATGATAGTCAACATGGCTGCAAACCCAGTTGGAGAAATGTATGTTCTTAAAAACTAGATGTAATGTAGATGATTTATGAGTTCTCATTATCTCTGATCAGTTGTTGGTGTCTCAGTGGTCCTGAATGTACACTGTAACCTTCTGGAACATAAAGGATATCCAAACAGGTGTTATCACTCAGTCAGTTCACATTGCATACATTCCACTGCACCAAGTAAAACCTATACTTGGTTTGTTACCTTCAGGGATGTTTTAATCTCAAAAGCACAAACCTTTGTGTAGCATGCTCAACGTTACATTTGTGTCCTTGCTTTTAAAGATCCTGAGCTCTAAGGCTGCGGTGAGCAGACTTTCAGTTTAAATATTCCTAATACACGCTGAGGTTGGTGGGTCACTTTTCCACATGGGAAAGGGTTATGATTAAAAGCATTTCCAAGCTTTTGTTGTCATTTTCAAATGATCTTTCTCATGTCTGTTTCAGTCCAGCAGCGCTGCTTCTGAGAACAAGATGGCTAGAATACATCATCAGTCTTCCAGGAGTGTGAGGGACTGTTGAATTAGTAAAACCTATCTGCTGCCCTCCTGTGGATTCATGGTGTCATTGTTTAGTATGTATAGTTATAACTTTATGGTTTTCTGCAGTTATTCTACTTTTATTTAGTCTTTAATTTGAATTATGATGTTACAGGTTTTCTGTTAATTGCAGAGGAGTATGTCACACTCTACTGAATCATAGGGATTTCTTTAAGTCCTTTTGAAATAGTTTTTAGTAATTTATATAAGATGCCAATAAAACCTTTTGACACTCAGATTTTCATGCCGATAACATTCCTTTTGATTATGTCATCTGTTTCTAAGCCTGTCAATATACGTGAGAGTAAATGTATAGCGTAACACTTCCTGTTTTGATACCTATATCCTCAGAGGAGCAGTGACAGGGCAGGTACGTCTGTCCAGCTGCTCATTAGAAGAAAGAGCAAATAAATTCTCCCAGGGATTTTTTTCTTCTTCATTGTGAGAACAATAACAACAACAACAACAACAACAGATCCACAGATCGCTACTGGAGAACTCAAAATTTGTTAATTAAGTTTTGTTTGTAAAGGAGTTTTGCCAAGATCATATTACAAGGAATTTTGGTAGAAAAGAAAATGTCAGCAGCAGCAACAGCAGAATCAGCAGCAGCAGTATGGCATGCAGAATGAAGCCCTGAAGACATGAGAGACTTCATCTTTGTGGCAGTCCTAGGCTAGAATTTATTATGATCTGACCAGATCTAGACATGCAGAGGAGCACGTCAGATGATGCAGTTGAGTGTTCAGAAATTGACAGCTTTATAGGTTACTTACCTTTGAACAAAGGCTTTATTCATACTCAGGTATTGCTGCATAATAATGATGACTATATATAGACAGCTGCATGCTTTTCGTGCTGCACCCAGTCTCAGAGGAGTGCAATGTAATGTGGGATGTAGTATGTAGGACACAGTGTGGTGGAAGTAAAAATCAATGGATGGCATAGCACACTGTCAGTCTCTCTCCACTAATCAAAGGACAGTGATGCACAATTAAAATTCAGTCTGAATCCAAATGACAAATGATGAATTTTTAAAAGGCAAATGCATATATATATATATATATATATTGTATAAAAAATGTCAACGTTATTCTAATGAGAATCCAAAGCATTTCCTTCTGCCTCCCTTGAGACTGTATCAGGCATACTTTTGACCACTGTCACAGCTTAGTGTCAGTTTGAGTTCACTGATGCTAAATGCAAACAGATTCAGCTGATTGTATCAGACATTCAATAGATCCATCGATTTCTGACGGCATCGTCCAGTAAAGTCTTGCTAGCTGATTTACAGTTTGAGCTGACTTGAGTTTACTGTTAAAATCAATAAAACAGTGTAATGAGCATCTTGCTTTTGAAGGGTTTTTCATCACATAAAATTGGCTCTAATTCGCCAGGGAAACATCAGGGGGAAAATAATCTGCTGCCGTTTTGGCACAGCAATCTGCTGGCTGGATCAGGTGTTGGTAGTAAACAACTGCCACGAAAAACAAACTGTCCCAACTTCCACCACCTACAATCAAATAGCCTGAAGAAAATATAAGAAAAATCTTAATAAAATCTTAATAATTATTTCTCAGTTTTGTTTGAGGATATATTAAAAATTACATCTTAAGTACGACTGATTAACTTGATGGTTCAGAACTTTTTTGTTTTTTGCATTTTCCCTTTATTTTTCAACTGTTTACTGGTGGACTTTTCTTTGTACTTGAATCCAGCATAGTTCAAATTCCCTTTGAGTTATAGATCACCTGAGCTAATACAAGTGTACTCTGGCCTTCTTCTGACTGGTCAGAATATTTATATCTACGTCCCATCTGTGTGCAGATTGTTCTCCTTTTCATAAATCATTGAGCTAAGGCAATTGCACAGGCAGGAAGGAGTGAGACCTCCCTTTGGTGTGGCATGAGCAGCCACTGTGTCCAATATCTCTTACTTGTTTGTTTAGTGAGATGTGCTGAGAGAACAAATGTGAGCGGTATCAAATGTGACACATATAAAGTTGGAGCGGATGTTTTTGAATAAATATGTCACTTTTTGCTGTCTTCATTGTGTGCATGAATTACTGTATCTGTGTGAAGACTGCAAGCTCTGCTCGCTCCAGTAAATGAGCCCAACACTTCTCATGTTTGATCATATCTGGACAAATACTGTATGTTTCATTGAAAATAACAAAGTGGAGGCTATGGGAATTATAATATTACATCTTAGCTGTTTGTTTACCAAAAACCAAAATACGTCTCATCTTTAACACCACAGCAACTTGGAATTATCCTGAAAATACTTACACCAGTGAGAAAAAGAAAATTTTCACATGATTATGTGAAGTACTGTGAAAAATCAAGTACACCCTTACTGCTTCCATAGGAATTAGGACAAGTAGCACTCAGAGGCATTTACAAGTAATTGGGCATCAGCAAGTGTGACCACCTCTATAAAAGCAGAGGTGTGTGCTAACACAACACTCCCTTCCCAGGAATTTACATTCTAGTAAATTTACCCCAAGAACTTGCAAGAACTTTGGGATTGTTTTGCAATCACAAAACAATCCTCTGCATATCAAAGTATTTGAGAATCAATTCTTAGATCATCTGTGTGGCAGCTAAGGTTTAGGCCAAACTGGGCCATGCAACAGGAAACATATTCCAAGCACACCAATAAATCTGCAACAGAATGGCTGAAAAAGAAGAGTTGAGGTGTTGGAGTTGCACATCCAGAACGCAACCCATGGAAATACTGTGGTAGGATGCTAACAAAAATGCTAGCAACACTCAGTTACACAAAACAGTGCTCAGAGTTCACCTTAGTTAAGCTCAGTTATTGCTGCTAAAGGTGGCTCTACAAGCTATGGAATCATGAATCATGGGAGTCCTGTAAAGAGTCCCATAAAGATTTTCATTCAAAAAATCAGTTTTTATGATGTATGACTGTATTTTTTTTAATTGATTGTTAAATCCAATATTTAAAACTGTAATAAAGATTCCATTTTATAAAAGTACCAAACACTACAGGCTTAACTTTGTGCAGATGTGTACAAAATAATTCAAAAAGCATCTATAATATTTTAATTTGATTTCATGCTGCCTGGGGCATTGCACAAATTAAACATAAGCATTATGCTTTAATGGAGGTCCTAATTAAACTCACAGAATTATACAGACAACATTATGTAAAGAATTAGATTGGCTAGTCTGTACCAAAACAGCACACATTGACTTAGGAATGTCTCTCTAATCTGGAACTGCTAATTCTGTGATCATTTGAGAGTCTTGCCTTTGTTTGTTATTTCTTAAGTTTTTAGTTGGATATGAAAGGAGTATTTCCTTAGAGAATGAGATCAGTGTTGATACTGAGCTAGATGACCAGTCCAGATTAAATGCAACCTGTTTCTCTAAGAAATGTGTGTTTTTAAAAGTGTAATAAGTCTCCATATTGATAGCAAGTTAAGAAAAGAGGAAGTGTTGAAAATTTTTTCTCTGAAATGTGAAACAATTCTTTCTTCACAGATGTTTTTTTTTTCCTTTCAATGCTGTATTTTGGTGTGTCTGGGCGTATATAATGAACAATTAATCAGTTGATGCAGTACAACTGAGAGGGTGATGGATAATTTGTCCAACCTTAATTTAGCTGAAGTCAAAATTTCATAGTGAAAAAATATTGTAACAATAACGTGAAAGGGATCGCTTGCAATGATGGACCTACAGATATGCACAATAACTCCAAATCTGGAGCTTCGCTCAGCTTAACTGAGCTTTTTTGAATTCCACATATGTTCAGCCATGATCACAGCAGCCATTAAAAGTCAGTATCTACATAGTGAACATATGGAGTATATAGCTGTGGAAGAGCCATGAAGTAACTACACTAAATACACTGAATTGAACTGAATTGAATTGAATTGAACTGAATTTATTGTCACCTTAAATACAATGGAATTGAGACACTACTCTATGTTGAAACATAGGACATAAGACATTAAATGGAACATAGAATAATAACTAAAGTATTCTATAGAATCTAGAATAAAGATATTAAAATATAAAACTCTGTATGTTTTAATCTGATTTCAGTTAATCTTGATAACTACACACATACAGGCAGTAAGACACCAAACTAGAGATCACAGAATGCACTCATGCTTCAAATACATCAGGAGTTGGTGGAGACAAAAACAGAACTTAGAGAGAATCCAAGAAAGGCGTCTAAGTGACAATAAAACTAAAAACTGGATATTACAGGGTTGAATTTGATATTGAGTCACAGTGTAATATTTTTCAATGAATTATGATGCTGATGGCAACTGGAAACCATTCTTATAAGTAGTTTCACCAAACTGCCCTTTTTTTCTCACATTAAATCATTGCAACATGATTTAGTACAAGTACAGAACCCCTTAATGGAGCGAATAAATAGTTCAACAGGATTTATAGCTACACTTTGGCACTACACTGGTTTTCAGTAGCAAAGTGTCAGTACAGGAATTGATTCTACAGGTCACTGATAGTATACCGACACACAGAACAACATTTTTTTCTAAATATGCTACATTTTTAAAGGCAAAAACAACACTTACAGCTCATGTGTTTATAATTACAGGAACCCCAGTGGGAGGCAAAAACAGAGCTTTTAGAGATATCCATCTGTGATTTTGCACTGAGGATTGCTGGCTCTTCAAAGGCATAACATGTCTAATGAGAACTCACGCTTTGAAGTCTGTCCTCATAAAGCTTTCTGCTTTGTTTGCTTTTGTTTGGATTTTTAGAAAGGATGAATTGCTCATCCATTACCATTAAAAAGAAATGAAGGGGAGCCTACTCTGAATGTGGGATGATTGGATTTGATTGTTATGGTTTGTTAACAGTAATAACCCCTGAAAATTACAGTGTGGTTCAGAGGGATGGTTCACACCTTTCTGCTCAGTGTGCAAAATAAGATCAAACACTTAGGTGATCTGTCCTCTGAACTGTGTTGTAAACTTTGTACATTTTGCACCTTTACATCGCTGGTAGAAATAAATACTTATAAATATGCTAATTGAATTTGTACTTCATTACACTCTGTTTTTTAAATAATATATTGTGCATTTCTTTTTAAATAACACGGGATGGGTCGTTCACTGGGTCTTTTCCCACAGCTGTGCCCAGGCAGAGTCATCATCTCCACTGACCTGGATCATTGCCTCAGCCATCCTCTTACAGCACTATCAGCAAATATTTCAATGCAAACTGATGCCGGGGAGGGTAAATGGTCCTGCAACCTAGAGTCATGCGGGGATGCTGTCACTGTCATCACCGATAAAAGGCTTCAGTCTCACATCCTTGGACCTATGTGAAGCTGTTGAAGTAGTCAGTGGTTACTGACATAGGGAAGCAGTCAGTCTAGATAAAGATTATTGGACTTAAATGCAATTTGAATTATTATTTAAGTACATTCAGATGTTTTGGACAGTTCTCCAGGGAATGTATTTCAGCATATATTTAATTTCACATTCTTAAATATTAATTTCCTTTTGTCACCTAATTTAGAGGTGAAAATAAATGTAGATGTGCAACTTTTGCAACTTGGATCATTATCTCTGATCTTTTTGTAAATCTTGACTCACATTACTGTATATCCAGTATTAATCTATAGGGTATGCAATCTGATGTACAGTAATTGTATTATTAATTCTTTATGGTAATATCTGATATTGTGCTGCAGGTAAATCTAGGTCATAACATAATGGATTTTCTGGAAATGCTATTGGAAATATGTATTGATGGAATGTACAGATTAAGGACAGCGTATTAGTTCACCACAATAATGCAAAAATCCTGTAATCCTGTAAGTGCAACAATCTCATAAATTGCCAGTAATCTTTACTCATATTGTGTACAATGGCACAATAGGACCAGATATATTAAGGGGCTAGTCCAAGGATTCAAAACACAAAGATGAGGTTTAAGAGCATGAGGCTTACTATTCAGTAGTGCATTGCAAGAACTCTTCTAAGCCTTTGGAGGTGAACAAAAATGAAACTAGTCTTGGTTTCACAGCATTTATAGCCTAAACTAAATTGCAATGCTTGTCCCTAGCCTGACTTGTGCATATCATCATACCCCACATTAGGGCTGGGCCCTATCATACCTTTCACGGTAATATCGGTATAATGTTGGGCAACGATAAGAAAATGAAATATCGCGATAGAATATGGGTAAAACGCGCATGCGCAGTGCCTTTGTTTTCATACGCACATGGTGGAAAAAGTATGGTGGTGACGGAGAATGAGAAGGGCAAAAGCGTAACGTTGAATGAAACGGATGAACCAGAATTGGTTTGTAAAACCAACAGATACAGATACACAACAAAGCACTATTTTTGGTAGAGCACGCTAGCGGGCCGTCGTTATTACCGTGTTTTTTGGAAAATACGGCACACTTAAATTCAATCCTTTGATTTTTGTGAAACTCGACAGTGCCCCTTATAATCCCGTGTGCCTTATGTATGAATTCTGGTTGTGTTTACTGACCTCGAAACAATTTTATGTGGTACATGGCGCTCGAAAATCTGTCAAATGTTTTAGTACGACTTTGCTAAGCTACGAACCCGCACCGCTTGATGGATTGTCGCAGCATTACGGCTACGGTAGGCAGGAGCCTCGCGGGGTGATACGTACTGTGCTTCAACATAATATTACCGTGTTATGTGTGTATAACCTCTTTTTACGTTTTGTGGATATTATACATGGTTATGCTGACGGTATGTCGGGCAATTTCCACTGGAAATGCCTTTTGGTTAAACTGTCAGCAAGGAATTTGCTTTTGCACTGTTAAATTTTTATATAACTTTAATGCACATAAAAAAACAGCTGCTTGTTTAAGTGAAAATACATTGATGGGTTTTTTGTTTTTTGTTTTTTTGCACTAATAAAGTTGTGGAGTTGTAAAGCAGTATTTTGTCTAGTGTCAATTATATCGTTATCGCAAATTTTCAAATGTATATCGTGATAAATATTTTTGGTCATATCGCCCTGCTCTAACCCACATGTCTGAAAGCCTTTTCCCTCTTCCCTCATTTTTATTAAGCCTTTGGGCCCATTTAGTTACAATGACAGCCAAACTGTACTCGCTAAATGAAAAACTTCGTAATGTGTTGGTGTCTGTATTGCATATTTTTACTTCTGGGACCACTTCCAGTTTATTACTACATTACAACAGCACTACAGGTGTGCTTCTGTGTCAGTGTTTCTGCTTTTCATTTGTGTTTTGCTTTTGTTTTATCTTTTGTTTGTTCCCCATTTGTTTTTAAATCCCATTCTAGGGACTTCTGTCTGCTTTTAGAGCACTTTGAATGCCACTGCAAAACTAGTACAGAAGAACTGACGTATAAACTGTGAAAGATGACACTTGCTTGGGGTAATAATTTTACAGTTGGTTTGGTTTTCTCTTCTAAATTAGTTTGGCTAATCTGAGGTTGTTTTTAAAACCTGTCATTATTTGCCTACATGTGTTCTTTGACTTCTTTTTACTGAAGCCAGTATCTAGTAAAACAGAATTACACTAAGTGATGAATTTTTTTTTTTCTTCAGACAACTCTAATCTATACAGCCCTTTCTCAATCGGCGGCACATGTCAGCGTGGAATAATTGGAGTATAAATGATGTTCCTGTCAATGTACCAATGCTGAGACAGTGAATCACAAGTGGCAGGTACATAATAAGAATCTTCTCCACCTAGGGCTCCAGAGGAGAATTTGATTGGAAAACATCTATAGCAGACAGCCACATCATTAACTGCAGTCGTGGGGTTGTTATTTCGGTGATACTTCAGCATGGTGACAGTATGTGTGTTTCTGTTTTCATACATGACACTATGTGGGTGATCTTTGTTTGCATTAATGGAAGCATCCCATACAGTATATATATATATGGATTGTAAATCACGCAGTCAAATATGTAGGATATCGCTAATCCTGCTTTACATATCTTCCTACCTATGTGTAAACAAAAGCATTGTGTGTGTGTGTGTGTGTGTGTGTGTGTGTGTGTGTGTGTGTGTACATGTGGGGATTCAGCTGCTTGGAGAACAGTGTGTAGTGGGCAGCAGGCTGTGAAATTTAATCTCAGTGTGTTAATTTCACAGCCTGGAATACTGGGCAGGCAAAATCCCATTGCATCATTGAAGCACTGGGATCTCCCCCCCCCCCCCCCCCCCTTTTTTTTTTACAGTGGTTACCATGGTTACTACAAGGAAAACCTAAATACCATCAAAGCTATGCCACCACCTGTCTGCACAATGATATTAGCTTGACTTGGCCAGATCCAGCACATGTATTTTCTATTTTTGGCCCGTTTCCTATTTTCTTCTCCTGTAAATAAATGGAAAAATCACAAATGACAAGAAAAAAACAGCAGTTTGGTCCAAAATGTCTAACATATTGAGGTTGGAGTCTAATTCTCCTGATGACAGCCCTAGATGTAGCACCAATCTATTTGTCGCTGATATACATTCCTGCAATGAAGAAAGTTTTCACAGGACTCTATGCAGAGAAATTAAGTAAACCCCCATAATTGAGTAGCTTGCAAAACCACCTATGGCAGCAATTACGTAAAGTAATCTTTTTACTTGTCTCTCACTATGAAGTCAGACTTTGTCAGTCTCTCACATCATTGTGTAGGAATTTCAGCCAATCTTTCATTTAGGTTTGTGGGCACGTTTGATTCAAAAGGCTACCGAACAAGCCCAAATCATCATCCCTCCAAGACCGTGCTTGACAGTTGGAGAAAAAAAAAATAAACATGAACTTTTGCAAGATCTCGCAAAAGTTCATCTTTATTTTTTTTTCTACAGTGTCCCTTGCGGGCTTCCGTAGCTTTGTCTTGTTGCATGTGCATGATGTCCTCATGTGGGACCGCTCTTGACTGCAGGAAACGCTCTAAATCCTCCTCCATATCTACTCCGTGGACCCTTCTGTACGGACAGAAACAGAACTATCAAAAAGTAGCGGAGATCTCGCAAAAGTTCATCTTTTTTTTTTCTCCAATGTCCCTTGCGGGGCTCCGTAAGAAGCAGAGGTTGGTTCAAATGCAACTTTCCAATCCATGCTATTTTGTTTCTTTCAGGGAAAAGATTATTTGGATGTCATGAACTTTAACATTAACATGCTAACAGACGTGATTTGAGTCTGACATATAGCCTTTAGGATTTTATTTTAATTTTATTTCTTTTTTTGGGGGGGGTTTGTTTGTTTTTGTTGTTGTTTTACAGAGATGTTTATGCTTGGTAATGATCAGTTAATCAAGTGTATTTGATTGGCTCTACATGATCACCTCAAAACAATACATTTGTGCTTAGATTTTTACAGGACTAATTAAAACCCCGTGAATACTTTGTTTTCCCTGTAATATTGCCAGTAGTATTATGCTATTATGGGCATTTTGTAAATTGGTAATGGTAGTGTTGGATATTTAATGATGTATACTGAAATTTGCATGCAGACAATTTATGGTCACGTAATGTAGCCTATCACAGTGGTGGTTGAGTCTAAGCATGCTAGTTTTAACTCTGGCAAAAAAAAATCTAAGAGTGGCCTGAAACATGGCTATAGACTGTAGACATCAGTACATATCTTTATCTCTTCATATAACTATTTATCCTACTCACAAATAACATTGTTTTACAGCACATTAATTTTAGAATATAAAATTTTACATGTATTTTCTAAATTGCCCTTAAGCTGTGACATTGGTGATTACCTTTATATCTTTTTATTTGTAAAACTAGAGGAAGCATTTTGTAAGCCAGTGTTAACTGTTTAATTACTCTCTACATCACAGAGTAAACAGTGGATGAATTTAGCTATGTCGCAACAGCAGCAGTAATTGTTTTAGTGGTACTTAAATCTGTGTATACATCTCTAGTGTGAAAATGAAAACGTTTAAAAAGCTGAAATGTAATTATGAAGGCAGATTTCATATTGAAAGTCTGGATAGTAGAAACCTAGTGTGAATTCTGGATTACTTCAAGCCTGAAGCTAATATATTGGTTAGACTATCTACATTTCAGTTCATGTGTAAAGCCACTCACGCTTTCAATGAATTGCTTCCTCTTAAGGATGTTTTGCATCAGTGTTCTTGTGCAGAGGTACATGGAGATTTCCACATCTTCTGGCATTCAGAAACAATATCAAATTGTCACATAAACAAGAGAAGTGAGTCTGCAGCCAAAAAGACAGCGATTAAATAAGCATATGCTGGGTGTTGTTTATTGTGATAACCATTTTAATTGAGCTCTTGCTCCTCTCTTTCCTGGTGATTCCTGCTGCAGCCTGCTACATTCCCAAATGAGCCGTTCTGCCATCTCTCAGTGTGATTTGGCAGTGAGACACACACAGCACCAGTCAGGAGTTACATTAGTCAGCCCATCTGCTCCTTACAAACTGTGGTTCTCACTTCAAAGATGTCTCTCACGCCGACTTCTTTCAGGGAGATGCAGGCTTGATAATGTGCAGTAATAATACAGCCTGATATTAAGAAATTATCAAATACAAATAAAAAAGAATTACAAGTTTCAATTTATGCCGGCATGATAGTGATGACTTGATCAAATCCTGAATCGTACCTGTTGGAATTGTAGGTAGAGAATTTTTGTGCTCCTGTATTGCTCCATTTAATGCTGCAATAATCAGTAATTTCATCTTCTCAAATATTAGAATTGCCTGCTTTGCATTATAGTGGATTGAATCTTTAAAGTCAGACATAATCATAGTCTTAAGCCAAACAAAGCATACATAGAAAGCATAACACAGCATGTGTTTAATAGTTATGATGATATTTCATGTATAAAACAGCTATTAAACACAACACATGTGTATGGCAGTCAATCCCAGACCCATCACTGTTAATCCTGTTGGTCATAGCTCCACCTTAAACAACCTGTTAGCAAAGTATACGACCAAACTCAGTCAACAATCAATCAAAGTGACTTTATTAGCATCCAAGCCATGCCTGTGGTCTCTTTGTTATTGAGAACTAACTTGTGTGAGGTAGGCATAAAGCAATAGGCCAGTGCTCAGGGGGGTCATTCTATGTAGCCCTATCAATCCATTACGGTGGAGGGTGTCATAGACGGGCAGAGTTTCTCAGCAGGGACCTCTAATCAAGCGGGCTGGATATTTTTCCCCAGAATGTGACTTCTTTCTTACCCAAGACGTTCACACGTCACTGCAGGGATGAAGTTTGGAATAGCAACAGAACATGTATTGTTTCACATCCATGACTACCGCTGTAATCTTTTATATTTGGATGACATTAAGTCATATCCCTGTGGACAGCATGGCTGCTTGCAACTGTGCCTTCAGTCGTCGTTTGGAGCCTGATAGAAATTCATATTTGGTGCTGTCTGTGTTAAAGGTCAGATGATGCTAATCACAAGTATTTGTCATTCATCAGTTCAGTTATGGGATTTGCGTTTCTGTACAAACATTTAATTTTATTTGGGAAAGGCTGAGTTTACTGGTCTCTGTCTGCTTTTGTTTGCATGCATGTGTGTAATCCACATCAAAGCAAAATTAAGTCCTATATATGTATGCACTGGTAATGTTTATGCGTTGAGTGTTTGTTTGCAAAGTGCAACACCATGACATTAAGGCACATGAATTAATGTGAAGCCGAGTTCACTTGTTGTGCCACACTTGTTTTATGCATTGCTGAAATGGTAGCTGCTCGCAATTCCTTGCCAGTGAGGCAGACTTACAGAAGCATACAGCATGTATAATGCAAAATTCTTAGCATCAAGGTTCTCAAAGTACAGTTGACATGTATTGCCACTATTGTTTCCACTATTACAACCTTATCTGCTTGAAACTACAGTATGTTCAGCATGGATTAGTTGGCTATTAGCATGTGTTCCAGTGTTGCAAATATTAAGAATTATTAAGCACTTATTCTGCATTACCATATTCTACAAATACTGCAGATGGCAGGATGTAGTGCTGTGGTTAGCACTATCACATCACAGAAAGAAGGTTCTAGGTTCAAACCTGCAATATACGCTAGGTTAACTGGGGATACTAAATAAGCTGTGGGTGGGCTGTAAAAGTGTGATTATCCATCTATCTGCCATGTCATGGACTGGCATCTTTAGACCAATTTACAAGAGTAAGACTTACTTATATGTGTTGCTATGACAATAGAAGAAGTGTACATCAATTTTCCATATCTGACCTTTTCTTAAAAATTGATTTTGTTGTTTTTTTAAGTTGCTTAATTTCTATAGTTTTTGGTGTGATTTGTGAGATTAATCTTTCTTTAAGTGTCTTTGTTATATTCACAATAATTAGCAAGCATTACTACAAATCATAGGACACAGAATTTTGATCAAAGCTTGGAAAAGACAAAAAATATCACAATAAATCGGTAGAGAAAGCCATAACATGTTAATGGTAATGACTACTGGGACATAAAAACATGGCTTCTCTAAAGTAACTGAGAATCCTGACTGTGAACTCAAAGGAATTTGATGCTAAAGCGAATGACACATGGCGTTTCACTGAATATGCTAGATCCATATAAAGATCCACAGCCCCAAAGCCACCGCACTCGGCCATGGCTCAGACCATCCCTCAGTGTCCTCAAGTGTTTCAGGTAAGAGAGCACAGACAGCTGCACAGTTACCTCCAAAGAGAGTTGAAATTGAAACGGAGGCGGCCACTGACGCACATCAGCAACTGAAAAAGCTTGAAAACCAAAGAAACCTCAAGGTCATCGAAGCAAAGCGCGGACTCTATAATACGGATGAGTTAAAAGGAAAGAGTGAGAGATGCAGTCCTGTGTACAATAAAGGATCCTAGTTCACTTTATCTATTCGAAGTTTCAGGAAGGAAAAGCATGTTTAGTATAAATATAGGAATTGATGATGGTCACTCGAAATTCAGATTCCAAAATTTTGTATTTGCAGCTTTTTCAGTAGCACTCACAGAATTGAGATCAGCACACAACAGTCCACAATGGGTTTCTAACTTTTGACAAACAGATAAGATTGCATTTGATCGGATTTGTGATAACTTCCATGCTAGTAAAGATAAAAATGCAGTGACAAGGTGGTAAAATACAGAGAACAAAATGGAGAAAAAAAACAAAGAGTATCATTGCTTTAATAAAAAAAGTTTTTTATTATCCAACTTAATTAGAGTCTAGTCCTTTTTTTCTAGATGGTGGCCTCAGACCTGAAGAGACAGTACTACAAACAATATGTCAGAAGGTGTTGTTTGGGATGAACCATTGTCCATCACTCTGGACCCAGTGCAAGAGAGTTATGTGAATGACTTAGAAAACCTTATTGTGTATTCATAGGTAAGTGAGTTCACTGTGCCTGCACCAAGCTCTGTTATTGTGAGCAATAAACTAAAGAAATTGTAAGCCTCAAGGCTAACAGAAAGCATTTTTGGAAAGATTCACAGATAGTACCAGGCTACATTAACTTAGCTAAAAGGTTTCGTCTCTTCATCCCAAACTGTAGAGAATTAGAGAAACCTTTGACCCCTGAGCTTGGCACCAAATCGTGGTCAAAACTGATCACGTCATAATTGGCCTCATGGCAGCAGAGCTGATTAACTAAAACTGGCTCAATCGACCTGAGATCCTATGCAAGAGAGAAACAGTTAAAAAGCAAAACAGCTTAACTTCCTAAGACCCGAACTCTTCCATGGTATACATTTTAAATTTCTCTTTGATATTTGGGCTGATTGGCACCTGATGAATGTAAAAACAAAGAATTACCAGATTTTTTTTTTTTACCTAATTTTTGTTTCTGAGAAAAATGAGATTCTCATATGAGGATATTTGTTTAAAATTTCGATAGAACAGTGGCAGTATAATATCCTCGTAAGTGGATATCAGGACCTTGTAGAGCAAAATGTAGTATTTTGGTCTAGACAACCCAAAATGTGATCTCCACATATGTGGACGCCAGGTCCTAGGAGGTTAAGAGCGGTTGGTAGGAACAGTTGTAAATATGGCAATCCAAGTACTGAATTGAGACTCCAAAGTAAATAGTTTTTCACACCCAAGGTTTTCAGAATGGATGGTGAATGGTTCTCGATACGAACTGTGAACGTCATTGATCAGATTCAACAACTCGTGAAGTGTATTAGGATGACAGAACCTTTAAATAAGCAGGAAAAGAAGAGCACACTTATTCTCATCAAGCTTTCACAGCAAGATACCTTTAAAGAAAAGTTGCACAAACTCAGCCAGAAATCTGGTAAACTGCCTCGTAGCCACCAAATGTACCAGCTTGACCTAATCTTCAAAGATGATATAATGAGAGTGGGAAGACAACTGAGGAGAGCATCACCACCTCTTAATCTGCGACACCCGACATGCTCTGTCCAAGAGATGTCGTCACATACTTCATCCTTGTTTACAATCACTTTAAAACACATGGAGGCAGAGGACAAACACTGAATGACAGAGAGCCAGTGAGGTTTTTTTTGTTTTGTATTTTTTTCCTTCAGTAGCCCAGCACATAAGGCAAAGAGTCCCCTGTAGGAGAGCTAATGGGCCACCTCAGGAACAACAGATGGTAGATATTTCTAGCAACAATGTTAACTCTTCACCAGCATTCATGTACTGTTGTATGGACTTGGTCCATTTCATACTATGCAAGGTCAAAGGAATGGTTTAGATAAAGATGTTGGTAGCTATGAAGGCAGCATAAGCAGAAACATAGACACGGTGGACACAATATTTTTGCTTATCAGTAAACAGGTTTGCCATTTTAGTATTTGATAGCTTATGATTATGACATATTAACTGCCTCAAGTTGATTAGATTGAATTTGTCGTAGTGCTTTTTTGATATGGACTGATAGGGGAACAAGCAGTTCCAGTCCGCATTTAACCCCTTGTGTGGCTGCTCAAAATTGTGGCAAGAAAAGCATTGTTGCATTATTTATGACCTCGACCTTCACTGTGACTTATGATAGCTGTGTCAATGGACAGTGTGAATGCTCGATGATTCTGTGCGGGATCGCAGCCAATGCACCACTGATCGATAGATGCTGGTCTCTCTCTCTCCCTGCCTCTATTGATCTACCAGTGTGTGCCTGTGAAGCAGACTGAACAGTTAGAAAAAAGCCTCGGTCCTCATTACTCAAAGAGCAGTCCAAGCACTGTCACTTCTGATGAAAACCATCCTCCTTTTCCTCTGACACCGTTGACAATGTTGAAGAATGAAAAATGCAGTTATGATCTCTGGGAAGGGATTATTATATTAAATCCTCCTTCAGACCAGACACAAAATATCATTTGTATTGTCACTTAAAATTCCAGCTTCCACCAGAGTTAATAAGTCATTTTCTAACTTCCCAGACTGATAAAAGGCTATCTTTAGCGGATTTCAGCTCCAGAGGTTTGGATACATAATAGGTCTGTTTTATTCTCAGCAGGCAGCCAATAGATTGGGCTTGGAAAATTAAGTGAGTGACTTTGTGGAATAGAAATGCTATTAAGCGTTTATAAATGCGTGTGATATTGGAAATAAGCATGTGTAGAACATATCTAAAATCTACCAAGAATTCTTGGCTTAAGTTAAAGACAACAAACCTCCTGTAGTGTTGACAGTTTTAAAAATCGTCTGACAACTTGGCTCTTTTAGTGATAGTATCTGAAGGGGAATTTATTAATTAAAGTTTATTTTATTAATTTTTCTTTGTCTTTCGTAAACAGTGCAATCAGGAAATTATTTTCCCTGTATATAAACAACCAACTTTGCTACTCCCACCATAACATGTTTTGTTTTTTTCTCACAGCGTCAAAAGCCAAAAGCTGGTTTAATGGGCATTTATTTTTAAGTTAAAGTGATTCTCCTGTCCAGGGTTGAAACTTTATGTCTGTTTTTTCATGTTAAACTGGTTCATTTGCATTTAATAAGTGGCCTTGCAGTTAAAAAATGTGCTTGCATTACATGCAAACAGACTGGCTCCTTTCATTTCTGATATGTAATGTGTTCATCCCTCAGTGGGAATGTGAAGAAAACAAACAAAAAACTCTCGGTCCACCCGCTCCTGCACGAGTCGGACCGGAAATTATGTAACTTCTTCAACTTAACTCCTTGTCTTTTTACAAAACACTTGATGTTTTGTTGCCATGGAGACAAAGACCCAGACAAAACTTCCCATGCGCACTGATTTGCAACCACTGGGAGACTTTTAATAGCAGCATGATATTCTTGCTGGAAAGGATAATTTTTTTAATCAAATTTATGTGCATGTTATTAACAGTGGAGTGGGAGTGAATTGGTGTAACTAGAGATTACACTAAAATTACTTAAACATGACCAGACTTCGAGAAATTCAGTTATATAAAATAAAGCCACGTGAAGTTCCGCCCCACAGCACTCCACTTTTATTCTTTTTAAATTAAATGGAGAAGCAACGTCTATTCATGAGTCTATCTTTAAGCCCTAGATGAGCATTCCCACAATAATCATCCTCATCACTGTATATATATAGTAGTGGTATAGCAGGTTGTGGAAAGTCTTCTTAGTATGTTCCCTCTTATTAGCATAGTATAATTTTTGTTGTAAGTAGATGATTATAGCCACTGCCTATCAACTTACTAAACATTTTCTTGATACATTTAAGTTTTTTATTTGTTTGTTTGTTTGTTTGTTGTTATCTTTGACTGTCTAAATTCTACATCAGGACTCTGTGTTTGCTGACTTGTATTGACATTTATTAAATGTCTGCAATCAGCACTAGCAGCATGAAATGGTAAAGTGAGTCACTTTATTATTTCATTTTCACAATAAATGTTAGTAACGTTAAAGCTATTTAAATGAAATAACTGTGTATAACTGTGTGTTCTACAGCATAATTGCTGTATTGAACTATGATTTTAAAAATGAAATGCTCTTTAGATGTTGCAGTCTGTTGCTGTAGAATATGAGAGATTAGTAAGAAGTAGAGTTTCTGTCTGTGTGGGAAGTAGTACAAATATGGATCAAGATATTTGATCAAGAAAGGTCAAAGGGGGGTCATTTTATTCTGACCTGCAAAGAAGAGGAGATAAGATTGATATTGGACTGAGAATGATGTAAAGTCATAAGACAAAGGAGGGTGTCCAGAACTGAGATACTGACTTGGAGAAATGGTGGTGCTGTTTGTGACCTGCATGATCACATGGTCACAAACACACCAGCCAAGTGTCAATAAGTTAAGTAACTCTGCTTTTTATTGATCACTTTGGGCATGACAGTGTGTGTTTTAAGAATGAACAAAATGTGTATGTGCACCATCATTAATGCTGTTCTGTTTGCTTCCACACTTTGGGGGCAAAAATGTTATACCTTTGTGATATTAATATTTTTGCACCTTGGTGTAATTTATTTCTTAGCTTATACACTGTAAAATGTAATATTGTGTTTAATTAAAAATATTAAATAGGCTGAACTCAATTTTTATCAATTTGTTATTAGAACTCAATTTAAATAAGTTACCAGTACTTTTTATGCATAAACGCTGATAAACTCGATTAATTTGAGTTGTCTTAACTTAGAAAAACTAAGTAAGCTGGAAGTTTTGCTTCTCAGGGCGGAAGGATGAAAGATGTGTTTTGAAAATGCCACGTGACTACCGTCCTCCTCCCTCACGGATCAGTCCGCATGTTCACGGTGCATTCTTTATGGAATATGTTGAGCAAACCTGGAGAAGCTTCAGCTCAAGATATTATTGTTGTCATTGCTGTGGATCTTTACCTGATACACTGACTTGGTGAGTAAATGTTTACTCTTATTCAAACTGATTTGTGGCTTCTCTTAGTTTAGCACCAGGTTTAAAATCTTGCTAGCTAGTTAGTGTTAGCCTAGCGTTGCTGCTGCCGCTGGGCTCATGTTACTTAAAAATTAACACCACAGCCTTAAAAACCTTACATAAAACTATGTCGGTGAAATTTTCTGTTGATCGTTTGAAATAAATAAGTGAGATAAGAGCCCAGACAAAATTCTTTGGGAGGTGCAGCCGTTAGGAGTGGGATAGGTGTGGGGGGTGGATAACAGAGCTCTCCGAAAACGTGGAAGCACTTTTGCAAATATGTGATATTTTGATAAATTAAGTAGATATTTGAGCATTACACAGCTACATTCTCGCCTGAAAATATCTTAAAAGGTTATTTTGTGACCCAGAAAGGGTAGTCTGGGGAAAAGGAGGATCGCATTTGTCGCCGGTTGTCGGAGCCTGTGCGTACTTGTAAGCGCGGCAATGGCGGAGGAGCGCGGCTAAAAAACTTACTACTTTTTCTGGGTCACAAAATAAAATTTTAAGATATTTTCAGGCGAGAATGTAGCTGTGTAAAGTTCAAATATCTGCTCGATTTATCAAGACATCACATATTTGCAAAAATGAGACGTCTATTTTTTCATGCTTTGTGGCAGCTTTTGAACATCTGTGGCATCTATTAATGTCAAATCTAGCCGTTATTTAACAACATAAGCAAATTCTATGTTACAATGATTGCACAGCCATTAAGGATCAAATCAGTTTCTGAAATATGTTCTGTTTTTTCTCCCTCTGCTTGCTTCTTACTGTCTTTGAGGCTCGGGACCAGCACTCCTGTTGTTGGACAGAAAGACATCAACTCAGTGGTAAGTGTTTTGGTTTTCCAATATATTAGCAACTGTCAGTGGCATTTATATTAATCAGGCTGAACTTTAATCATACTTTAGATCAGCCTGTTTTACTTATTGTTGTATTTGTGCTTTGGTTTGGGGAAGTTGTTTCTTTACTGATCTCCAAAAGTTGAATCTGTTCATCTGGACGTAGCGTTTTGTGGAAGAAACGTCCAGATGAACAGATTCAACTTTTGGAGATTTACTTTCCTGGATGATTGAGAATGCATCAAGACGTTCTTTACTGATCTTTTCCTGTCTTCTGTTATTAGACTTGAGATATGACTGCACTATGCTGTTGCTGTGACTCCAGTTAATTCTACAAGACATGCTGTGTAAGTAAACAAACAACAACAGTTTGGTCTGCATTTCTTGAAAGATCACATCCCCCAAACTTAGTTTAGAGGGTCTACACTGTATATAGTGAAGTCTGCAAGTTTTCTAACAGCAAAATTTGTTTTGTGCCCAAATCATTTTGCACATCATTAGAATGAAAGTTATTGGCCATGTTTGCATAGCCCTTTTTAAAATGATGCTTTCATGACATTATTGTGTGTTGCGTGGTGGTCAGGGCTATCCAGACCGACAATTTGGGACATTGAATGTCACCTCTCCGGTGGGGAGGGAGCCTGAGATTGTCTAAATTGGAGTCTGTTCTATACCAAATGCAGAAAAAAATGTTTTAAGAAAGCAATTAAGTTCATGTTCCAAAAAATATGATTGTTTGCTTGCAGGACAACAGGAGAGATGAGTCCTCCGTCACAGATGGTGTGGTCAGTGAAGATGGTCGCCTGCAGGTTCAAGCTCATTGCATCTCCAACCCACATCCACTGCCACTGTACTTAAGGGAAGTTAAAGACTTTCTTCTGCACCTACATTTGGATCACCTCGATCCGTGATAGTCATTCAGGCAGTAACGCCTGGACTGGAAACAAGCCATCCTTAAAATATTACAACATTCCAGCTCCTGTGTTGGAATGAAAAACAAATGTGTTGTTTAAATTAGAGACTGCACTTGTGACAGAACAATAAATATTTTATTTTGATTATATAAGTAATGTAAGTACAAAACAAGCTTGTGGTAGGCCTAAACTTATTTTCAGAATAATTACATCTGAGACTTTGTTTCATTGTAAGATTATAACAGTGATGGCAGTATAATTGTTTGTTGTTCAGCAGAACAGTGTCCAGTATGTTGGCTGTTGTACTTTGTTGTGTTTGAAAATAAAAGTTGGGCTCATTTTAACATCATTACAAAAATTGTTGTTAATTATTTTTAATCATATTCAGGTTACCACAAATTGTTTTTTCATTTAGTTGAACTTGAAATGTTTGTCAGTAGGTAAACAATTAGTATTGTCAGAAAGTCAGAAATATCAAGTTATTCTTAATACTGCAGACTTGCAATGTATAAGTTGTCCTAACAGTCATCTTAAGTAAGCTGTACTTAGTTTTTTTGAGGCAACGAGTTTCCATAATTTTTTTGAGTTCTGGGAACTCAGTACAGTGTACTCAAAATGAGTAAGTTGCCCTAACTTGGTCATCTTACGTAAACTTGATCCAATTTTTTTGAGTTCTGGGAACAAATGAGCTTGTACAGAGTACTCAAAATAAATAAGTTGTCCTAACTTAGTCATTTTTAGCTAAGCTTTACTCAATTTTTTTGAGGCAACGAATGGATATTTGAACAGTTAGATGAATACTTTTAGTTTTATCATGGCAAGTCAAGATTTTCTTTGGAGAAAAGAAAAGGCCCTTCTTTGGGAAATATGTTACTTCCAGGTCCTCACAAAAGAGAATTAATGGTACTGTTGTTCTTAGGCATCTACTTAAGAAGATAAATAAGCTGATTTTTTTCTAAAACTTGATAAATTCATTACTACAGAACTATACCGCTTGTCTTTTTTATATTATGATGTCCCCCCCACTCCCCCACCTCCCAAGCAGTGGTGGTCAGTAGGTTTTTTGGATCAGTGTCATCCGCTTTAAGAGGATTTTCTAAAGTATGTTCGTAGTAGAGTACTAGATGTTGCCTCATTTGGGGAGAAGAGAGGCTCAGCTTTTCCTTTGGTGTTCACATGTTGAAATGAAAACCTAGAATGGCACAATATAAACAACAAAAGGGCGCATTGTGCATTAGCCTTGAATCCCATTTGACCTCATTAACCCTGCTTGTCATCCTAAACCACAGACGGTGACAGACTCCTTTGATGAAGCCTGTCAGGATGAATTAGAAACAACACTGATTTTGCATTTTCGTCATTAATCGCAGCCGTAACAAAGACTGACACTCAGACTCTTCTTTGAGGCGATTCTATCAACACATGGCACACATGGCAAGTCTCTCTCTCTCTCTCTCTCTCTCTGTGTGTGTGTGTGTGTGTGTGTGTGTGTGTGAGGGCGCACATACACTCATTTCGAGTGGAAATGAGGTGACTGATCCTGGAGCTTATGTGCTATGTTGGCAATATCCAGGAGAGCATCTATAAACGAATACACACAAATTGAGCACGTAATAAACTCAGCTGAGTGCTGATAAAGAGCGCGCGCATAGATTTACCAACTGGGGCGCGCTTGTTTTCAGCACCATGGAGAGCAACACCTCCTCAACAAGAAAGAAGACACATGGCAGAAATGCAAGAATTTCATTTTCTGCGCTGCTTGAAGACGGCGCGTATCTAGTTGCCCCGGTACATCCCTCTGTTTCAGTTGATTATCGAAATCCTTATGATGTCATTTCTGTTGGAAAAGTGAAGCTGTATCTAACATCACTTGTTTTGTTTTGTTTTTGTTGGAAAAGAGGACAAATAAGATTTAATTGAAGATTAGAACGAGGACTTTGCTTTCCTCTATGATTTTCTTTTTTTCCATTTGTGTTGGAGGTGAATCGCATACATTTTGGCTTCGTGCCTTTTATGTTATTTTTGCTAAAAGGGAACTGGCAGGAGTGCTGATTTGTTGTCATTCCCACGTGATAAAGATAATAACGGGTTCGCACGAGCTCACAGCGTAAGAATAAAACTTGGATCTAACAGGTGTGGATCTGATTTCATCAAGTGTTTTCGGCTCGCCACACAAGGGTGGGTGCTCGACATTAAGAGTCAAGTTAATTTCCGATTGGGCGGGTGGTGGACGTATGTCAGACATATGCGCGCTGTGGGTGGGTGTCGGCGTGTTTGAAAAAAAAAAAAAGCCAGAGGGGAGTGCAGCGCTTCAGCGTGTGGATAGGCAGAGATAGGTGATGGTTGGAGGAGATGTAACTGGCGTCGGCCTCAGCTCTCCAAAGCTGTAAGCTTTGGCTGGGAGTGGCGTGGCGCACTCTGCTCCTCCAGACTGAAAACCACCTGTATGGATGACCATACCTCCAGCGTGATCCTTCCGCCCGCGTCAGTGGGACACAGGGGACGCAACGAGTCTGACAACCGGAGTTATGCCGAGGAGAAGGGCGTCATGACGGTGGAAAACATGCTGGAGGAGTCCGCCGTGCTCTCAGCGCCTCACCTGTCGGTGGACAGATATGAGCGCAGCCGCCAGGGATGCTGCGAGAGGGTGGTCATCAACATTTCTGGTTTACGTTTCGAGACGCAACTGAAAACTTTCAGCCAGTTCCCAGACACGCTGCTGGGGGACCCGAGGAAAAGGATGCGCTACTTTGACCCACTGAGAAACGAGTACTTTTTCGACAGGAACAGACCAAGCTTTGATGCCATCCTCTACTACTACCAGTCAGGAGGGCGCATACGGAGACCTGTTAACGTTCCCATTGATATTTTCTCAGAGGAGATCAGGTTTTACCAACTCGGTGAGGAGGCCATGGAGAAATTCCGCGAGGATGAAGGGTTTATAAAAGAAGAGGAGCGCATCCTCCCCAAAAATGATTTCCAGAAGCAGGTTTGGCTTTTGTTTGAGTACCCTGAAAGCTCTGGGCCAGCAAGAGGGATAGCCATCGTTTCAGTGCTTGTTATTTTAATTTCAATTGTTATTTTCTGCATGGAGACTCTGCCGGAATTCCGGGATGACAGAGACCAAGCCACAGTGGCACCCGCAGTTAATGGCACTGCTCCCTTCATGTCAAGTCCATTCACAGACCCTTTCTTTGTCATCGAAACGTTGTGCATTATATGGTTTTCTTTCGAGTTGCTGGTCAGGTTTTTTGCCTGTCCCAGCAAAACTACCTTTTCCAAAAACATAATGAATATCATTGATATCGTCGCCATAATCCCCTACTTTATCACTCTGGGGACAGAGCTGGCCGAGAGGCAAACCAACGGCGGTCAGCAGGCGATGTCCCTCGCCATCCTGAGGGTGATAAGATTGGTGAGGGTCTTTCGTATTTTTAAGCTCTCCCGACACTCAAAAGGACTTCAGATTTTGGGACAGACCCTCAAGGCCAGCATGAGGGAGCTTGGCTTGCTCATATTTTTTCTTTTTATCGGAGTTATTCTCTTCTCCAGTGCAGTTTACTTTGCAGAAGCAGACGACCCCACTTCAAGTTTCTCCAGCATCCCAGATGCGTTTTGGTGGGCAGTTGTCACCATGACCACAGTTGGTTATGGAGACATGCATCCGGTCACTATTGGTGGTAAAATAGTGGGCTCTCTGTGCGCAATAGCAGGCGTGCTGACCATTGCCTTACCCGTGCCAGTGATTGTGTCCAACTTCAACTACTTTTACCACAGAGAGACTGATGGAGAGGAGTACCCACAGTATCACACTACAGGTAGCTGTGAGCACCTCCCCTCAGAGGAGCTGAGGAGGTCGTGCAGCTCCTCATCGCTCAGCAAGTCAGAGTACATGGTGATAGAGGAGGGCATCAACAGTGCGTTCAAACAACCCAACTTCACCACCGAAAACAACCAGAACTGCGTGAACATCAAAAAGATCTTCACGGACGTGTAAATGAACCCCGCCATGGATCATTTATGAAGCATGATGAAACAGTACCCATAATATTTTTATATAGCCACTCGTAACGTGTCAGTCCATATCTGTGGATGAATGCTGCAAATTTCTGTTTTAACAAGGTATTAATCTTTATTTTTATTTGCGCCAAAGCAAATGGAAACGATACAAAAATACTTCAGTGAAGATTTTTCTGTTTTCAATGTTTCTCCGCGATCAACAAGTATTAACCTGAGCAAAAAAAAAAAAAAAAATCACGCACAGAGAAAGTGTTTGCTTCAAATCAGAAGAAATAATAACAGTAAAAAAGCTTGTTAAAACAGACATTTTTCAGCGTATAAAGCCACACGATGCCTACATATCTTGATGTTATAATGCGACCGTTGTTGGTGTTCATGACTGGGATAGACGTGTAGCATATAGTCTTCTACTGAATCTACCCACCAGTCCAAAAACGACGTCTTGTGCTTCGTGGAAATCAATAGACTATGGTAATTTATATAGCCCAATGCCTGTTTCGGTTATATTTAATATCATAACCTGTCCACATGTTGTTCGGATTATTATTCAGGTAATAAAAACGCAGAGTGCTGTTAATGGAAACGCTTATCATAAAATATGAGTTGAGCTTTTCGTACAGTGTATTTTTATTCAGAACTGCCTATAGCCTATATTGAATAAAACTCAAATGAACTGACTCAGGTCCCACCTGTCACTGGTATATTCTTTAGAATAAATGTGCTGCATCTTAGCAAACTTTGTCCAAAGCGAGCAGGAGGAGCATGAAAACAAGAAAACTGTGAATAATTGTGTGATTGAGGTCATGTGCGCAGTGATGACAGAATGGATAAAGGGAGGTAGAACGCGCGGCGCATCGCCGCCTTCCGCTTGTTGAACCGCCTTGTGATGCAGTCTCCATGGCTACGGTGGTTTCCTGGGTAACCCCCTCTCATGCTTCCGTGGCATTGTGTTGCATCTTCACAAACTGTTGTTTTGCTTTCTTGTCCTTGGAGGGGAAAATGGTGCATATTATTTTGGGTTGAGTTTGGCGATTCATCGCTTCCCTTAAAGATGGTTAAGGCAGAATCAACCAAGCAGCAGTATTACTGTAACTATTTAGGGAAAATGAAGCCCACAGCTTCAGATTACATGAACATAATGAAAGGCTACAGTCTCACTGTATTACTGAATGCTGCTCTCTTTTTCAGATGTAAAAGCGCCATTATCTGAGCTGGCACACCAACGGATGTCAGCTGCCTTTCATCTCCCACCTGCAGAACTGTGCACGTGAGCTTTTTGGTACAGTGTAGCTCAACCAGAAAGCAAAACTCCGTCCAAAAAAATCAGTCCAACAATTCGTTACAGAGTTGCATTTTCTCTAATAATACATGAGTGTTTGCATCATAAATGAGAAGTTTACAAAAGTTCAGTTACAAAAGTTCAATTATGACTTTGCTTCTGTTAATTTTAGAGCTGAGTTGTAGTTCTTTTCATATAGATTCACTTGTTGATCATTTTCTATATTAAATGATTAATGATTTAATCTTTAGAATAGCATAACTAAAATGTGACGCCTTAACATTTAAAGGTCGATTTTTTTTAGCAAAGGTCTGAAAAATATATACATTGGCTAAACAGTCTTGTCATAAAAATTTAACATCTAATTATTTTTATTTGGAGGATCTGGAGCTCTCTCAGTATCATGTAATTGGCATCTTTAATATGTACTGGGACATCAAACTAAAAATCACCAGTTTCATCAAGTGCGTCATGTATCTTTAAGTACTTCACTTGTTTGTAAGGCCTCTGAACAGTCTGTGGAGTCATGCTTGATTTAAAATTGATGCGTGGTGTGGAACCTTGATAGACGAAATAGACCTGTAAATAGCTCAGTACTGCCCTCTAGTGGCTCAGTACAATTATTGCTTTCAGGCAGGGCTTAAACATTGAACTTGGAAGATAGAGTTTTGAGGGGTGAATATGTAGTATATGGTGCCTTTATACAAATTTAAAGATTTGTCAAATAGTCAGTGTGTTCTTTTGACCAACTTGTATGTAATATTGTCCTCTCACAGCATTTTTAACAACTTTGAAAAAATCAAAAAAACCTTTTGAACGTTTTGTATCTGTGACTGGTTTTGATTGTGGGTTTTAAGCCCCAGTACCCTTACAAAATCTTAAACGAGTCTATTTATGTTTATGTTTACTGGAGATTTATGGAAACTTGTCATAAGAAGCCGGCAGAGACTTTGATCTATCAGGTGAAGAACTGATCCCAAAAAAGAAGTAACTTCATTAAAGGTTTAAATTTATGGTGCCTTTTTCTCTGTGAATGAAATAAGAAGCAGTAAATAATCACTTTATTAAGTGGCTGACAGCACTTATTTGGAATTTAAATGCCGAGCCACTATTTTAAGAAGATTAAATGTTTCTGCTAACATTTTTAGAAACATTAATATTCAGTTATATATATTTATGACTGATTACAGGGGTGTTATTTCCATTTTTCCATACACTAGCATAACATAATAAATTTAAAGGTTTAATCATCTTTTGTATAAAGTCAACACTAAGACCTCAAGGCTATATTCACATCATCTTGTCAACAGACATTGAAAATGATAGGCCTTATAAAATTAGACTTTATGGTAAGAACAATAATTTATTGTCATTGAAGAATTTTATTGCCTTCATGTTATCTGCAAACCCTTTTTGTGGTAAAGTGAGGAAGAACCACTTACAAGTACTTTGTATGTGCATCTATGGATTATATTCAATCTGTGGAAGATAAAAATATTATTTTTGCTGAAGACGAAATTGTGAATCTAGCAATGATTATTGTTATTTTTACTATTGTTACACGTGCACCGCTGAGGAAGATACAGTGTCTTGTCCTAGAACCAGCAATTGTGACCATCTGGGATTTGTCGTGCAGGTCAGGAAACTACTTTAAAATCCAGCTAGAGGCATCTAGTGTGACCCATAATTCTCATGTTTCCCATGAGACAAAGAGAATTACAGTTTGCAAGCTAGAGCTAGGGAAAAAAAGGAAAAAAACTTTTTTACACCTAACAGGACTTTGCACAAGCACTAAAAAGGACACCAAGGTTACTTGAAATTGCAGTATGCTATCCTGTTACAGGACTGTTGCTTTTGAAGCCATATCTTGTGTTCCCAGTGCAGCATTGAAACAAATAAACAAAGTGATGAAACATTAACCAAGAAAAAGCAAAGGGATGTAACAATAGCTTTGTGAAATGCCTTGCAGAAAGGTTGCTATGATTATATCATGGAATTGATATATTCTTGCTTGTAATGTTTTCTAAAGGGATTTACAAAAGTATTTCTTTGTAATGGTGTTATCACAGAATTGACTGAAACCGCCGGGTATCATAAAATTTGATCCATGTTAACAAGTTCATTTCTCTTCAAAGCTGTTGTAAGAGATTTCACAGAAACACAAGCACAAATGTGTAACAAAGGTGAACCTAACATCTGAAAAGGTACAGAAACCTACAGATGACTTAAAGTCACCTTAAACATACTTTAAAGTAAGGTGGCTTGGTTTAACCATTAGACACTTCTTTGCTGAGTTTTCTGTTTTCTCAGTTCTGCAGACAAGATACCATGTGTCCTGCAGCTCCAGGTGCATTGCCTCAGAACTGCTGAGTGGTTTTGTACCTTCTATCTCCCCCTTCTTTAATGTATTTTTAACCAGGAGAAAATGAAATGATGCTTGCGATTTACCCACTACCATTAATCATCTACAGAGCTCGACGGCTGTGCTTGCAAGAGACATCTCCAGTACAACATATCTTCTATTAATGTTTTGTTTTTGTGAAAGGTAAGAACGACATTAGAGATTAACTTATTAGGAGATCGGTATTGTTATGCTCTAAATTGATAAAACACTGGATTGTTCATTTCTGCATTTAGAGCTAAGAATATAGCAACATGACAACAAATACATAAAGATTAACATGTCAACCTATTTATTTACAATTCAGGACCTTTTTCAATACATGTCGCAGGATATTTATTAACGATAAACCAAAACACTACAGGTAACTCTAAAGAGGTTACTCATAGAGATAAGGCAGTAAATAATTAGTACTTAACTCTGTAGTTATCTTCAAGTTGAGTTGCCTGGGCTGTATGTTGTTTCTATTGTTAGAATTGTGATTGCAAATTGGGGTTGAATTTATTGAACTTAAATTTGTACTTTTTACTTAAATGAAATGTAAAAAAAAGCCAAAGATGCCAAAACAAAAACTAAATACTTCCAAACACAAAATCTTGTTCTGTATCATTGTATCTTCTTTTTCTATTCACTGCAGACCAAGAATTAAAATCCAAATAATTACTCAGCCTTAATGTACACTTATGGCTTTGATATATGTGCCAAGTTGTGTCACTTCTCCTCTGTGGATGTCCATGTGGTTGGAATGAGCATGCTGGAGTACTCCACAGCTGTAAGACAGTGAGAGCTGGTATACCTCAGTGCACTCAGTAGTGGGATCTTGGTCATTAGAAAAAAGAAAGCACTGGGGAGGGGAAGGTACATACACCTGAGCTTACATGCATAGTACACAAACACATACAGACAGAAAATCGCAGACATCTCCACAGCTGGTTCTCTCCGACACTGCTGCTGCAGGTGGATTCAAAGATGCAAATCCAGGATTGTGTTCAGTTCAGGGTGGGGGGTTTGGAGGAGACCCCGGGCTTTCCCTTTTCTCTCATCTCTTTGCTGCCCTCATCATGCCAACATTCTCCACATGAGAGGAGTCATGCCTCACAGCAGCGTGCTACCTCTGATGATACCCAGCATGCCAACATGGGGAGTGTCTGCCAGGAGAGCTGCCTCATGTCATCCTTGAACTTTATAGAAGCACCCAGATGAGAAATGGCGGTGTCCGGTACAATTACTCACAGCACTGGACATTTTCCTTCCTGCGCTGATGATATTTTTATATAGTACGGTATTTGCCCTAAAACTGTAACTCAGTGTTGCCAAAAATAGAAACTATGAGACATATTGCCATTATTTCTCTCGGTGCCATTCATCCATCTGCTCTTTTGAGAACACATAATGGCACTCTGGGGGCTATTCATAAAGTTCACTCTTCTGCATCAAGACTCAGTGTTCAGAGCTTTCAGTGAGACAAAGAAAAGCCCAGAAAGCATATTAGAGAAAGCATACGTATATCCGTCCCCCCACAGGCCACACAGAAAGCTAGGAGTCAAAGTACTGTAGTGTAATGTAGGGTACTGCACCATATGCTGTAAAACATGCACCAGATGTGCAAGTGTGAAACAGGAAAGATGGAAAATACAGACTTCACACTTTTCCTAAACACATTTATATTTAACTAATGCACCTGACTGCAAGCGGATAAAATGTGCTTTGTCATCATGCTGTAACTTTACCTGAAATATCTTGTTGGCACCAAAAATGCTGTAGTGATGTCACAGTCCAAATCCTCCCTCTGCTGCCCCTAGAAATGGTTTCTGTAGCAACCGTAGGAGGCTGTGCAAACGATTCACCCAGCTACAGCGACAATGCTGACTTGGGACAATTTCTTCTGGTATTGATACTATTTCTAGGATTGTCCTTATCTCAACATATCTATGATGAATTAGATCAACAAAGAATAGTCACATTTGAGTGAGGTTCGAAGTTTGAAGCACTGTGACCCCGGAAACTGTGCAGCCCTGACTCACCGCTCAGGTGTCCTGTGACTCAGAGTGGCTGCTGCATCCCTCAGCAGCGTTGTCGACTGCAGACCAGACTCCTGCTTAAGGCAGGGGCACATGTTTTGGTTCACTTGCAAACAAAAACCAGGGCATTGCATCATCAGTGACATAGTAGCTGTCACTGTAAATCCCACACATTTGATAATGGTCACCTGTGCTGCACTTTTTGTCAAGCACTGGAAGTCAGACATTAATACACACGTTTTTTAAAAAGCAAATTATTTCATGCACAGTTTCAACTTTTACAAAAAGGGCGCAAAACCTCACTTTTGCAAAAAAAATTCAAGGGTGGATAACAAAGTAACGACTTTGATTTACAGAGCCTTCCTGTGCATGTAAAAGAAAGCTTACATTTACTGACATAAAGTTTTATTTTTACCCTCTTACCCCGATACACAGAGTATCTTATTTCTTCTCTGACCTTGGTGTAATATAACCTAGTGCTCCTGCAAGCTCTTACCTTGACTTAAATTTCACTTTGTCATACAGAAGCATTGTATAATGCAGCATCAGAGTATCCTGCAACAGTGACACTGACTCACTCATTTACTGACTCATAGACCTTCCTTTCAGCAGCAGGGTGGCTTACAGAACTGAATGGAGTCAAAATGTTTTGGTCAGTTTACTGCTGTCATTTCTGCAGGTGTTCTTGTGTATGCAAAATGATGCATGTACTAACTTTTGTCTTGCATGACTGAAACATAACTCATGCAGTATACATGCTTTGTTACGTTACAAACTTCTACAGGTAATCTACAAGCCTGTAAGTTTTGAGAAATGAGCTTGTGTAGTGGCCGTATGTGCATATTTCTGAGATGGTATCTGGCTAAGAGTGATGGAGCTTGGCAGTATACCGCAGTGGGCCAGTGTCCTTGTCTCTCTCCTGTTGTCTGGCTCTTTTCCAGCATCTGCCCTCTTCCTGCTGGGCCTCAATCTGACGAGCATGACTCTCTCCTTCCCTCCCTTTTTCTTCTCCTCCCTCTCTTTACAGAGTCCTCCGTCTTCCCTATCCTCCCTTTCTCCATTTCTACCTCAGATGTACTGTTAGCTCCAGGGGACACTAAGGACAAAAGGGGCTATACTGCTTTATAGCCATGTACCATAGCCACTTATTTATTGTGTCCACATTCCTGGTCCCATATTTGTATGTGTAACCTGCCTCTTTTGCAGGGCAACTCAGTTCCTGAGCAGCAATGCTGAAATGACTCATCTCCCAGAGGGTCAAATAAATTGAGTCTCACTGAAGATGCACTGGAAAAATGTCTTTAGCAGCAAAATTGTTGGACTGCTCTATAGCCCAAGGAGTGAAAAGAATCAGTAGAAAATTCACAAAATATATAGGATAAGATTTAGTGCAAGGTTCTTGTTCTAGGAGTCTTGTTGATGATTTTGCATGACAGAATTTGTTAATGAGGAATTACACAGGAGAGTGTTGCATCATCATATCTGGAAGCAGAAAATCTGTATTAATGCAGCAGAAAATCCAAGCATGAATGCGATATGCAGCCTCCTCTTTTCTATCTTATCACATTATGTTGGTTATTATGGAGCTTGTAATAGGCAGGGCAGGGTTTTGAAGAGATCCATGGTGGACACTATGTTTAAAACCTTGTTCCTGTGTGTGTCTGTGTGTGTGCTGGAAACCTGTGGCTGCTGCAATGCAGTATGAAGGAGTAAGGCGGCATCACAGACCTCCAGCATCAATAAAAAAGACCACTGCACTCCAGGGACTGTACCGGCTAAATGGCAGCAACAATTGCTACACTGTAAGCTCACTTTTGTGTCACCTGGAAACACTAAATACAGCTAATCTTCCAGTGATTTTCCAGTATTTCTGAAGCTACCTACCTTTCTAAAAAAAAAAAAAAAACCATTAAAAGGCTACATTTTTAGAGAATGGGATTTGTGCAATATACGGTTTATTTTTAAAATAAAGTATGAAAATGGCAGCTCTGAATTTAATTAGAATTCAGAAATCACAAATCTCACACACACCCCACTCATTGTCTTTACAGTCACTTAGAAATCAGCAAAAGCTTCACCAGTAGTGTCACAAAATATGGCCATTCTCGTCACTGAAATATATATATATATATATATATATATATATATATATATATATATATATATATATATATATATATATATTGCTCCTCTAATCCATCAGTAAGAATGACCCTTCAGTCTGTCAGTTCTCAGGTTTATTTTCTCTTCTGCATGTCACTGAGCCAAAAAAAAAAACATCTGATGGAGATGCTGAAATCAATACCTCTTGGTAACAAATTCATTCTTGACACCCTCGCCTGCCAACTTATACAGCCAGCCAGCCATTTGAACTTCCCCATATGATTAAGGCACACAGAGCATTTAGAGTGTAGACAACCTTCACTTTTTAATTTAAGAAAAACACCTAATAGTAAGAAAATGAGTTTCAAAGGCAGCATTTGCAGTCTTTCTAACAGGCCCCCAGCTCATAAATAATGACCATGCTGTCATAAGTAACCTGGGAAAGCCATTATGAGATACAGAGAGGTATCAGCTTGTGTGGCAGCAGGAAGGCATGCAGACAGACAGCAGGGAAGAGGTTGGGAGCCATGATGGTCTCGGGGTCTGGCAGGACAAGCCTTGGCAGAGTCAGGTCTCACACAAATCATCCTGCTGTCTGCCCCACTGCCTGTTTCTCCTGAATCACCTCCCTCCCTTGCTCGTCCAAGGGAATCCCACTGACCTTTGGCTTCTGAGGAGGTCACTTCTGGCCACGGCGCTTTCATTCCCAGCTCCAGTATCGATTCCCAGCTCAGGTATCAATAGTGATGAAAGGACAGAGTTTGTTCTTTATTCTGAATATAGCAAGGGGCAATGATGGAGGATTTGCTCTATTTTAGTCCCTCTATTCTATCTATTATTCATGAATTGTGTTGCCAGGAAAGACTGCGAGTGTAACTGCCATGAACAGGCATTAAAAAAGAAGTAAAGCTGTTATTACTTCCACTATACTAATAACGCACAAGAGAACAAAGATGATCAAAAAAGCTCCTCCCACAAGCATTTATGTTGTTTCTGCAATAACAGTCATGCATGA
Source organism: Pelmatolapia mariae (assembly GCF_036321145.2). NCBI lineage: Eukaryota > Metazoa > Chordata > Actinopteri > Cichliformes > Cichlidae > Pelmatolapia > Pelmatolapia mariae. The sequence continues at coordinate 8,113,159 of NC_086231.1, forward strand.
ACATGCTCACATATTTCCTAAAACAGTAGCCACAGGTTGATATATCATCATACTAATGTTATTGCTTTTTATCAAATGCCTGAAAACATCTCGAAGATAAATTAAATATGCAGAAATGAATATTTTTTTACTCTTAATTTTGGCATTGCAATTTGAAAAGATCGCATCTTTTAACCATCAGCAGTGCTGCTGAATAGTGGTGGAGCTGTGTACCCCTTTAAATTGCCCATACTGCAGATAAGGTGAGCGCTAAGCTATAGTGCAGATGGGGAGCGCGTTTTTCCGCCCTTGCCTTTCTCCATCACCAGCCCGTCTCTTGGTATGCATAGCAATGCCTGACTGCAGGTTTGACTACGCTTTATATACCAGTCCTGCGGCCGAAGCTGACAACAGAGATATTTTGCCCAGAAAGTTTTTTTTCTTCATGTAAAAATCTCTCGCCTCCCACCGTGCTGACACCATGCAGGGGCCATAAAGGCCACTTTACATGTGTGTTTATGTGTGTGCGTGGGTCTCCTGCTCAGTGAAATTGCATAATCTTCTAGCCCACTACGTAGGGCGGTTCTTTCACGCATGTCGTTTCAAGTCAGTGTCTGAGGAGGCTGCTCTGCTCACCATGTAGGCTATTAGGAGATTCTCAGGACTGTCTCTGCATTAGATACTGGGATGCACTGCCTGAGCATATCTGCATCTCAGTCTGGAATCTGGTGGAGATGCTAATTTATGCCTAAATTATAAATAAAAATGTAAATTGACTGTCTGACGCATGCATAGATTGACTCTTCTGAGCAACCGAATTATTTTCACACGCCTTCAAATTATTAAATCGTGGTAATAAGATTATATTTTTAAGCTCCCTTCCTCCCCCGCGCCTCGGCTTGTCCCCCCCTTTGCAGATGTTGCCTTTCTAAACACCTTATGGGGACTATTTACCTTTGAGGCTGTCTGCAGCCATCAGCTCGTCACACAGTCATACATGCGTGGAGGAGAACAGTGGTGGAAGATTTTTTCTGCTGATCCCAGCACCTTTGGTTATTAAGGGAAGCACCAGCACCTCCTTGATCGGTTCCCTCCTCCCTTTTTTTCTTCCTTTCTTTTTTCTTTTTTCTTTTTCTTTTTTTTTTCTTTTTGCCAATCGCCATCCCACGACAGCCTACCCGGAGGAAAGGAGTCGGGGAGGGGAAAGCGAGGACACACCCGCACATACTGTACCCGGTGTACACGGCAAGGATGCCGCAGACAACATGAGGTGAATATCATCGACTGTCCCAAATTGGAAATTCATTTTATACCTGCACTGGAATCAGAACCCCCGGTGAGCACAGCTGGTTATTCACTTGCCTAATACCAGCGTCCAGCAGGAGCATCAAATCACATCCAGATGGGAAAAAAGATGTCTGCACGTATGTATGAAATTAAAGCAGCTTTACCTATCATTTCCATTTCCATTAAATGTGAACATGAGTCGTAGCATTTTGTAGTTGGCGGAATGATTTGCGCTGCAGCAGAAGAATGTATAGTGACCAGTAAACCTGTAGTTATGTATTTGCTGTGTGTGTCACAAGCGTTATTATTTTATTTTATAAAACTGTGCTCCTACTTTGTGAGTGGAGATGATGCAGAGGAGAGATACAGTTTTTCTCTTGGAACCTTTTTCCTTCTATGGATAAATTATTTATAGATGTTTTTGAATATTTCAGTAACAGGCACCATTTCAAGACTAAAATGCTCCATCAAAACTAGACTGAAGTCATATCTATGTTGCAGCTGTGTATTGCATTTGTTTGGCACAACAGTGAATCTTAAGCATGTCACATACATTGGTGTTTAGACTGCAGTGGTTTTCGATGATATTCTAGACAGGAAGCTGTCTGTATGAATTTGGTGTCTGCTGCATTGCCATATTCATGCTTGGCTTCACTAGAAAAGGTATTCCCATTCATTTCAATACATATTGTCCATTGCAGCAGATCAGTGTCCTAATTTATGAGCTCCTGTAAGTGTTATTTGCCCCTTAGCCCCTGCATTTACCTGCATTGAAGTAATTTATATGCAAGGCGGGTTGCTTATTTACATATTAATTTTCCAAAGTCAAGAGCAGGAGTGACAGCCTCAAGTTTCCACTTGTTCATTTTAGCTCTGACAGTTTTCTCATGACAGTCTAACTTTACATAATTTCATATCAGATCTTATGACAGTTTTTAGAGGGTGGCTTCATTTTCTTCTATTTTGAGTTGTTTGATCTTCAGGCTTACGCAAACTCCTTACATCTCTGCACTAAACGTAAGAAGTATTGAGTGCTGAATCATGTCTCAGGTTTACCTGACCTTGCTGTCTGTCTTTGCTTTCTCTGTTCTATATGCAGTCAGATCCTAGGTGACATCCTGTGGCCGTCAGGTCTTTACAGTGTTGAGCCCCCTCCCTCTCCTGGCCTCCGCCTGCAGTTCTTCAGGCTGCAGGACCCAGACTCACTGAAAAGTGCAGGCCTCCTCCCCCCGCAGAATGACTGTTGCCACAGCCGACCCCTCTGACGAGGCGGCGGCGCACCCGGGTCACCCGCAGGACTATGACCCAGAGGCTGACCATGAGTGTTGTGAGAGGGTGGTCATCAACATCTCAGGGCTGCGCTTTGAGACACAACTTAAAACGCTCTCCCAATTTCCAGAGACTCTGCTGGGGGACCCCAAAAAGAGGATGCGGTACTTTGACCCACTAAGGAACGAATACTTTTTCGACAGAAATCGACCCAGCTTTGATGCCATATTGTATTATTACCAATCAGGAGGCCGACTAAGAAGGCCAGTCAATGTCACCGTAGATATTTTCTCAGAGGAGATTCGCTTTTATGAGCTGGGTGAGGAGGCAATTGAGATGTTCAGAGAAGACGAGGGTTTTATCAAGGAGGAGGAGCGGCCTCTTCCTGACAACGAGTTTCAGAGACAAGTATGGCTACTGTTTGAGTACCCAGAGAGCTCAGGTCCTGCAAGGATTATTGCCATAATCTCTGTCATGGTCATCCTCATATCTATAGTCAGCTTCTGCTTGGAGACGCTGCCCATTTTCCGTAATGATGAAGAGGAAATGCATAAGTCTCAAGCAGAAGTCTTTTCGCCTGAGACTAACACCACAATCATCAGCTACACAGCCACCTACTTCACTGACCCCTTCTTTATCCTAGAGACTCTTTGCATTATATGGTTCTCCTTTGAGTTTCTAGTGCGCTTCTTTGCCTGCCCCAGCAAAGCAGGATTTTTTGGTAATATAATGAACATTATTGATATTGTTGCCATCATCCCTTACTTCATCACTCTTGGCACAGAGCTAGCAGACAGACCAGAGGATGGTCAAGCAGGTCAGCAAGCCATGTCTTTAGCCATTCTCAGGGTCATCCGCTTGGTGCGAGTCTTCAGAATATTTAAGCTCTCTCGTCACTCTAAGGGGCTTCAGATTTTGGGTCAGACCCTGAAAGCCAGCATGAGAGAGCTTGGCCTCCTCATTTTTTTCCTCTTCATAGGAGTCATCCTATTCTCAAGCGCTGTCTACTTTGCTGAAGCAGATGAGCCAGAGTCACAGTTTGAAAGCATCCCAGATGCGTTTTGGTGGGCTGTGGTCTCAATGACAACAGTCGGCTACGGTGATATGGTCCCAACTACGATTGGTGGCAAGATTGTGGGCTCCCTCTGTGCCATTGCAGGTGTGCTGACCATTGCCTTGCCCGTGCCTGTCATTGTGTCAAATTTTAACTACTTCTATCACCGTGAGACTGAAGGTGAAGAACAGGCGCAGTATCTGCAGGTCAACGTGCCCAAAGCTGATTCGGCGGAGGAGCTGAAAAAGAGTCGGAGTGGCTCCACCATCAGTAAATCGGACTACATGGAGATCCAGGAGGCTGTGAACAACAGCAACGAGGACTTTCAGGAGGAGAACCTAAAGACAGCCAACTGCACGCTGGCCAACACAAACTATGTAAACATCACCAAAATGCTTACAGATGTGTAGTCATCTTATATTTTCCTCCCTGTCACAGTGGGAAATGTGGAGCTGAGCATCTGGGTGGGACAGGCATACATCCTCCCATCTTATGCGTGCTGAAAATATCAAGGCAATAGAATTCATGCTGTTGATGATTGACTGAAAAATATTGCAAATACCATTCACTCCTTCTGCGCCCATCCTGTCTTCACTCGTCACAGCTTGTCCTTAAAACTCCTTATTAATGAGTGGAAATTGAAAATTTAGCATTTCTGCATGGAGTTGGCTTTTTTCTGTGTGACTGTTTTGAAAAGTAAATGATAAGACCTACAAATTTCCCGCTCACAGTAGTAGTGCACAAAAAGAAAAGAAAGTGGAGAAAACACAGTGAGAAAAGAATCGCTTTCAAAATGAAAAAAAAAAAAGTCACACAAGTCCCGCTTAAGTCCCCTGTCCCTTGATCCCTCATTTCCCAAGGCACACTGCTCTGCCATGCGCTTCTGAAGAGCCCTACTTGTGCGCTACATATGCTGCTTCCTGGAGCCAGTGAAACAAAACTGTCCTATGCTACACTATTTAGAGATAAAAAGGACGTGTAAGCATAAAGCAAGCCCAGTCCAGCGCTGGCACGGCCTATGGGTGACTTGTGACGAGGTTGGTGGTTAAGTACACCACATAATTTCAAGGATGAATGACAGCCATCAGCACTAAGCTCATGGTTTGACACCTTTGTTCCCAGTAGACATCAGTATCTGATGAATGACTGAGAATGGCCTTGAATTTTCACTGCTTTGGTCTTACATGTACTGTACGTATTGCAATGCAAGCTTTCTCCCTCCATTCACCCAAACTGGTCTTATTGCAGAGCTTTGAGGACAACTTGAATGTTTCTTCTTGTTTTGTTTGTTTTCCACAGTTTCACACATAAAGTACTTATTCATATATAGATAGGTAGACTAACTGTGACTTATCTGATAGCCAGTAGGTAGGTGCTGTTATTAGTAAACGTAGTCAGTAGATAATTGCATGACATTTTTATCTGACTGAGAAATTTCCACTTGTTTCTCGACTGCCACTTGCTTCATCACACCACTGTATATTTGTTTGCACACTGCCTTCTGTACAAATCCACACTTTTAAAAGGATGCCTGCAGGTAGCTGTTACAAGAACCTAAAACTCTATGTCGGAGGATTTCTTAAGAAATAATCATAAAGCCAAATCCTACATGTAACAGGATACGGTATCCTTGTCAATATTAACATTCCACGTAGAAGTCATTACCAATTAACTTTTGCCAGGTCGCTGTAAACTGAGCTACGAGCTGTGATTTTGAGCGTTAACTCACACCCTAGTTTTGGACATTTATCGCAGTTGCAGATGTGATAGACTTGCAGTGGTGTTTTTTCTCACAGGTTTGTCACATGATCACGTCCTCACGATCAAAATACTAACTTTTAAGGACTAGTGTATAGAAAAATGCTTCCCCCCAAACTGCCTTGTATCTGGGTTTACGCTACTCTCCTAGTGTTGCATGACCTCAGAAACATTCCTAGCATGTGTTTAAGCTCAAAGAAGAAGCCTCTAAGACAAAAAGAGTATAATTATTACAATAGACATATTTATTTCTTATGTATAAAACAGTAAATGTATACAGACAAAACACACATATATATATAATGCTCATATACTTTTATGAGAATTTAAAAAAAACCTAAAATATCAAACTTTTAAGAGAAAGCAAGAGTCTTTCCACAATGTGCAGATCATTGCCATGTTTTTTTTTTTTTTAAATGATAATATGAACACTGTTGTTCACCTGTGTCGGAGCCTGTCTGGAGTGCCAAAGACACACTTCCACTAGCCATTTTCTTTGCTGGTGAGTTCTCAGCAAACCTGATACACGTCCTGGATTTAGACACTAGACGTTTGCTTCACTTTATACAAAACTGCCTTTTGTGAAGTAGTTGTTGAAAGGCAGCGTGTGGTACTGAACTGTGTCAGCCCTAACCAGAATCTTTTCTCAGAAAGCCTTTATTGACATTAAATTGGCCAGAATCTAAATGGAGTCTGGCTGTCCGCTGAAAACACTCTGATGCCAGAAGCACAATCTGTCTTTAAAAGTTACCATCAAATGTGAATTAGGTTCTGATTCTTGTTTCCAGGTAAGATTTTCCACTGTTTGCTCAACACTGCCAAGGTAACAGTCAAAGGCAGTAACATCAATATGGGAAGTGATAATTAGCAGTAGTGTAGCAGATACTGTCTAACCTAAGGGTCCTCAGACTTCATATCCGAGTCTCTTGTCTTTCTACATCTTTTCACAGATGTCTTCTGTAATTAGAAAGGTGATGAATTAGGAGGAGGTCTGTAGCAAGAACTGTCTTGATGAATTCTGTCATGTCAGGATGTACATCTTTATTCTAAGGGTTTCATTCTGCTCACTGCAGTTTCAAACTGCAGGAGCAAAGTGATTTAACAACATCGCTGCCAATATGTGCTCGTCCAACTGCCTGACCCGAGGCTTTTGACATCCTCTCTTTGTCCAAATCTGTTTTTCTGTATCTTCAAAACATTTTTAGGGGATTTTAGTAAGTAAACTGCATGTGTTGCTTTTTTAAGAGTAGCTTGAAGGTGGACTGAGATCCTGAAAAGGTCATAACTCAAAGTAGGACCGAAAAAAACAAACAAACAGCTGATTAGCAACATTCTCAAGATCATATGGTAGAGGTGGTGGTGTGAAAAGCATACACGCTATCTCTTAAAAAACGCAAAGAAAGAAAGAATTAACCTCTTTGGAGCTCCACAATTTAACCAAGAGCTTATTGATCAATAGTTGAGTATTGGTTTGGGTGTTTGAGTTGTGTGCATGTGTGTGTGTGAGTGTGTCTCTGTGAGTCTGAGAGGGAGAGAGAAGGAGAACTGCTGAATGTCAGTGTATTAGCCTGGTTGTACAGCTGCATTTATGCAACAGCCATTTGCATATCTTTGTATGTGGGGAAAAGAGAAAACACTCACAGTCTGACCAAAAAATATGTCTATGCATGCCAATGCGTCAAATCCTATTGTCATTTTTTTGTTTTTACCATTTTGTTGGACAGAAATTTAACATAAATGTTACACGCTAGCATTTAACTATTTGTTTGACAGTAGGCATGCTATTGTACCTCAGCCAACTTCACTGTAGCAACTCATTTACTGGAGTTCACAATGTTGTAGTTGTATATCAGCAATTATTTCTGCTTAAAGCACAAAGAGAAGTAGAATCATGCTCATCTGTAAACCTACAGATTTAATCTGCACAATGTTTTTTTAAATTTTCAGTCTAAACAAAGTCAATTATACATGAAGTTGTGTTGTTTTATGGGGAGCACCACAGCCTCTAAGAATTTCATCTCTCACCTGCTGAGGGACCCACCAGCAAATCCACTCCATGAGAAGGGTGCCCAACAGTGAATACACTGAGAAATCTATGCAGAGATTGGTTATTAGCTGGTAGTTTGGGGGGGAAAGAAGGTTCAGTACATTTTTTCTGTTTTATCGGGCATAAATTCCATGTCGATCCCAAGAGCTGACAAAGCATTTGAAAGAAACCTCAAAGCAAAAATGAAACACTTTTGCAATATTCTGCTGCTGTATGTCAAACACTCACATGTTAGCTGAATGTGAATATGAGCTCTCTGATCTTTGGGGTTTGTTTAACCGCGATGTCAGCTCTGTGTGACAAGGCTCATACATACAGGAAACAATACAGTCAATATGCAATCTTAATGCATGTGTGTGTTTAAGACTTTTTTTTTCTTTTGACCCCAGAGCCTGATAGTGTGGCATCCACTGAAATTTGTACAGTTGTTCACCTCACCCCCCCTTCCCTTGTCCTCCCCATTTCATAGAGGCCTGAAAACATCCATCAATGTTGATACAGTGGATAATGGATTTTCTTTCTATGAAATGAACTATGACAGAATAATGTAAATAGTAACCAATGGATGATGGAGTAAAAACCATGTACTATATACTGTATGTGAAGTCTGAATTTAAAACATAGTATTATCTGCACTTTACAACAAAAAGGACAATCTATGGACAAGAAAAACATGCAGAATTAAAAAAAAAAGGCATATAATCCTTCCAAATGATCATAACCATGAAAAAGTAATATCAATAATGAAGCCAATAATAACTCATTTGAAATTGTGTTGTGTGTGTTTATTGTGTGTCATTTCTGCCCCTTTTTGGTCATAAAATCATGTGTTTTATTGACTCTGGCATGAACACAGTACAAGCAGAGGTGTTTTTTTAACTGCTTATCCACCCTTTTTTCCCACACGTCACAATGTTCGCAAGGTATTTCGTCTGAAAATGATTTGAGGTGCTAATTTTAGCTGAAGAGCATCTGTGCTGATACAAAATGCCGTAAATCGATCAAAGGCTTCTTTGTTGTTATTCTTAGGACAGCCAGCATCTTTGTAGCCACGGGCAGTATAGAGGACATTTTCAGACGCCTCCTGGTATCTTCAGTTTCTGCCTCCCTTTAAGTGCACGGAATATGCTCCCTGCAGTTTAAAAGAGAGAGCAGGGTGTTCTATTAATAGCTTTTTGTTGGTGGAAGAGATAGGAGAAGGAGGAGAATGTGAGCAGAGACACAGAAAGGTGGAGAGAAAGAAAGATTTTTAAAGAAATCCTTCAATCATTCAGTGAACTTTCTGTGGATCTCTGGTCTTGACATCCAAATGTAAAAATCCATACTAGGAAAAAAAATGCACTAATAAAAACAGCTTGTTTTGTATGCAGTTAAATCAAGTTTTTTTTTAAAATTTATTTGAGTTTTTATTTTCTTCGTTTAGATCCATAAAATGTGCCGTTGAAATTTCCTATATATCTATGAGGTACTCTTTTATTCTTGAGTTCTTATGATATCTTGTGTTATCTTCTCACCAGACACATCTACACCTGAGTGGTTTTGCTAGCTGCTGCCTTGTGCTCTTCTATCTTTGGTCCACTTGTGCTTTAACTACAGCAATGCATTGTGAACAGGAGCACTTGGGGCCTTGGTGCTGTAGCTACAGCTCTGCTTTAGTCATTAGTCTTGCTTTGATCCAGTGATGCAGTGCAGCTCTCTGCAGCCTCTTTGCTGAAACCGGGGCAAACAGTGAGAGGCAGATGGGACAGAGCAGCCTGAGCAAGGACACAGGCAGCAGGAACAAAGCTCTGCTGCAGGTGGCTGCCACTGCCACAGAACTGTTGTGAGGGAGCAACGAGTGAGACTGTGTGTTGTTTGTCAGGGATGGTAGCATACCCACAGGAGCATGGATGAGTAGTCATACAGGCTTGCACTGTGCTTACCAGCTTGTAATTAGGAGACGAGTGCTGTGGGATTTGGAGCTAATCCAACAGGGCTGCCCAGCATCAGACCACACCCTGTTATTGCAAGGTGTTAAGCTTTATTCTCATTAAATCCATCCCTGGAAATAGTGTCATGAGTCTTGAAATTGCTAAATTTAGCTGTTTAGAGCACTGTACAAGTCACTGGCTTATTTTATTTCATTTTATTATATTTTAGCATTTTTTTTTTTTAAATGAAGGGTTTTTGCATTCAGTTTTAGTTGTAAAACCATTTTGCGATGGAAGAAATGATTACTGCCCTCTAGGGTGGCATTGCTGAAACTACATGAAGTCTGTAATTGTAATCAATTTGTTAAAAACACCTTGTGGAAGTATTGAGATTCTTAATTGAGCCTGAGACTGAATTCCAAAGATTTAAAAGTTAAATATTAATTTAGCAGATGAATACCTCTGTGAGTGATGTAAAATATGATTGTATCATATTAGAAAATTTTAAGCCTCTGAGAATGGCAGCTCTGTTTAATCTAATTCCTAAACAGTTAAAGCAATTTTTTTGTTAAACCCCTTGAATTAAAGGACTCAGGTCTCTCTTGAAAATGAGATTTTTAATCTCAATGAGATTTTTTACCTGGATAAATAAAGGACTAAAAATAAAAGCCGAAAGCCATTCTTACAAGCACATTTTTTATTTTTATTTTTTTATTTCATTTTAATATTTTATTCCTTCTTTATATAAAACTCACTGTGGTGATGTGCAAAAATGGTGTCTTTGTTCAAAAACATATGGACCTAACTGTATACATTGTACAAAGTTAACTCTATGTATAATATAGACAAAGAAGAATTTAACGCAAGAATGCATTAAATTCTGTGCTATATTTTTAAACTCAAAATGCATAAATAGCCTGACATTTATAAATGGATGATTAAGTCTTAAAAAATGTTCCAGCGAGCAGGGAGGATACTTGCTTTTAAGGAAAAACTTGTAATATCAAACAATATCACGTGTCTATCATAGATCATAGGTCTTAGGTCAAGGTGCAGTGTCTCTGTCAAGACACCTTCTGAGTCTGACTTCCTTCTGTGCCCCATATACGATCATTCCTGTGCTTCACTTTTTCACTGTTCCAAAGACCAGCAAGTGCTTGTTTCTGCAGGAACCTGAGCAAATGTGGTGGAAAGACAGGCAGTTCTTGTGACAATATGAAGGTCCCATATTAACTCTATCACCACTGCCCCATAAGAATACACACAGACATGCCTTTTATAGTTTGACAGTTTCAGGATTTCCCTAAAACTACCATTTTCCTTCATTTGACTCACAATGGTGGCTCTAAAGTCCATCTGAATAGATATAAGGTCTATTTGATCTGTAACAGGTTCAATATGTTTTTCTTTTTGTACATTTTGGGTCACTTTAGGAAAAGTAATCAAATTTCTGACTGAAAAGTAACATTTTAAGTAATTTATACTGTTGTCAATTCTCAAAATGTGTCAAATTGGGCACAAACAGTGTGTCAGGGTTAAAAGAAATTGGACTAGTGGTTCACAGCTCCCTCTGAAGGGTCAACCTCCCTGTGAAGGATCATGAGATGATCAAAGCCAGTAAAAAAAATCAAAATTTATTATTGTTTTCTCACATATACCAAATATTTCAAACTTTTCAAATTTAGTTTTGCCCTTGAACAACTGAAGCAGCAGTGGGAAATGCTTTTCTGTAAATTTTAAGAGAGATAAAGGCTGGAAGGCCCTGATTAAGGTTTTATATACACTCTATATTAAAATAAAATATAAAACATTGTTTTGTTTTATGTGCAATCTTTTACATCCCTACATCTGACATCTGGAAACTAGAGATAACAAAAAAGGTAAATAGAGAAATAAAAAGTGTAAAATCTAAGTACCACAAGATTAGACTTGAGTTTGCTTAAACAGCTGCTTGAAATAAAAATACTAGGCTGTTCTCTGCATAAACACTCTTGATTGTCTAATCAGTAATTGAGTCTAATGAGATACATAATGTAGCCCTGGGAGTTTAGATGGAGTAGGACCGTCTAACCGTTCTCCTTCATAGTCAATGGAGAATCAATACATTCATACACTAGACCGCACACTCCACTTATCTGGGATAACAGATGGGCTGGGTTAAAAACATCCTACTGATGGCCAGATACTCTGAAGCCAACTGATTTAAACAAACTCAACGGACCTGTGTTCAATTTAAAAAAAAAAAAAAAAAAGATTTTACATAATGAAGAACGGGGGTGTAGGTCACATAGAAACCAGTGATTAATGACCTTGATAAATTTCAGTTTGTTGTGTATTGTGTTGGGGCATGCACAACAATCCACAAACTTGAGATACACCAGAACAGTTAAACACAGTAGACTACAGTATGTTTAATCTTTGTACAAGTTGGTTTGGCAGTCTATCATTTGAGGCAGTGACAGATAAAGGAAGTTGATGTTTAGGAGCTCTGAGCTGTTTATATCTTAATGTTACATTGTCCGAAGATGGTCTGAAGAGGCAAAATTTATCACTGAAAGAGCAGAGGCACAATGTAACAGACAGAGGGAGGTAAATGTGCCAGAGATATGTCACAGCTTATAAACTGTAACTAATGGCTCTTTAATGTGTGCTTTTTCACTAATTATATCTATATATTTTTCAGTTACATAATCTAAATTTTAAAAAAAAAATCATTTATCAAGAGTTTGTGCAACTCTAATCATTTTTTTTTAAATGGAATCTTTCATCAGTCACTTTTCAAGAGAAGATGGTTAATCGCTTTCTTCCATATAGTTCAATTTAAAACCTCCAGTTTTTCTTTTTCCTGATAATTAGAAATTAGAACTGGTTTTGGATATTTCTAACTTTTGAGCAGAGCTAGGAATGTTGTTACCCCCATGAACTATACAGACAGGATGGGTGTAGCTTCAAAGTCTGAAAAGTGAAGTCTTGCTGAGTTTATTGTGTTATTTGCTAGTTTAAAGTCTATCTTAAGATATAATCGAAAGATTATTCCATAATAATGTTTATTTTTCAAATAATGTTCAAACTGATAGTGAAAATAAAGAAGATTGTGTTTTAGGGTCTACTATAACTGATTACCGAATGGGGATCCTGCAGTTTCTTGGAGTTGCCCATTGCTCATCACATTGGGGTTTAATGTCAAAGGCTTTAAAACAGGAGCTCTCTGACTAATGGGTGACATCTAGTGATAGATTTGTTTCTCAAAAAATTTAATTACTTGTTATTTTTTTAAAGCTATCCATGCAATTACTTAATATTTAACAGTATAAAACAGACTGGCACAAATCCCTGTCCAATCACTTTCACCAAGTTAGAGTTTAGATTAATATTTTTTTATATATATATTTTCCGTTTAGTTACCAAAATTATTTCTCTGTATTTAACAATATATAAATGGCAAAAACAGAAAGTAATTCGTGTACAAATATGTGTGATGTATCTGAACTACAGTTGCCATTGGAGTGAGCCATGATCAAGAATGGAGCACCAATAAATGCTATAAATACACCACGCAATGTGTCCATAAAACATTTATGCAGTCACTGCAATTCAGTGAATGTTAATCGAAGTTGAGAAATAATACTCACTGAATGCAATAAGTGAACACAGTATGCTCAGCATTGCTTAATTGTAATTAAAATGGCAGATATCAATGATCTAAATTAGCAGTTTTCATTTAAACTGTAGGTTCATTAAACTTGCTGTCACCCCATGTTAATCAGTCCAGTCCACTCTGATCAATCGCTGATCTTTCTTGATTACTTAACCTAAGGGGAAAAGTCCATCCCTGCTGCTGGCTGTGTACACATCTTGTGGAGGCCATTTCTAACATGTTGAGCAATGAAAGAATGTCAGAGGCTTTAAATATCCTGTGTGAGTTAATATTTTATCAACATCTCAGTCCCTAGGCCTCTTACCCCTTTTACATCCCACATCCTACTCTGAGATTGTGCACAAAGCAGGAACGGTATACTTTTTGTTTTAAACTCCTAGGCCCTGTCGTCCACATATGTGGACATCACATTTTAGGTTGTCTAGACCAATATACTAACTTTTGCTCTACAAGGGCCTGATATCCACTTACAAGGACATTACACTGCGACTGTTCTATCAAAATTTAAAACGAATGTCCTCATATGTGGAAAAAAAAATCTGGTAATTCTTTGTTTTTACATTCATCAGGTCCCAATCAACCCAAATAGCAAAGAGAAATAAAAAATGCATGCCATGAAAGAGTTTGGGTCTTAGGAGGTTAAACCTACCAGTTTTTTCTCACTGCCTTCCCTTCACATTCTCACAGCTTGTGCACTTTCTATTTTTCAACAAAAATGTATTTTCCTGCTAATGGGTTTGCAAATGCAATCCTTTCCCTTATAGAAAATGTTGGTTGTCTTATCTCAGCACATACGATTTCTATCACATGGAATCAAGCAGAGAGGAATCATTTGAAGGAAATTAAATCTTGATGAAAAGAGGGCATTCAAATGTGCTTAATAGGCAATCTAATTTAGAGTTGCAAACAGAAAATGAGCTAAGCAGAAGAATGCAGCTCCATGTGTGGTTCAGTGTGTCCCACTGCATCCACTGAGCTTATTCATTATGTATGCAATGATCTCTTGATGAAGGGGCCTGAAACAAAGCATCATCTTCATTGTACAGATGGCACTGCTGGTGCTTCTTTGCCCAGAAACACTCCGACAACGCTACTTGTTTTTATGGAGTTTAATGAAATGTGAGGGGTTTTAAGAGCAGTGGCAGTTAAAAATACTCATAGGTTTTCTATAAAAGATAACTCAGATTAATAACAACTTTTACTGCTTTACACTGCTTGTAAAAGATGTTAATCATCAAGTTAATTTTATCTTACAAATGAAGAAGGCAGCCCACATTTACACTTATTGTAAACAAAATGTAGGGGAAATGAAGTTTAAAGGTAAAACAGTTACATAACTATCTGTGGTAAACAGACAGTGTTATCTATGTATAAACCAACTTCTTCACTATCTTTCAACCCATTGTATTGTATGTTGCTATATGTGTACACTCTTCCAGTGCAATTAGGCCACAGATATAGTGCCAAATCTAATAGTGTAGATAATCTGGATAAAAAATTAATTCACCTCATTGCTGATTTCTAGACATAATGCTTTCAGAGCACGTAACCAATAGACTGTCAAATATTGCCAAGGTGTCCAGTTCGACACTTGAAAATACTCAAAATGTTACAACAACTGGATTATCCCTTAAGCCAGTACCAGCTATTTGCTACTTGAGGCAGCAGAATAATTAGTAGTAAAAGGTAAGAGTGACTAAATATGTTAAAAACCTGAAGCAATCAGCAATCAACTGATTTGATTGCTGATTGCTGAAAAATAAGCAATTAATGCAGTGAACTAAAAGACAGAGAAGTATTTTCTATGCCTTCTGACCCTAAATGGCTGTATTATCATTTGAGAAATTGGAGCTGGTTCCTGCTGACATAATTGAGTTCCAGGGTGGGGCATTCATGTCAGGTGGAAGAAGGCTGCCTTCATTCATTATTCATGTTTGATCAAAGAGAGTGATCAAGTACCACTGAGGAATGCAAAGTCATAATAGTAGGGTGAAATTGTGTTTTATGATGGATGGTACTTGATACGTAGAGGTTAAACTGGGATGTTTTTCAGTCATTTATAAAGGAAAATATAGAAGTGTAAACACAGCACTTCTCAATAAACTGCCATTAGCTAGTTTTTCATTATTAGAACCACAGTGGTGTGTGAAAACCACCGCTCTGACTTCTGCAGGCTGAAAGATTTATAGGCTAGCTGCTCTATTCTCCTGAAGCAGCAGCCCATGCAGCCACACCATGGCAACAATGGCCAACAGCTTTCCACTGGATAAGAAGATACCCAGTGTTTAGAGTTGAATACCTGTCCATCTGTCCCCACCAACATGGCCGCAAGCAAGGCTTTTCAGCACCTCTGTCACACACGCTGAGGTATCTAATTCCTACACATACGAATACACGGAGGCTGAACAAAGCAACCAGAGACCTCACGAGGATTAAAGACAAGAGTTTGGTACAGAAATATTTTATAAGCCAAACAGAAGTGGTATTCCAGGAGAGTGTATTAGAAGCAGAGGATTGCACCGTGCATGTTGTGTGAGTTTTAGAGCTGTACTGTGGTGATAAGGCCTATGTTGGCTCCAGAGACAAGAACCTGCATTATGTGGAAGACAGGTGCTGAATGTTAATCACATTTATTAGGGATAGAACAGTTTACTGCATTGCAATGTTTACACTGAAATGTGATGAATAACAGAGCATGATCAGATTGGATTTATTAAAAAAAAAAAAAAACAGAAAAACAGTCCTTCTAAAAGAATAAATCGCTAAGCAAAAAGTCGTATGATACAGTTTTGTCTGTATCATTAAGTTAAGCTGTTTTAAAGTGTCCAAACGCAGTATCTGAGACTGGGTGAAATTATTTTATTAAGCTTCAGTTTTGATAATATTATTAGATATTGTGTCTTATTTTTACTAGATTAACATTAAAAAACATTCCTTTTCCAACAAAAATGTTTTTTCTGCATTTAACTATATAAAAATGAAAAAAAAATGAAAGAAATTCAGTCATTGTGTCAATTATCTGAATTACTAAGCTATGACAAAATATAGTTAAATTACTAGTTCACTGCTCCCCATCACTGAACCCAAGTTATTAGAATATTGAATATGAATTCAAGTAATCTCAGGCCATGAAATCATTGTAACTTTGTCCCAGTGGTGTGCCAAACAGAATTTCCGTTGGATTGAGGCCTGGACTTTGACTGGGTCATTGCAACACTTTGATACTTTTCTCTTTCAGCCATTCTCTTGTTAATTTGCAGCTGTGGTTGAGATCATTGTTCAGTTGCATGACCCAGTTTTGGCTTTAGCTGTCAGACAAATTGCCTCACATTTGACTTAATACAAGGAAAGTCATGCTCTGTTCTGTCATGTGGCTGCAAAATCATCACTCCTCCATCACCATGCTTGACAGCTGGCAAGAGGTGTTGTACATTCCAGTCTTGCTGGCAATACGTCCAAACAACCCATACATGTTCAGTCCTTTTCTAAGTGTACTGTCATGAACTTTAGCCCTGAACATGATAATTGAGGCCTGTAAAGTCTGTGATGAAGCACTTGGGTTTTTATTGCAGTGTCTCTGAGCATTACACAGCTTGACCTTGGGGGAAATTTGCAAGGATATCCTCTCCTGGAAACATTGTAAAGTTGTGTTAACACAGACCTGACCCAAAATGAGAGAGAGAGAGAGATGCTTTTGATCACTCCCTTATTAACACAGTAAGCAGCTTTGTGTATTTGATTTGGCAGATTTTTTGCACTGGATACCCTTCCTGACGCAAATCACAAGGGCTTTTGTGTCACCATGTGGAACTGAACCAGGGTGCTCATTAGGCAAATGTGTAACCCACTACACTATGGGGTTCCTAGGCTGGGCAAATGACTAGTAAAACAAAATTACTATTACTAGAGCAAAAAGGTTAGCACAGCTAAGAGTTAAAAGCAATTTTTAGTCATATAAAATCAAGATTAAATGATACGAAATGAACCTGTGTCTGTGTAGTGGCTCAACCCACACAGATAGACATGAAAATAAAACAAAAAATAAATAAATAAAATTTCAGTTTCATTTGTTTTATTTTCTTTTTCTCCCTTAAGTCTATCAACCCCAACTGACTTTCAAAAAAAAAAACATTAAATGGACCAAAGTGAGGGCAAAAAGGTGAGCACACAGAGAAAAAACACTGGCATGTGACCAGTGAATCCTACGCACGGGTGTGAAATTTGATAGTGAGCCACGCAAGAGCACCTGGCAGGCAGACAGACAGGTTCAGGACTTTACTAGCAATGAGAAAAACGATCCCAATGCTGCATAAACACAGGTGTGCTTTCCTTTCAGGCTTGTTATACTGACGACGGGAGGACAGATGGACAAGACAAACGACTGAAAAGAAGAAGCTTCCACTAAGAAATCACAAAGAAGTTTTACAGTGACATCTACTGTCCCTGTGTGCAGTAATTTTGTTGCTATTGCTGATTACTACAGTGTTACATTCACTGATATCTCCCTACACACTGTGCATTTCCTGTGCAAAAAGCTTAATGAACGTTATCAACATGAGATAACGTTTACTGTGTTTATTTTTGCATGCTGCACAAGACTAAATGACTCGAATTTTGTTGTTGTTCAAAACATCTGTCTTGTATATTTAACTGTAACTGCCCTCCCTTCTGTCGAAACCTCACGCTTTGGAGAGATTTACAACTGCTCCTTAAGACTCTGCAAATGCCCGGTCAGATATTTAATCAAACTCTGTGCGTGACGGAGTGCAGACAAGCTTCTTTCACGGCTGGATGAAGAGGTAAATTAAATAGAGGCTTTACATTTCACTGAAAAAGTGTGTTACTATTACACAGTTTTTAATATAAGAAGACTTTGTACTATTTTTGGAGAAAAGTAGCAAAACAAACATAATTCTAAGATTATTTTGTAGCTTAGTTTCCTGGGTAACTCAGTAATTCTTGTTTTATGGCTTAGAAAAATGTATTAGGGCAACTATAGGGCGACATATTTGGACTGACATGTTTTTGCTTGTTGCCAATAGCAAATCTTTATTTTTGCATCAAATAAAATACATTTGAAAACTTTCGTGGCAACAACATTTGCTAGCTTGCATTTTTACAGTTTAGCAGTGAAGTTTTTTATTAGTAAGAATACTGAACAGTATTACAGTTACACAGATGAGAGTCTTGATTGTGAAATATTTCACTAGTGAATATAAAAATACTTGTTTTTGTATCACAACAATATTTAAATGCTAAAAAATCTCAGCTAGGATTCTCTCTCGTGAATCTCACTCATCAATCTCATCATTCTAATGTTTTGTACACATCAACAGGCCATATGGGAACATGAGGAGGAGGTTTGGTGTAACTCAGGAGGCTTTGGATGAGCAAATAGTGCCTGCAGCTATGGAACCTCCCTGTCCAACGGTGAGCAATGCTGATATCAAAACAGTGGGTGGTGTGTGGCATTCATCCTTGCTGTATGATTTCAGAATAATTCTTCCCACAGTGTGTTATGTTGCTTTGAAGGAATTTGCTGTTTGTTTCAAAATGATAGTATGCATTAGTTATAAAAAAACATTTTTTTAAAAAGATGTTTTTGTACTTGAAAATAACAACAAAAAAAGGAATAGAGGAAAGATGTGTTGGTAAAGGAAAATTATAATTTAACCAGTGAGTTTAAGCCACCACATAGGATTGTGGTGTTAATAGTCATGGCTGCACCATGACTGGTTTGTTGTCAGTGTTAACCTCCTCCTGCTATGATGGGTCCAAAGAGTCAGTTAAGATTAGCACTTGTCGTTTGATTAGTGAGGCTGGCTGGAAACAATCCAGACATTTCAATTAAGTCTGTAGTATTTAGTCATCACAGTTTATCTGTGAGGGTGATTCTCCAGGCTGATCTTCTATATTGCATAATCTCCTTAGTGGAGTCCTCAGTCCACAGAATGAACACTGGAGTCTCTCTATCATCCAATCCAGACCAAATCCTTAGTCTACTGAAGGGAAGTGTGTACAGTGGAATAAAGACTTATTTACTAGCACGTTCGTCACCTAAAACCTCAGTTCAAGACCTGTATGTTCAGTTATGTGAAAAAATAGGTTAAACAATCATCTGACAAGCAATTTCTAAAGTGCATACAGACAAGGGAAAATGTAGTAGATGACATCACAAAGAAAGCATCACAAAGAAAGTGGCTTATTTAATCATTTAATTCAAGAAAAAACAACAAAGATTTATCATTCTTCTATTGGAAAAACTGAGTACCTTTGGCCTAAAAAGCTATTATAACCCCAGCATGAATCTGTTCTTTTAGATATTTATATATTTACAAGATCTTCTTTACCAGTCTTTTACTGACTTGGTGCCCCATACTGCAAGGTGCATTGCTTCATCTGCAACACTTTGAAAACTTGAAGCTACCTGATTCTTGAGGCTGTGAAGAAACCCCAAATGACAATATTTCCAGTTTAAGGCTTTACAGCTGGTATCCTTGGTCTGCACCAAACATATCTAATTTTATTGTGGCCAGAAATTCCTGTCTTCATTCATCTTTCTAGAGTAGCTATGTTAGAATTTGCGAATGTGTTTGCTGGCAAAAGGGCTTTGTGTTGAGGGATTTTGCAGACTGCCAAGCTTTCTTGTTGCTGGTGTGCCTCCCATGCAGGTCGAATTTGTGCAGGCTCTCTGATTGCAGTTTGACAGCAACAGTTTCAATCTTACCTACAGAGCCTGTGATTAAATTTGGAGCTTTTTGGAGTCTTTGCATCAAATGGCCCTCTGTTGATCTGAATGTGTGTGGGCGGCCAGTACTGCGCAAATTGTCAGTATTTTGAAATCTATGCCATTTGTAGATGATTAATAATCCTTTCCTATATTCACAAGAAAATGAATCTTGGAAAATTTGATTTTTAATCTTTTTTTCCATGGTTAAACAAAGATACAACATAGGGGGATACAGCAGTCATATGATCTGCATCTTAAAACCTCCTGGATGGGCATGTCACTTTAGCTTCCCTAACATTATACTTTGACTTGTGTAAGGGTTTTATATATAGTACTCTGCAATGAAGACACCTCTGCTGCAATATATAGGATTACTAGACCAGATGTCGTTACCTCGCTATAAGATTACGAGGCTGGAATGTCTAATCCGTGCTACCTGACATGCACATTGAAATCCTGTCACCCTTAATGGGCAAGCCAATGCATTCTGAGCTTATGGGCTTCTGAGATAGTATTACCTAGATCATGTGCACAAGATGAGTAGTTCCCAGCTTATGTTCATTGTCATTTCAAACGGTGTATTTAGTCTCTTAGCAGTGAGTAAATAGTGTAGCTGTTGAATGCAACTGAGAACATTCACTAGAAAACAGTAGTTAAATAAGCTAAAATCAATATTTTTTATTTACAGTGTTTCAAATTACAGTGTAAAGCACATTTCTTTCACCATAGAACAGCAGATTGTCAACTGAATCTGTGGTCCTGCTCAGCATTAATTAATTTTCAGCTTGTTGTTTAGCTTCTGCCCCCACAACTTTACTTTGTTTGTTATCCCCCTTG
Organism: Pelmatolapia mariae; assembly: GCF_036321145.2. Classification (NCBI taxonomy): domain Eukaryota; kingdom Metazoa; phylum Chordata; class Actinopteri; order Cichliformes; family Cichlidae; genus Pelmatolapia; species Pelmatolapia mariae. The sequence continues at coordinate 8,133,688 of NC_086231.1, forward strand.
TGGTGTTGTTTTAAGGCTGCTGTAGGCAGGGAGAAACATTTCCAAACAGCAAGCAGTTGAGGAGTAGTCGTTGAAGATAGTGGAGCAACTGCCAAAAGAGAAAGACTGAGAGATTCTTCTGGTGGCAGGTTATGGGTGTTAGAGCAATTAATGTTATCAGCAAATGTTATAAAGCTTTGCTAGCAAGCTGTCATAAGTAGGGGAATTTGCTATAGAGATGAAAACTATTTTATGTATAACGCTGTAAAAATGTTTGCTGTTGAGCATTTGGGGAAAAAAAGTCAGTGGTTTCAAGTTAAAGCAAGTATACATTTCAAAAACATTGAACCTGCCAGAACATAATGTTTATTTGACAGCTTTATAAGCTTGCTGCATTATTGTTTTAAACCCTTGGGGCATCCTGGTGGATGGAGGATTTAAGACACTGACCATGCAGTCTGTTAGTGTTCAGCTATACTTCCTTTCTGGCATTTCGCCTTTTAAATATCTGCTGTCCCTGTTGAACAAAAGAGTTGAGAAATTACACTTATAATATATTTAAACTACCCAATAAATTATAATATAGTTTGGGCACAAAATTCTATCAGTCAGAAGGTAAATTTACCTGTGAGATTTCACAAATAGTCATGTGGGGAAAAAAATGTGTTTTCCCAGGATTCTTTGCGGTCTGTTAGAAACAAAACAGCCCATGATTCAACAGCACCTTCTATATAATATTAATTTAATTCAGTAATGTTTGTGGGCATTTGTTTATTCACAGCTTTCTTAAGGTCCCATCACAACATTTCCATCAGGTCGAGATCTGGACTTTACCTGAACAACTACAATACCTTGACTCTCCTTATTCAGGCATTCTGTTGTAGACTTGGGATCATTGTCATGTTGCATGACCCAGATTGGGCCAAACTTTAGCTGTCGGACAGATGGTCTCACATTGACTCTAGAATAATTTGGCATACGGAGGAGTTGCCCAGCTGATGCTGATAAATACCAAATCACACTTAACAAACATTTAACTGAGGCCAATAAAGTGTGAGATGAAGCACTAGGGTTTTGTGCAGCTTCTTTCAGCATTCCACAGTCTGACCAAATTTCCGAGGAAGATTTTGGAAAGTGTCTTGAATATTTTCCACACGTGAATAAACTTTCTCACTGTAAAATAATGGACTCCAAATGCTTGAAAATGGCCTTAAACTGCTTTGCAAACTGATGTGCAGCAACAGTTGCTTCTCTAAGATCACTGTTGATGTATTTTCTTCTCTGCAATGTGTTAACACACAGCTGAATGCTCTAGACAGCAAACTGCCAAATCTTCTGCTTTTATAGAGGGGCTCACATTTGCTGATAATCAGTTAATCAACTATATTAATCTTAATCTCTATGGAAGTATAACTATCTTTTTGGCATGTAGTCACTGTAGTCACATACATATTTGCTCTGCAAAAGTATACTTTTTGCAGAGCAAAAGACAGATTAATCAAGCATTCTTATAATGTATTTCCTAGTGCTAGTTAAAGTAAATACTACTTTTCTTCATTAGATTAAAAAGTAAATGCTGGATTTTTAGCTATGTCAGTATTTTCAGGGTGTGGCATTGCTACGGTTACTAAAGAAACTTGATACTTCTTTCACTTCTTTCAAATACTGCAAATTTTAAGCTTTCATAAGCAGTTGTTACTATTTCTAGCAGGTGTCCATGGCTCAAAGTCAGGCTCCATAAAGGTGTGCAGGAGGTGATTTGTACCCATGCAGCGTCAGTATGGTTCACACAAGCCTTCACGTTGGAGAAAATGCTTTGTCAACACACTGTGTTTATCGGTAAGGTGACAGTGTCATCGGGGAGAGGGCTGAATGTTGGGAGGGAGGAGCTATGGATGATGGATTGAGGGCTGCATGAAAGGGCAGAGGGAGGGACGTTATCCCTCTGGTACCTTGTCGGTACTCGTGAGACAAGTAACACTGCAGCAGCTGCAGTCCACGTCATCCTGGAGCTCATATCTCAGGCATTTACCGCCCCTTTCCTCATTTCAGTGACAAATCGTTTTGCAGAGGAATGCATCGATTATTTACCCTCTCAGCCTGACTCATGTAGTATATGAACACCCCTCGCTGTCCATCTTCCTGTCCTTCTTTGCCTGTAGCAAATTCTATTATGAAGTGTTTAAGTGACAGGTCATGCTTCGGCTGACTGCATTCTCAATGACATGTCCAGGATATAACAGGATCACACAAGAAAAAGATCCCTACATATTGAGAATGTTGACCTAGCTGGGTGATGTTTGCACATGCAAGTCTCTGTGTGGCCATGCTCTATGTGCATGAATTTCCCCTAAGTTAATATTTATGAATGTACATGAGCATGATGTTCATGTGAGAACACATAA